>NC_064290.1:41587203-41765418 GCF_019186545.1 Solanum stenotomum
CCGTGACAGAAGATATGTTGTCTAAAGCAGAAGATTTACTTAGGGAGTTGGAAAAGAAAGACAAGATGACCACTATTGATTAACAGTAGATACACTGTTAACCCACAGTAAAAAACTGTTACTGTACATTTGGGACCCATTGATAAGGGACCCATGGTCACTGTAAATTAAATCACTGTAGATCGGTCACTGTAGATCACTGTAGATCGGTCACTATAGAGCACTATAGATCACTGTAGATAGATCTTTTTTTCTTCTATAAATAAGGTCTTTTGTAGTTTGAAGGAGGGCGTCGAAAAACACTCTCTCTTCAAAAGTTTTTTTTTAAGTTGTTTGTTTCTCTTAGTTTGTAAAGCTCTCGGTTTGCCGGAGGTTCGCCGGAAGTAAATAAAGTTGTTGATACAAGGTAATTTAATTCTCTACTTTTATTTATAAATCTTTTTATATCTCTGATTTGGAAGCTGTGACTATGTCCGGCTAAAAAATTTATATCTATGCCGAATAACTAACTTCTCTTATATATAGACCATGAACGGATCTAAGCTTTATTTAAATATAGAAGAATTTTAGTATGGCTTCTCGACTTGGTTCTGAGATTGAGGTACAGTCAGATATAGTATTACTTTTATTGGCTTTGTCTTTATGACTCCGTCTGATGAGCCGTGGTTTTTAGCCCGAAATTGAGTTTGATAAGTAGGGCGCTTGATACCCGGTTAGAACTATCAGACACATGGGCTCAATAAAAGTATGTATTAGCTTCTTGACAGGCCCTTTGCTTGGGTAAAATAATTAAACCATGCAGTCTGAGAAACTATGTTAAAATTCTTGTGTATTTTGATTCTTATGTAGTTGGACTACCTCTAAGAATACTGACTTGCTTGATCTATGACTGGTAATTTATATTAATAAAAATCTCTTGACTATTTTAAATCAAGTAGTAAGCCAATAAAAATCAATATTAGCAATCTAATAACTTAAAATAGTGAACAATGTTAAAAAGAAAAATATAAAGCATAAAACTTATTTGATAGTTAAATGATTCTTTGTCCTATTTATATAGATTTGGTTATGAAGGGATATATAGGCGGAGAGAGTACATTTCATTAAGGAATAATATATATATATATATATATATATATAAATAAATAAAATTAAACTATTTTAAAATAATACGACTTGACATACTTGCACAAAATATCTTAATTTATAACTATTAAAAATAATATTTTAATATTATCAGCACATCACACGAATACGTATATTAATTTGCATAGTGCCAAATTAGTACCATATAAATTCTCTTTTAGAGACCTGAATGTTTAATAATTATTTGTTAATCATTAAAATCACTATATGCTCAGCTCAATACAAGTTCTTGTCTTCATGCTGAAACACAAACTTTACACCTTTTATTTAAATATATATTTTGCACTTTTCTCACTATTTAGCCAATAATAGTTCAAATAATGAAACCATAATTAACTTGGTGAGATTTATATATCACTTACTAGACGGTGTCTGTGCTAGCATGCGATCAATATCCGTTATTTTTTTTAATCAATTTACGTGACATAGATAGAATTTAGAGAGTCAATTAAATTTAAAATAATTTATAGATATTTTAAGTTGTTAATTATTGAGATTTATAGTACTTTTTATGTAATTTTTAAATATATATGTTATCCTCCTTGTCCTAATTTATGTGTCATTGATAAAATTTTGAGAACTGTTATGTTACTCTCCTATCCCGATTTATGTGACACTAATAAAATTTTGAGAATCAACTGAATTTCTTTTATGTCTTTTAATTTTTAATTTTTAATTAATGTGATCTATATTACTTTTACATCATTTTTAAACAATATATATTACTTATCTATCCCTATTAATTCGGCACTGATTTAAGGGTCAATCAAACTTTTTATATGCCTTTTAAATATTTTAAGTTGTTAATTATTGTGATTTATAGTATATTTTAATATAGTTTTCAAATAGTATATATTACTTCCTTTGTCCTAATTTATGCAACACTGATATAATTTCAAGATTCAATCAATCTTTTTTATATGTTTTAAAATATTTCAAGTTGTTAATTATGGATATTTGCAATACTTTTTACGTATTTTCCAAATAATACATCTTCCTTCGTTTGTGCTATTTTATGTGCACCGATAGATTAATTTCAAAGCGTTAATCAATTTTTTTATATATATTTTTAAAAATACTTTAAGTTGACAATTATCATAATCTAATGTGTCTAAACAATTTTTAAATATATAAAATGCTAAAAAAAAAAGTTAAGCGAATTAAAACGAATGAACCAAATTTTTTTTTACAAAACTACCCTTGAAATGCCAAAGCAGACACGTTCTGAAACGCCCTCTTATAAGATTAGTAATATAATATAAGCACACACATGCATGCTTATAAACAATAGTATGGTGATGACCCTTAATTATTTCTAAAAATCATTATGAATAACAATGTAATTATGCTTTAATAATCAAGATAATTTATCTAATTAAGATGGTTTGGATAAACCAATTTTGATATAATTCTCTCAAGACTTTTTGAGAGTGATGGTCAAAGTATTGGTGAAATATTTTCAAAATATAATTGATTTGGGGCCTAAATCAAGACAAACATTATGTGTGTTGATGATGTAGGGACACAATACTATGTACTGAAAATTGAAATGAATTAGTAGTGCTTTGCATACCCTAGTTTCCAATGGGGTACAAACTTTTGGAGAGAAACAAAACGAAGAACGGTCCTTAGTAGATGATGAGCAGCTTTCTGCTTTTACCATCTTTATTACTGATTCCTTCTGTTTCAAAAAGAATAGTCTAGTTTGACTTGACACAAAATTTAAAAAAATAATTTACAGTTTAAAGTAAAGTTATGTTAAATGTATTAATATATCATTTAATCTTGTGTATATAAACATGTCACGTGTAAAACTGAAATTGAAGTGCCGTAAAAAAAAGGATCATTCTAATTGAAATATACTTAAAAAATAGGTTGTTTTTGTTTAATCGGAGGGAGTATTAGTTTATTTATTTCATTTCCTTCTCTTTCTTATTGGTCCTATTTTAAGATTTGATTCAATCATATCAAGTTATTCCCAAACATATTCCCATTCCCCACACCTTACACCCATTATAAAATAATAATAAACAAACAAATAAATAACAGGTCTGATTTCACACTTTTGCTTTCATTTCTGTTTCTTTGTAATTCACCTTTCCATGCATGCATGATAACCAAAGAAAATACATTGTGGTCCTCAACTTGGTCATGTCCACCTTTGACTAGCAATCACTACATTATGTGAATAGGGTTTTGAGATTCTTGAGAATTGAGAAACTATGACTCGATTTATATCTTTAGAGGATAAAATTGACAATTGTACGGTTTTGGTCCTCAAACTTCAAAATTGGAGGCCCTTCCATGCATATTTTTCGGCAATTTCTTAAATTTATGAGCAGCAAATTTTATTTAGATAAAGTTGTTTCAATTGAGGATAATGTATATGATTCAAAGAGATCTCATATTTAATGTTGTTAACTTTACTACATAATAGAACTTCGAGAGACACATGCTCTCAAATTTTTTCGAAATTTATATTGCAATTGTCTAATAGAGATGTTTTATCATGTGTTCAAATGCTTAATTGAAATAAGTTGTAGTTTAAGTGTCTAAATAAAATGTACTTGCAAGTTTAAGGGGTTGTGGTTGTATCAAGCCAATATTTTTTGTGTGTGTAATATTCTCTCCTATGTTATTTTCGAATAACGTGGAATTACTTATCAGCCTTAATTTATTGCATTCTACTATAATAATAATATTTTATCTGTCCCAAGTTATGTACATTTTTTAATTTTGTGAATTATATAAACATTTTTTTACCCTTTTTTTTACATGTCTATTGTTTTTTAAGGACTTTATATTTTTTAAAAAAAGTAATTTATTTGAGTTGGACAAAGGAAAATTTAAATAGAAAAAAATAGTGTCCTTTGATTGCCTTGTTAAGCCAAGGGGCTTAATTGAACAAAAAAATTCAAGAGGGATTCTACATTAAAATTAGAAAAAATGATGTATTGCATTTGCATTTCTATCTTCTCATTATTATGTGTCTGACTAACTTGAAGCAACGTAGTCAATGTTGTTTGATTTCAACGACCCCGCAAAAATTATTGCAACATGGAAAAAGTTTTATGGAATTTGTAGTTGAATCTAATGATGTTAACTTCTAAAAGAATGCTTTATATATGGTCAAAATATATGACTTTTAAATCTCTAAATTTTGTTTATAATCAAAACCAGCATTTAAATGTTTTTTGGTCAAATATAAACCTTCAAGATTCCATGAAATATAATTTGACCATTAGACCATCTTTACTTAAATATTTTTCATAAAACAGCGTAAGCCAAATTTTTAACGATAATTTTCATTTCTAATATACGTTTTCGTCATTTGACAAAATAATATTTGGACTTTGCTTTTCGTACTCTTCCACTAGAAATCTATACCACCAAATGCTAACAATAAAAATGTTTATATGACAAGACATAACTTACTCGAAATCTTGTAATTATTTAAATGATTGTTGTAATTTTGTTCATAATCCTTCTCATTGCTTTTCATGCATATATCATTTTCTTAGATATCTGCAAATCCAAATTTCTATACCTTATATTTATCCTTTTCTTATGCATAAGTAGGGCCAAATTTCGTATACCTTATATTTAGCCCCACTTCAACAGAAAAGGAAGAAAAAATATTTATCCAAGAAATTCGTCTGATCGATTGTTTCTCCATGAAAATTCTATATTTGTTGGGTTTGAAAGAATCAGGGTCTCATGCAGAAGTTTACAATTGCAAATTATATTAATGATAAATTAGATGACACATAAAATTATACTAAAAAACATAATATTATTATATAATTTGGCCAATTGGCCTAAATATTTAAAAACTAATATAAAAGAAACATAAAACTATTGACATAAAATTTCTCCATAAACAAAACTCTTAAACGTTTACATTATGGATGTTATTGTCTTCTTGATATGAGGATATGAAAATACGGATATTCAATTTATAGTGTTCCAAATTTTTCTTCTAGAAAAGAATAGCCAACTAGGAAAGATAATTATTTTTTTTCTTTCAAGTAAAGTAAAAGTTATATGGAAAAAAATTCAGAGAAAAACCCTAACAATATTAACTAGAGAAATGGTAAGTAACACTCTTATTTATAATAGTGCATGTAAATCCTACTTTAACTAGAAATATATTTTTTCAATATTATGTTTTACTTAAGTCTCATTCAGATATAAACTATATCAAATATCAAATCCTAAACCATTTTACTTTCTACTTAAAATTTTTAATTAGTCTATAGCATTTACATTTTATGATGATTAAGTTGTTAAGCTGCAGAAAAGTACTTAAACTAGGAAGAAAACGAAAAAAAGATCGAGTGTAATTTAGAGAAAATAAATGATAAAGTTATTATATATGGTTTAGCTAAGATTTATAATGTGGGGTAAAAATGTCTCATTAACCTTACGTTATAAATTTACTTTAATGCTTTTTTGAATTATTGCCAGGGAGCATATAGACCTAATCATTTGATAACTTGTAAAAATTACACATTCAAATCTATAAAGGGAAATTTTGAGTCTTTGATCAAACTAACCCATAAAGAGATACTTTTCTTGTAAGAAGAGGAACCTAAATTCAATGATCATTCTCCTTTAAACTTTTACATTTAATGTTCCAATGATTTGTGGTACCCTCTTTTCATTTTTTTTAAAAAATAAAATGCAAACCACATTTCTTGAATATCTAAAAAGAATAGATCAAAATACTCAAAGGTGAATTTCATAGTCCATTGGTAAGAGGATATTATGTTGACTGACAAATTTGACTCACTTTGGCCACTACATTTGGCTAAAGACACTCTTTTTGTCCATTTTGTTGGGTTTTGAGTCTCCTTTCTTTCCTTTGTGGATAAATTTAGTCCAAATTTGACTAGCTCACTATTGCCCATAAGTTCAATATTATGATGCATATGTAAGACATTCTTTTAGGTCTTATTTTAGAAGAATCACAAGAGTTGGAGAGCAGTCATATAGAGAGAAAAGTGGAAATTTGGGCATTTACAGGTTTGTGGTTCTATTAGACAATGGGTTGAGGATAATGTGAGAAATTACATTGTTAATGAGACACATGCTAGAAGCTTATGGGATTGCTTGAGGCACTTTATGCTTCGAAGACTGGCACCAATAAATTGTTTATGTTGAAACAATTGATGAACATCAGGTATAAAGAGGGCACTCTTATTTCTGATCATATTAATGATTTTCAGGTTGTTCTTGACCAGCTGTGCGGAATGGGTGTGAAATTCAATGAAGAAATACAGGGACTATGGCTTCTTAATACTCTGCTAGACTCTTTCGAAACTCTTCGAGTTTCTTTGACTAATTCTGCTCCTAGTGGTGTTGTGACCATGGAATATGCTAAGAGTGGTGTCTTGAATGAAGTGATGAGAAGAAGATCCCAAGGCTCATCTTCTTCAACTTCACACTCTGATGTTTGGTTACTGAAGATAGGGGAGAAGCAAGTTCAAAGGTCAGAATGACAGAGATAAAAGTAGAGGAAAGTCAAAGTCTAGATTCAAGAATGTTACATGTGACTATTTCCATAAGAATGACATATCAAGAAATATTGTTTTAGATACAAGAGAGATATGAAACAACACAATAAAGAATGTGATAATGAAAATTGTGTTGTTGTTGTTGCTAACGATAACCTTTTTGTTTCTTGTGATGAAAATGTTGTCAATCTTGTTTGCGATGAGACTAGCTGGTTTGTGGATTCTGGTGCTACTTCTCATGTCACGCCCAGGAAGAAATTATTTTCTTCTTATACTCCAGGCAATTTTAGGATGTTGAAAATCGGAAATAATCATGAAGTTGCGGTTCTTGGCATTGGGACTGTTTGTTTGGAAAGTAATAATGGTTCCAAACTAGTTATGAATAATGTCAAGCATGCTCCAGATGTTCGCTTGAATTTAATTTATGTTGGATACCTTGATGATGAGGGTTATGCTAATACCCTTAGTGCTAGCCAATAGAAGCTTGCCAGAGGTTCGATGGTTGTAGCCTGTGGTGACAAGTTCTCTAACTTGTACGTTTTTCAGGGCTCCATTCTCAGAGGATCAGTAAATTGGGTGGAGAATGATACTTCATCACTGTTATGGCCAATTTGGCTAAGAAAAACTTACTTTCTGGAGGTAAACAAGGAAAGTTGAACAAGTGTGTTCATTGCTTAGCTGGTAAACAGAAAAGAGTTTCTTTTCAGATCATCTGCCTTCAAGAAAGCTTGATTTGTTGTAGTTGGTACATTCTGATATGTGTAGTTCTTTTAAGGTAAAGTCTCATAGTGGTGCACTTTACTTTGTGACTTTCATTGATGATCATTCTTGCAAACTCTGGGTACGTATTCTCTTTGAAGTCCAAGGATCAAGTCCTTGATCTGTTCAAGAGTTTCCAAGCCTTGGTTGAGAGATAGACAGGGAAGAAAGTGAAATGCATCCGTTTTGATAATGGTGGTGAGTATATTGGTCCTTTTGATAGATATTGCAAAGAGTAGGGTATTTGGCATTAGAAAACTCCTCAGCTAAATAGTTTAGCGGAGAGGATGAATAGAACTCGTGTTGAAAGGGTTAGATGTATGCTTTTAGATGCGAAGCTGCCAGATTCCTTTTGGGCAGAAGCACTTAATACTGTTGTCTATGTTATCAATTTATCTCCTACTATTTCTTTAAATGGTGATGTTCTTGACAGAGTTTGGTCTAGCAAGAATGTTTCTTACGATCATGTTAAAGTTTTTGGGTGTAAAGCCTTTGTGCATGTTCCTAAGGATGAGAGGTCAAAGTTGGATGTTAAAACTAGGCAATGTAACTTTGTTGGTTATGATCAAGATGCATTCGGCTATCGTTTCTTTGATCCAGTTGAGAAGAAACTTGTCAAAAGCCATGATGTTGTATTCTTTGAAGACCAAACAATTGAAGATCTTGACAAATGTGAGAAAGTTGATACTTAGAGAAGTGAGAGCCTAGTTGATGTTGATCCGGTGCCTTTGACTATTCCACCAGATGAAAATCTTCAAAATGATGAAAATAAAATTAATATTGCAAATAGTGATCATGCTCAGAATGACCAATATGTCGTTGATGCTACAGTTCAAGATGATGTGGTTGGTTAGCAACCAACTACTACTGATGCTCCAGAGTGTTCTCTCAGAAGATCTACTAGAGAGAAAATACCTTTATCTCATTCTTCTCCCAATGAGTATGTACTATTGACTGACGGGGGAGAACCAAAGAGTCTTGATGAGGCCATGAAAAGTGAAGAAAAAGAGAGGTGGTTTGATGCTATGGAGGATGAAATAAAATCTATACATGATAATCATATCTTTGATTTGATTATGTTACCTAAAGATCGAAAAGCTTTGAAGAACGGGTGGATTTTTCAAGGGAAACATGAAGATGATAACCCATTTTCACGGTACAAGGCTAGATTAGTTGTGAAGGGTTTTAACCAGAAAAAGGGAATTGATTTTGATGAGATATTCTCTCCAGTTGTGAAGCTATCATCCATCCGTGTGGTTCTAGGCTTGCAGTTGTGAAGATGTCATCTATCCGTGTGGTTCTAGGCTTGGCACAAGTCTGGACTTGGAGGTTGAACAGATGGATTTAAAACTGCTTTTCTCCATGGTGACTTGGATGAAGAAATTTATATGGAGTAGCCGGAAGGCTTTGAAGTCAAGGGAAAAGAGAATTATGTTTGCAAATTGAAGAAGAGTTTGTATGGTATAAAACAACCTCCCAGGCAATGGTACATAAAGTTTGATTCTTTTATGAGTCAGCAGGACTTCAAGAAGATTTCTTCAGACCATTGTGTTTTTGTTCCAAAATTCTCTGATGATAACTTTATTATCGTTTTGCTTTATGTTGATAACATGCTTGTTGTTGATCGTAATACTTGCAGGATTAAAAAGTTGAAGCAAGAGTTGAATAAGTCTTTTGCTATGAAAGACTTGGGACAAGTAAGGCAGATTCTTAGCATGCAGATTTTCCGTGATAGAGATGCCAAGAAATTATGGATGTGTACATTCAGAAAGTACTTCGTAGATTTAACATGGACAAAGCTAAGGTTGTCATTACACCTTTAGCTATGCACTTCAAATCGAGTACTAGACACTGTCCTTCCAGTGATGGTAAGAAGAAAGATATGAAGAAAATTCCTTATGCTTCAGCTATTGGTAGTTTGATGTATGCAATGGTGTGTACAAGACCATATATTGCTCATGTTGTTGGTATTGTTAGCCGTTTTCTTTCTAATCCGGGAAGAGAGCATTGAAATGTTGTAAAGTGGAGTATGAGATATCTTTGTGGCACTTCTAGTCTAAGTTTGTGTTTTGGTGCAGGGAATCCTATTCTTTGTGGTTATACTGATTCAGAAATGGCCGGTGATGTTGATACTCGTAAGTCTACCTCAGGCAACTTGATTACTTTTGCAGGGGGCTGTGTCTTGGCAATCTATGTTTCAAAAATGTGTTGTTTTATCTACTACAGAGGCTGAACTTATTGCAGCTGTTGAAGCTTGCAAAGAGTTGATCTGGATGAAGAGATATTTGGGGGAACTTGATTGTGCTGAAGAGAGGTATGTGCTTTATTGTGACAGTCAAAGTGCTATTCATCTTGACAAGAATTCTACATTTCATGATCGGTCTAAACACATTGATGTGAGGTATCATTATATTCGAGATGTGTTGGATTCTAAGTTGCTTGAACTTGAGAAATCCATACCAATGATAATGGTTCTGACATGATGACTAAAGCTTTGCCAAGAGGGAAGTTTGAAGAATGTTGCATGATCGTCGGGATGGCAATTTCCTCCACATAGTCGGCAGGGGGAGAATTGTTGGGTTTTTGGTCTTTTTTCCTTTCTATGTGGATAAATAAAAAGTCCAAGGTTTTGGATCTCCTTTCTTCCTTTGTGGATAAATTTAGCCCAAATTTGACTAGTACACTTTTGCCCATAAGCCCAATATTATGGTGCATATGTAAGACTTTCTTTTAGGTCTTATATTAGAAGAATCGCAAGAGTTAGAGAGAAACCATATATAGAGAAAAGTGAGAAAGTACAGATTTTCGCACAAGCCCTGGCAACCAGTTTCAAATCGCGATTTCTGCTTCGTTTCTCATCCGATTGAGCTGAATTTTGGATAGCTTGTTTAATTCATCTAGATCTTTTATTGGAAACTGAGAGAGAGAGTGATTTGGAGTCCTGTAGCTCCAGTTTTTATCGTGAACTGTAGCTGCGATTTGGTGTTTTTTCTACTTTTATTTCTCTAGTTTTTTAGGGCTATCTTGTAGTTGTGTTGCTCATTGTTTGGCACTTAGTTGGTGGTCATTTTGGAGAACACTTTTGTAACTCTTGTTGATTTTATTGGAGCTTTGGCCTTGTGGTTTTTACTATTCACACCGAAGCGGTTTTTCACGGTAAATTTGGTGTCTTGTGTTTTGATTTATTTTCTTTGCTTGGTTGATTTGTTTGCTGCCTAAACAAATATTTTTTCTTGCATTATTTTGTATTCTCTTGGTTCAAAAAGAAGGGAAATTTTTTACTTGGATTTTCTTCCGCTATTGCCTTGTCGTGCACATTTATTTTGTGCTTGCCTTTCCCAACACATTTATCATTTATTTGGAGAGATGTGAGTTATTTTTCTAACTAGTGAAGATACCAAGGATAAGCTGTAAATGACCAAAAATGTAGCAATAATTATTTCGTTAATCATAATCTATAATTGGTTTTGCCTTTATATTTATGATTTTACATTCATTTTGTATTTGAGAATTACTTAGTGAACTACTTTTTCTTTAATTCTTGAATTTTTGAGATTTTAATTACAATTTGATCTTTGATTTTTGACTTTGCTAATTAATTCAACATTCCAGATTATCAATATTTATATTGTAAGTGCATGGTTCCTTTTCACCAAATTATTATGAATTGTGATAAAAATAATTATGAGTAGATAAATCCACAAGAAGGCCAGATTGGGAACCATGTGGAATTAATGATGTAGACCTAATAAGTAGTAATTGTTGAATAGTGTGCAAGCATATATTGTTTTACTCTTTGCTTTGATTGTTTTTTAATGGTGGCGAAAGTTAGAACTTGCCTCATTCCTACTTGTTTGAACATGGGGGTAACAAATGGGAAAAAGGATTATACAACGACGATTTAAGGTTATCAACCCTCATCTAATTGCTTGAACTTATCCAAGGATAACTAATTTGAGATTAAAGGTAAGGGTTAGTAGAGCATACATATGTAGACTAACCATGTTGCATGGTGAAATTCATCTACTTTGGAAACTATCAACTTAGGTGATAAATAACTTAGCGATCTTGCATGAAACACACTAGACAAGGTTAGAAATATCAAGGTCTACCAAGTTAAAGATTCATGGGGAACATAAAACCCTAGTTTCTTCTTTTATTGACTTAATAACAAATTAATCTACTACATTATTATAATTTGCTATTGTGATTGTTACAAACAATTATTTTCTACATAAACTCCCCCTTTTACGGAAATAATATGACTAAGAGCATGAACAATCACAATTGAACTAAGTTTGAACCTTATTCCTCGTGGGATCAACCCTAACCTTAGGTTTTTTATTTGGAAAACGAATGCTTTATACTTCTTTTAGGGTGTTTAATTTGGGCATATTCAAATTTTGGCATCATTGCCGAAGAATAAGGATTTCACATTAGATAAATTGTGTTATTTGACACATTATTTCCTGATTTACATTTTTTTATATAGGTTGCATTCTAGTGCATGACCAACACGCGCAGTCAAGGCAGACCCCTGATTCTATTTGATCCCAAAATTCAAAGAACACTAAGGAGAATGGACATTAACGATGGTCCTTAGATGGAAGAAGAAGTCGTAGAACGGCTTAGAGTGGAAGAAGAGAATGCCCGCAAAAATGCTCCAAATAATCAACCTATAATGAGAGCCCAACGTCCACCCATACAGAGACTAGAGCATGACATTTGGAATATAATCACAGAGCAAAGCATAATGGTATTGGAACTACTGGTGTCATTGTGTTGCCTCTATTACCTCTCGGAGAAAAGTTTGATATCACTAGAATCATGATACAAATGGTTAACATAAGAGGATTGCTCGCGGGTAAGCAAAAGAAATATCCCTACACTCATTCGAACAATTTTGTGAGTGTATTCCAGAGTTGTGTGGGCAGACCATACTTGGAATCAGATATCATTGAATTGCGCTTGTTCTTATTATCACTGACAGTGACACAAGTCTTTGGCTAAATGAGTTCTCATATAACTCGATCACTACATGGAGAGATTTACATGAAGCTTTCCTAGAAAAATACTTTCCCTCATCTAAAAAGTTAAAACTGAAGGATGAAATCAATAACTTCAAGAAACTCCATAGAGAGGCATTATGTCATACATGGGAAAGGTTCACCAAAAATCTAAGAAGAGTACCAAACAATAGCATTCCAGATGATTCACTCTTAGAAATCTTTTATAGAGCATTAGATAACAATGGAAAGGCAGTGGTGGACATCATCACTGGAGGAGCATTCATGGCAAACGCTTTTAAGGAAGCGACAGATTAACTTGATCCAGAAAAAAAATAAGCAGAGCTTGGAATACAAGAGATGCAGAAACCATGACAGACACTTTTGCTATAGGAACAACTCCTATGTATTGAGAAGGAATGAGGAACTAAGCCATGAATTATAAGTATATGATGAGGACAAACACATGATGATTAATTATAAGTATATGATGAGGATGCATAATATTTGAATGATCAGGCGAGGGATTTTCATACGAACAAGCTTTCAATAAGGATAATCGGCGCCAAGATAAAAAAAATCAAGGTTGGAACTACAATTGAGACAACTACAATCGGTACATAAGAGATAAATATAATAACAACTACAATAGAGACAACAACCACAATAGGGGCAAGTACTACAATTGGGATAGTATCTTTGATCAGGAAAAAAAATTCAATAGGAATGGGTATAATGATTGAACTCGAGGCAAAGAAAGGAGTGGTGCAGATATTCCACTAGTTAATTGCGATGGAGGATCAAGATTTGCTAGGTTTAAAGATATGATTATCAAAATTCTCAAGAAAGTAGAAGCTTCTAATGACAATATTACAGAGATGTGACATGACACATCATTGATGAGTCATAAGGTAGAGTCTCATGTGACAGGAATTAAATAGATTGTGCAGCAGTTAGGTCAGATGTCCACAACCTTAAATGTAACACCTCAAATTCAAGAAAGGCTAGGAAGAGGTTTGGCGGGCTTGTCAAGAACCCAAAACTGGACCATGGGACCCTCCATGGAGCCCTAGACAGGTCATGAAGAGGACCATGACCCGTTATAGGGCTCGTGACAAGAAGGCAGAACCTGACCCAAGCAGGCTCCCTTCCACGAACCCCTAGACGGGTCGTGAAAAGGGATATGGTCTGTACCAATGGTCGTCAAGTGGGTCAAATTAGTAGGTTTTCTCCTCCAACCACTGGTCAAGGGACACGGGTGTCACAACTGCCCGTAAGCCCCACACGGACCGTGAAGTCGTATGTGAAGGGTTTTCATTAGACTTATAGTTTAGGGTCAACTTCAAACAATCATATATTTTGGTGAAAAATAAATTAGGTGGCCCATGACCTACCAAATTAAATATCTCTGAGTTGTATTTCCAACGCCACAAAGTTTGCCTAATTCTAAGCAGAGATTAAGAAGTTATTCCCAAAATAGTAAAGCCATGTCGGGCAGAAATTCTTCATGACCCATTTGGCGGGCCGTGGTAGTGCATGATGGTCGTGAAGGCCTCCTTGATACTAATTCGGCAGTTTTAAGTTAAGGACTTTTGGGTCTTTTCCCCAATTGTTTTAACTCAATACTATGTCATTTTTCCTTCTAACCAAAGCCCTATATAATAATTTTAAACCCCCAAATCACCCAAACTCAATTCATTCTCCTAAATTCTCAAAAGAAGATCAAGCTCCTCCTCTAAATATTTCTCTCTCTAGAAATTGTAGAAGAAATCTAGGGTTTCAAGGTTAAACCGCCTAATCCTCCATTGCTTCCAAGCTTTTGGCATCAAGGTATGATAGTTTTCATCCATGGACCCCTTTCCTCTATGGAGTTCCTAAATTCTCCATTTTTCTCAAGTTATAAATCTCCAATTGAAGTTAGAGTTTTCTTCCATGTCATGGATTCCTTTTAATGTTGATTTATTTGATTGATTTATGAACTTCTATACATGAATTGAAGTAATTGCACGCTTTTAAGTTAGTTTTCCATGAACCCATGTGTAACCCATGTTTTCTAAGCCATGTTGATATAATTTGGATCTTGAACTATGAAAGATGAATTTATGAAAATATTTGTGTCTTCTCTTTATGAAATATATGTAAAGGAATTTAAAGATGCTTTGACATTGAAAACATGATGAAGCTTATGAATCATTGAAAGAATGCATGTTCATGAAAGTATTTTTATGACTCAAGAAAGTTTATAGATGAGAGTGTCTATATGTTATATAAAGCTTGGCCACATGACATGAATGACATCTAGATTTACCCTCAATGCTTTTCGAGCTATTTTCCTAAATTAGGTCTTGATTAGTATGGCATCCATATATGCCATTAATGATTAGAGACCACGATTCAAAACTATATCCATTAGTAATAGGGGCATATCTAGCATGAAGTGAATGACTATGGGCCTTAAAACCTATTATGAAAAGATCATGGACAGTGAAAGGTTTTCTCACGCGTGGTCTAAGGAGTTATCCTAATATGACGTTAGCTTGGATTAGTTACTTAATTGTGCCTTTCCATGGATCATGAGATGAGTTAAGATTAAAAACTACTCTGTGGGATTTATGCTTAGCACCGAGAGGATATTGAGATGGAAGTTGTCGGGTTTCTAGTGGTAATATCCTTATCCCTTACCTATGTGCCCCCATAGGATGATTGTCTAGATAGAAATTATCTAGTGGATCCACTTTAGCCTTGACTCATGATTCTTCCTTGGCAAGTAGGACAACCCTTTTCGGTGTGGGAGACACCGAGGTTCCATGTTATAGCTCGCATGGTCTCTATGTCGGTTAAGGCTACTTCCCACAATAATAATGAACTAAGGTTACTTCAAGAAGTGTCTCACATGTGTTCAAAGATGGTTTTACTTGAATTGATCATGATTTAGTTTGTTTTCTAACCCTCTTATCATATGTTTTAGCTTGGTCTTTGCATATCACAAAAATGTCCTTTTTATCATGATTTCATACTTTTATGCATGACTATCATACTTAGTGTATTTTTATACTAATGCATACTCTTGCTTACATTTACCCAAATATAGGGACCGACCTTACAGATTCGCACTTCCGTGGCAAGGGATCTCATATAGAAGCTTGAAGATTGGTGAATCCTCATATTCTGAGGATCAAGCTTTGATTTCCTTTTGTCTTTACTTTTATTTTTGTAACTTGATGTACGGGCTACGCCTCGATAAACTCTTATGTACTATATGGCTTCGAGACGATGTTTAGATTTCTGTTTTTCTGTATAAAACTTATCTATGTTGAAACTGTCTTTTTAAATCTCGCTATTCTATTATCTTGTATGATGAAAGCTAAGTGCATTGTATGGGGCCTCTCGGGGTCTTATACGCCATGTTATGCCTAGGGGCTACCTTAGGTCGTGACATTAAATCAACACAAAAAATGAAAACTTTCAAGCAACACCTAGGGGCTACCTTGGGTCGTGACATTAAATCAACACAAAAAAGGAACACTTTCAAGCAACACAATCCAAAATATGAAAAATGATGGGCATTAAAGGGCAGTCACTACAAGAGGTGGAAAACAAACCATAGATCCCCCAATACCAATGGTGGTGGAGAAACCGAATGAACCCGAAGCTACTAAAAATGAACATGTAGGAGAACCCAAAGATCTAACCGGGGGGATAAATAAGCCCCTCAAAACATAACCCATATACCTCGACCTCCTGCACCTTTTCCACAAAGATTAGTTAAGAAAACTGAAGAAGAAAAATATCAAACATTTATCTCAATATTGAAGCAACTCTCAATAAATTTACCTTTGATTGAAGCACTAAAACAAATGACGGACTATGGCATGTTCATGAATGATCTAGTGATTAAAAGAGGGTCATGAGTTTTGAAGGAGAAGATAAGTTGTAAGATTGTATTGCCAAAACCACTAGATTGTTAGTGCAGAAAAATGAGGATCTTGGAGCATTTACAATTCCATGTATAATTGGTGCATTACATTTTGCTAGATCTCTATATGAATTGGGTGCCAATATAAATTTGATTTCATTATCAGTGTTTGGACAATTGGGCTTAAGAGCCCCCAAACAAACAGAATGTGGCTACTCATGGCATATCATACCATCAAGAAACCAATGGGTGTCCTTCGTCATGCTCTGGTCATAGTGGAGAGGTTCATATTTTCTATAGATTTTGTGATTTTGGACTGTGAGGTTGATTTTGAGGTGTCTATCTGTCATGACCCAAAGTATACCATAGGTGTAATATGGTGTATAGGACCCCGAGAGGCCCTACACAGGCCACTTAGCATACATCATACAAGATAATAGAAATAAAGACTTCAAAAGACAATTTTATATCATAAAAGAGTTTGACAAAGCGAAAGTCTAACATAAGTCTCAATAAGCCATCTACTAATCAAAAGAAGTGGCTGGGATGTAACTCATATACCACATACAAATGTTTGAAAACTAAAATGACATAAAAGCTATAAAAGAATCTCGGCCCTCAGATCATGAGAAATCACCAATCTTCAAAATTCAAATGGATCAACTAGCCACGAGTGTGAGAGGTAGGAGCACCAAATCCTACATTAGTGAAACAATATAGGCACAAGTATGCATTAGTAAATGGAATGTACTAAGTAGTTATGAAATAATGCTAAAAATGACTATAAATGACATGCAATCACCAAGATAAATCATAAGATAAAAGGGTTGGAAAACATAAGTCATAATTATGGTTAATATAAGGTTAACATCTTTAAAACACTTGTGAGGCACTTTAAAAGTAACCTTAGTTCATTATTGAGGGAAATTAACCGTATAACTGACATACACCATGTGAGCTATAACATGGAATCCAGTGTTTGTCCTACACCAAAAAGGAATTTCCTTACTTGACAAGGTAAAAACCATGAGTCCGAGCTAAAGTGGATCCACTATCTGATACAACATCTTATGGTGGCACATAGTAATGGAACAAGGAGATAAGTACTAGAGACACGACCTTTACTAACAGGAGATCCTCCATTGCAATATCCTCTCGGTGCTAAGTATAAATCCCTCATAATAGTCATTAATCATATTCATTTCATCATATATGGAAGGGAACAATGAAGCAACCAATCCAAGCTAAAGTTCATTCAGAATAGCTCCTAAATCTTGATTCAACTTAGGTGAGAAAACCTTTCAACCTTATGAATCCTTATATGAAAAATCCTTTCACAATAATGTTCTTAGTAGTATGTGAGAAAACCTTTCAGAACAACAACATTAATACTTTATTCGCAAAGCATCCTTAAATCATGTATATAAACTTCATAAAAGCATGTACATCTTCATAAATTCATTTTTCATCTTTCACAAGCTTCATCATGAGTTTATAGTCTATTCCCTTGCCGAAGATTGATAAACTCAAGCACCTTAGCCTCCCTCATCTCAAGATGAAAGAACTTATCAAGGAAATCACACTTGAACCTTTCCCATTCTAGGGGACCCGCATCTTCCGGTCTTGCTTCCTTCCATTGGTTGAACCAAATTTGAGTGACACCCTTATGTTGATAAGCGGCCAATTTCACCTTTTCCACCGCCATCACTCCCATAATAGCCAGCACCTTTTAAACCTCATCAATGAACTCTTAAGGATCTTCCTTAACCTTAGAACCATTGAATTTTGGAGGATTCATCCTAGTGAAGTCCCTCACTCTAGATGTCGTTGTACCCATAATTAGGTTCACGGGGACCACAACCTCCCTATTGGCTTGGGTCATTATGGCTTGACCCAACACTTGAAAAATAGTTATAAACTCCGTATTAGTCACATGCTCGGCCAAAAGGTCAATCGAAGCTTGAGGAAGAGCTTCTTGAGTCGCATTCTCTCCCTCATTTCTTTTAGCAAAAGCTCTTCGAGTAGTCATATCTTGTAGACCATCGATTAAGGATTATGAGGGAAACATTAAAGAGTCAAACTTTATCGCACGACTTAGAGTGAAGAAAGAAGTGAAGTTTCCTAAATATTTTGTAGCCTCTCATTCATAAATGTGGCGCATTTCACACTTATGAACAAGATTCTACTTGACGTGGTTTTGAGACATCCCAGAACCATTCTAAACCTTGTGCTCTATTTTAAACCTTGTGCTCTGATTACCAAGTTTGGTAAGACCCAGGGCTACCCCCTAGATGTGACATGGTGTACAAGACCCCGAGAGGCCTCATACAAGCCACTAAGTTTTCATAGTCAAGATATCAGAAATTTATGAGAATTTAAAGCATTTTCAACACAATCAAAGTTTTCGATTCCAAAATCGAAAGTCTAATACACTTGTCTCAAAAACCATCTAATACAATAGAATATTAGGGCAAATCCCATACAACAATGTTCAAGAATTAAAATAAAAGGATATAAAGAAAATAGTGGCCAAATCCTCGAATGCTATGAGGACTCACCAATCTTCAAGTCTTGCCTCTACTATAGGTCCTAGCCACGCGGATGAGAATCGAGATCGCCGGACCCTACATTTGGGTAAGAAATATAGGAAAGAGTATGTGCTAGTAAAAGAATGTACTAAATATGATAGCTTGCATAAACAACACATAAACATAAGCGTTAGACAACATAGGTCAATAAGCTTAATCAATGCACATAATAGATCATCATAACATATGAGGAGTACTTCTTAAAGTAACCTCAATTCATCCTTACTCATTATAGAAAGCAATTCAAGCAAAAATCCAAGATAATCTTTCATCATAACATTTTAGATCTTATAGCTTACTTTTAAAGATATGGGGAGTCGCCACTTGTCTAACTATAAAGGATCATGGGTAGTCGCCTCTTATCCTTCTTACTTTGGGATCATGGGTAGTCGCCTCTTGCCCAAATCATATTTAAGATCATAGGTAATCGCCCATTGTCCAACTTACATGATAGGAACGTGGGTAGTCGCCTTTTTTTCAACTTCATGGAATAACGGTACTCACCTCATAATCTATTCTAAGGAATATGGGTACTCGCCTCATATTTTATTCTAAATTAGAGGTCAAGGGTAATCGCCTCTAGCCTCATCAATTTCATAGCCTTTTTACTTAGATTCATTTTAGGTGAGAAAGCCTTTAAATCTAGAATCATTCAATGTGAGAAAGCCTTTCACGTTCATACATTCATAAAGGAAATCATATGGGAAGAATCCCTTCCACAACAATCAACAATTTATACATAGGCTTTACTCTCAATGCCATTCTAATCATAAATCATCATATATGCTTCAATCTCAAAGAAATTCATAATGTACCTTATTAATCCTATAAGAATACATCTAAACCCATAATTTCTTCTTTCGTATCATCAAACCCATTTACATAGATTTTACCTTACAAATATGGGTTAGGCATGGGTACATGGAAATTCATCATAAAAGCATAGAATCCACTCAATTCATGCATAAACAATCTTAATTCAATTAATTGAATCAACATTCGTAAGAACCCACAACTTAGAAGAAAACCCTAACTCAAATTTGGGAAATTCTACTTTTCAATTGAGAGAAATTAGGGGCTCCATGGATGCAAGGATTCCATGGATGAAAATTTATTATACCTTAATATCAAAGCCCACGAATGCTTGGAGAAAGGAGACTTGACCTTTAGCTCTAGCTTCAATCCTTCTTCTTTTTCAAGTTCTAGAGAGAGAAATATTTTGGAGAGGAGGAACCCAATTTCTTTTGGTGAATTTAAGAGAATGACTTGAATGGGTAAGTTTTGAGGTTAAAATCACTTATATAGGGGTCGTAGGCTTGGGTAAAACGACATAGCTTTGTTTTAAAGAAATTTGGAAAAGACCCATGTGCCCTTTAATTAAAACTATTGAACCCCCCTCCATGAGGCTCTTCACAAGCTGTCAAGGACCACACGGCCTGTAGTGGAAGTCGTGGTCCTTAACCAGTGGCTTGTCTTGCCACCCCTTAAACTCTTTTCTTACCACGACCCCTCCCACTGCCCGAAGTGGCCTTCACGAGCCGTCATGTGGCTCATGTGAAAGGTCAAGTTTTTGGCTAGCTACTGCCTCCCCTCCACGACCATCACCATGGCCCGTTGAGCTCTTCACAAGCCGTTTGGGTGGTCGTGGGAGGGGAGCCTTTCTTGGCTCAATTTTGTGAGCCACCATGGGCAGCACCATGCCTCGTGGTTCCCTTCACAACCCGTCTGGGCCCATGTGAAGGGTGCCCAGGCTTACTTCTTTGGCTTGTGACTTGTCACCTAGCCCCTTGCTCAGTCTACTAGATTCCTAGGTGTTACAATTGTACAATAGATGTTGGATCTCCAACACATTTATTCAATAAGGACACATTGAAAATCGGATGTACTAATGCTAAATCATTAGTCAAATCAAGCTCATAAATAACTTTGCCAATATGCCTCAAAAATCTGATATGTGCCTACATATCGAGGACTAAGCTTACCTTTCTTTCCAAACCTCATTACACTCTGCATAGGTAAATTTTTTAAGTTAACCCAATCATCAACTTCAAACTCAAGATCTCTTCTTCTAACATCAGCATAGGACTTTTGCTGACTTTAAGTCGTTCTCAACGTTTCTCTAATAAGTCAAACTTTCTCCATAGCCTCATGTATCAACTCGAGACCTATCGAAGCAACCTCACCAACTTCAAACCAACTTATAAGATATCTACACATCCTACCATAAAGAGCCTCAAATAGAGGCATACCAATACTTGAACGATAGCTATTATTATATGAAAACTCAATCAAAGGCAAATGATCATCTCAATTACCCTTGAAATCAATCACATAAACTCTAAACATATCTTCTAAAGTTTGGATATTACGCTCCACTTTCCCATCGCTTTGATCATGAAAGATCGTACTAAGCTTAACACGAGTAGCATGACCCTTTTTGAAAAACTTCCAAAATTGAGAAGTGAATTGGTACCATGATCAGAGATAATGGATAGGGGAATTCCATGCAACCTAACCATTTCAATTAGACACAACTTAGCATAATATTCCACTGAATAAGAAATCTTAACGGGAACGAAATGAGCCGACTTCATCATACGATTTACTATAATCCAAATTGAGTCATGTTGTCGCTGAGTGCGGGAAACCCACAATAAAGTCCATATTCACATCTTCCCACTTGAAAGTAGGACTGCTAATATTTGGTACAAACCTCCCGGTTTTTTATGCTAAACTTTCACTTTTTGACAATAAGGACACTTGTCCACAAATTCTGTAATATCTTTCTTCATCTCATTCCACCAATAGGCCTTATGCAAGTCACAATACATCTTAGTGGCTCCCAAGTGAATGGAATACCAAGAACTATGGCTTAAGATAAAATTTTCTCTCTCAAATCATCAACGTTGGGAACACACAAATGATCTTGATATCAAGCACACCATCTCCCCTTTGGAAGAAAGCCTCAACGGACTTTTTAAGCCCAACTTCCTGTAACTCTACCAAAATCAGATCAAGACCTTGATTGGCATTCACATCCGACACATAAGATGATTATGAATCATTATGAACAACAACAACACCTTCCTTTGAATCAACCAACTGAACACCTAATCAAGCTAGTCTATGAGCATCATGAACCAATTCTTCCTTATTTTCTTCAAAATGTGCAATACTATTTATGGACAACCGACTTAAGGCATCGGCCACTATATTGGCTTTGCCCAGGTGGTAAAGGAAACGAATATCATAGTTCTTCAAGAATTCTAGCCATCTACGTTAGAGAAGATATGGATCCTTTTGCTCGAACACATATTGCAAACTTTTGTAGTTGGTAAAGACATCAACATGTACACCGTACAAATAATGCCTCCAAATCATTAAGGAAAAAACAATCGCCGCTAGATCCAAATCATGGATATGATAGTTCTTTTCATGAATCTTAAGTTGTCTTGAAGCATAGGCAATCACTTTCCCATTTTTCAAAAGAGCACACCTGAAACAAATTAACCCATCCTTGTCCTAGAATCGGCAACCATAGAAGGAGCATATTTAGACAATTGTGTAAATTATAAAGCATATTCTTTCACACTCATATATTTCCTTGACGAAGGTTAATGAACTCAAAAACTTTGATCTCCCTCATCACAAGGGGAAAGAACCTATCAAGGAAAACAACTTTGGACTTTTCCCAATCAAGGGGACCCGCATCAACTACTATTTCTTCCTTTCATTGGTTGAACCAAACTTAAGCAATACCCTTAAGTTGATAAATAGCCAATTCTACCTTTTTCACCGGCGTCCTCACATGATCATCAAAACCTTATACACCTCATCAATGAACTCTTGAGGATCTTCCTCAACCTTGGAACCATGAAACTCTGAAGGATTCATTCTAGCAAAGTTCCTCACTCTAGTTTCCACCCTACCCACATTTGGGTTCACGGAGACCTCAACCTCCCTATTGGATTGAGCCATCATAACTTAGGCCAACACTTGAAAAATAGATCAGAATTTTGTATTAGTCACTTGTTCGGACAAAGGGTCAACCGAAACTTGAGGAAATTCTAGAGGAGCTTCTTGAGGAGCTTGAGAAGTTTCTTGTTCCACATTCTCACCCACATTCCTTCTAACTCTTCGAGGGTTCATATCTTTAAAATCATCGAATAAGGATTAAAAGAGAGACATATAGAGTTACACTCTATCACTCAACTTTAGAATGATGAAAGAAGTAGAGTTTCATAAACATCTTATAGCCTCATATTCATAAATATGGACAAACAATAATTTTAATTTGAGTTTGTTGTTGTGTCATGGATTTACAGCACTTTAATGCTTAAAACTTAGGATTTTCTTAAGTCTTTTAGCACATATTTATAGATGTGATGAGTTTTTTCATTTGTTTTACAAGAAAATACCTTTTTGGTAGTTGAGTGTAGGAAGTCGAGTGTGCAATGATGTTTTAACCATTACGAGCCATTCAATGAGTCGTGGTCTGGACTATGAGTCATAGATGGTCTCATAAATAAAAGATCAAAAGATGGTAAATAAGGTCAGAGGATTACAAGCCACCAAAATGGACCATAAATGGTTGAACGAGTTGCAGACTCAGGGTTGTAGAAAAAAATCTAAAGATTTGAAAAAGCGGACTCCGAACCATGAGTAAATATCACAGTCCATAGTCCATTCTATGGACCATAGATCTAGTCCATGGATAATATCCTGGGGCTGCTATCCACTAGAGGACTCCACAAGTTGTAAAGAGAATCACAGTTTGTACATGGGGTCATGAAAGCTGTCAAATTCCAGTTTCCCAAAACAATTTGGATTAGGTTTTACATGTCTATAAGTACTTTTCAAAGGTTTATTTTATTATGTTAGTTCATTTCGGAAATAAGAATTACTTAGTGAACTACTTTTTCTTTAATTCTAAAATTCTTGGAACTTTTAATTACAATTTGATCTTTAGTTTTTGACTTTGCGAATCAATTAAAGATTCCACATTATCAATATTCATATTGTTAGCGCACAATTCCTTTTAACCAAATTATTATGAATTATGATAAAAATAATTATGAGTACCTAAATCCATAACTAGAGTTGTGGAATAATGAAGAATTAATGGTGTAGACCTAATAAACAATAACTCTTGAATATTGTGCATGCATATATTGTTTTTCTCTTACAAAGAAGATGAAATTACATTGTGAAAAGTGGTGTACTTTCCTTTTCCATTTCCCTTGATCTTGTCTGATTAGGTTATTTTTTGTTTTCAGGTTTGGGCTCTTGTTGTGCCTAACCACTTTACTTTCTTGTGTAAATAGTTTGGTTTCTCAATAATATGGCCTGCTTTAACTATAAAAATATACAGTCTTTCTCTTTTATTTGATTGCTTTTAAAAAGATGGTAAACATTACAACTTATTTCAAAAAATCAAATACTCGCTTAAATTGTCATGACAATCTATTACACACCTTTACTACTCGAAAGTAAATTTATTTACCCCCAAAAATTAACGTGGCAATTTTTAAAAAAAAATTAAAAACATGCACATCAGATAAAAATTAAAGTAGAAAAAAAATCAAAATGCTCCTTACACCCCCACCCCTCACGTCTCTTTTTCACACTCCACCATCTTCTTCTTCTTCTTCATTTTTTTTATTTTTCATCTCAATCCTCTACAACTTAATTATTTCATAAATTTTATTTTTTTTTCTTACCCGCTTTTACCACCTCCATCAAATTCGATTTCTCTTTTATTTCACTCTACAAAGGGATCTCTCACCTCATCAAAACATTAATGAAGAAAGTGATAAAAGAGAGTTTGAATAAATTGGTGGTTGTAACACCTCGAATTCGAGAAAATGGAAAAATACAGTTTTCCACGATGCGGTGCCAGAACCACGGAAGCCAGTGACGGTCCTGGTCTGACACGCGGTCCATAGATGGGTTCCATCTTTGGGGTCCAAAGTTTTATGGTCTCTTATCCCACCCATGGTCGACCAGTACAGTCCGTGGTTGGACCTACAAACCATAGGTGAGGGTCAACAACTATTTAGAGGGAAATGGTTGTTGGGTCAACTTCAAACGGTCATATCTTTTAGCACAAAATGAATTAGATGGCCCATGACCTATCAAATTAAAGATAATCGAATCTTCTTTCCAACGCACCAAGTTTGATGAATTCCAAGCTAGGAGTAAAAAGTAATGTTCGTTTAAGTAAAGCCCTATTAGGCAGAATATGAACGACGACCCCAAACAACGGTCTCTAGTTCAAACGACGGTCTATCAATTCCACCGTGGATGGCCTTCATCAGCTTTTAAGTCAGAGTCGTTTTGGTCTTTTCCCAATGCATTAGGGCCCTTAAACTATGTTGTTTGATGCCTAAACTACGTCATTTTACTCAGTTTAACCCTAATAACTTAGTCAAACATACCTAGAACCCTCATTCTCCAAAAATTATCCAAATTAGAACGAAAAGAAGACAAAGAGGCACCAGTTTCTTTCAAGAACAAGCAGCAGTGTTCTTCAAGTTTCTGCCCCGAAATCCAAAGGATTTTCCGTAGATTTTATCACCAAGTATGTGGATTTCACTAGTAGATTCCTTTCATCCATTAGGTCAATAGAATTCAATCAGTTCCTTCATTATCCATATCTTGTTTAGACCTAGGGTTTTTAAAACATTGGAGATTTGTTGTGATTTTGCTGTTGTAGCATCCTTAATCGAAATAGCATGTTTCTTGGAAAGTTTGCCTAATTCCTTGTATAAAACTCATAACCCTAGTTTGTGTAAATTCTCTTAGTTTATGAATTATACTTGCTAGGTCAGTTAAACAGAAAATCATGCTCCACATTTTGAATTCATATTCTCAGTATATAAATGTTGCATTCTCAGTTAGCATGTCAGTAGTTTGAGCTATTCAGTATTTAGTGCATTTTAGCTTCATATATATTCAGTTAGTGGTAGACTTAGCACTGTGTTGGACTACGGTTCATTATACCCTCATAGTCCCAGAACTACGTGCCCGCATAGGATTATAAGTCTCCTCTGTTGGGCATCAGATTTAGTGATCACGCTAGCCATATCTTTATACCCGTAGCAAGGTATATTGGGTCTTCTCGATGGGGAGTATACATCGGACTCCACGTTTAGCTCATGTGGTTTATGTCGGTTAATAGTAGCTCCCACAATAAGATTATTAGTGCATTTGACCAGGTTTTCAACATTTATATCAGTATACAATTCAGCATGTTATCTTCATGATTAGTACTTGGTCATTGCATTCAGCATAGCTTTTTCAGTTATGTTTCAATATTTATATTCTTGTTCAAATTATGTCATTGCTCAGTTATGATTCGTTCAGCTCATATATAATTGTTCAGCTTAATATCTATATCCTGCATGCTCAATACATTCTAAGTACTGACGCATACTCTGCGCTGCATCTTTTTATAATGTAGGTTCAGGTACTTAGCATCCAGATCATGCTAAAATTGATTCTCGGTTCGCATCAACAACTTTTGTAATGAGTCCTCATATTCAGAGAATAATAGACATACTTTCATTTTAGTCATTGCTTTCAATTTTCAGTTTTGTTAGAGTTAGCTAGGGGCATGTCCCAGCAACTCAACTTAGTTAGAGGCTTTTCAGACATAGTAGTAGATTCAGCTTGATTTGTTAAGTGATTGTTTCAGTTATCACTAAACTCTTAGTATGTTTTACATATTAAGACTAGTTGGGTTTTTCCTATTTTCAGATATCCACTATTTTTAGATTCCGTATTATTCATGCTTTACTTAGTTATTTTCAATATGCCTATGATATGCCAGACTTAGGGTTAGTTTGGGGTCCCTCGTGATCCTAGGTCCTGTGTTACGTCAAGGGGGTAGCCTCAGGATGTGACAAACTTGATATCAGAGCATTAGGTTCAAGAGTCCTAGTGTGTTTGAGCCGCACTAAGTAGAGTCCCTTTTATGAGTGTGAAGCACACCACACCTATGAGGGGGAGGCTACGAAGTGTTTTAAGAAAAACTTCACTTTCTTTGCTAATCTTATCGTGCATGAGGTATGATTCAACTTCTCATTTCTAATTCATCGTTATGTGTTTCAGATCATGCCTCTTCATAGAGCTAACGCACGAAATGCTAATGCATGTAATTCTAACTCAGTTCCTCCAGTCCCGAACCATGAGATTACGAATGCAAAATTTTGAAATGTGATTCAACTCTAGGCTCAAAGTGTGGTCAATCAGAACAATCAGCATGCCACATATCCTGCAAACACTAATGGTGGATCAGTTGCAGCTAGGGTTTAAGACTTTCTTCGGATAAATCCTCCTGAATTTCTAGGGTCAAAGGTTGGTGAGAATCCAAAGAACTTCATTGACGAGGTTAATAAGATTCTTAGAGTAATGCAAGTGACTGGAGCTAAGAGTGTTGAGCTAGCATCTTATCAACGTAAGTATATGGCTCATACCTGGTTCACCCAGTGGAAAGAAAATCGGGGTGTGGGTGCAGCTCCTATGACTTGGGATTGTTTTACTAGAGCTTTTTTGGACAGGTTCTTCCCAAGAGAGATGAGAGAAGCTAAGACACAAGAGTTTATGAACTTGAAGCAGGGTTCAATGTCGGTCCACAAGGGCACAAATGAGTAAGTTCTTGTTTGGGGTATCCGATCTGGTGAAGACCGAGTGCAAGAATATTATGCTTTTAGGGGATATGGATATCTCCAGACTAATGACTCGTGCTTAGCGGGTTGAGGAAGATAAGCTTAGGAAAATGGCTAAGGATAACAAAAATGCCAGAACAAGAAATTATGAATACTCATAGTTTCAACAAAGGACAGCCCCAACACCTTCATCAGCTAGTGCTCCATCCCCTAAGTTTCGACAGGATGAAAAACGTAGGGCATCAGGCTCTAAGTCTCAAGGGATACTTCAGGTAACAAGACTTTCCCAACTTGTCCAAAGTGTGGTAATAACCATCCGGGTAAATGTCTTCCAGGCAGAAAATAGTGTTTTGGGTATGGTCAGTCTGGCCATAGGTTGAAGGATTACCCTTCTACCAGGCAGAGGCAAGGAGGTAAAAATAATAGGGCTCAGTCTACAACTCCAGTAGCACCAGCAGGGTGCTTCATTTGGTACAGGTGGCGGTCAGCGACATAACAGGTTGTATGCTCTCCAGGCTCGCCATGACCAAGAAAATTCTCCTAATGTGGTTAGTGGTACGTTACGAGTCTTTCATTTAAATGTTTATGCATTGTCAGATCCAGGGACAACACTATCTTTTGTAACTCCTTATATAGCAGTAAACTTTGGTGTTAGTCCAAAAACTCTCTCAGAACCCTTCTCAGTCTATACTCCATTTGGTGACCTAGTTATAGTTAGATTGGTATACAAAAAATGCCAGAAGATCTTCCAAGAGTTCCTCCCGAAAGGGAAATTAACTTCGTAATAGATCTCCTTCCAGATACCTAGCCCATTTTCATTCCTCCTTAAAGAATGGCTCCGTCTGAGCTTAAAGAATTGAAAGAGCAGTTGAAAGACCTTCTAGATAAGAGCTTCATCAGACCTAGTATCTCTCCATGGGGTGCTCAAGTGTTGTTTGTGAAAAAGAAAGATGGTTCTNGTTAGACTGGTATACAAA
Organism: Solanum stenotomum; assembly: GCF_019186545.1. Taxonomy (NCBI): domain Eukaryota; kingdom Viridiplantae; phylum Streptophyta; class Magnoliopsida; order Solanales; family Solanaceae; genus Solanum; species Solanum stenotomum. Next base: position 41,615,781 of record NC_064290.1, read on the forward strand.
AAATGCCAGAAGATCTTCCAAGAGTTCCTCCCCAAAGGGAAATTAACTTCGTAATAGATCTCCTTCCAGAGACCTAGCCCATTTTGATTCCTCCTTAAAGAATGGCTCCGTCTGAGCTTAAAGAATTGAAAGAGCAGTTGAAAGACCTTCTAGATAAGAGCTTCATCAGACCTAGTATCTCTCCATGGGGTGCTCAAGTGTTGTTTGTGAAAAAGAAAGATGGTTCTCTCAGAATGTGCATTGACTATCAATAGTTGAACAAAGTCACAATTAAGAACAAATATCATATCCCTAGGATTGATGATTTGTTCGACCAACTTCAGGGTGCTAGTTGTTTTTCTAAGGTAGACATTAGATCCGACTATCATCAGCTTAGAGTCTGAGATAGTGACATCCCAAAAATATCCTTCAGAACTTGGTATGGTCATTATGAATTTGTAGTTATGTCTTTTGGAGTAACAAATGCTCTTACACCATTCATGGACTACATGAACAGGGTGTTCAAACAGTATTTAGACTTTTTTTCATCGTCTTTATTGATGATATCCTCATTTATTCTCGAAATGAGAAGGAGCATGTGACTTATCTGAGAGTTGTCCTGCAGACTCTCAAAGATCGCCAGTTATTCGCTAAGTTCAGCAAATGTGAATTATGGTTACAGTCGATCACTTTCCTTGGTCATGTGGTATCCAGCGAAGGGATCCAAGTGGATTCTTAGAAAATTGAGGCAGTACAGCACTGGACCATACCCACCTCTCCGACTAATATCAGAAGTTTCTTAGGTCTAGTCGGTTATTACAGGAGGTTTGTTGAAAGATTTTCATCCATAACTTCCCTATTGACCAAGTTAACTAAAAAGAAGGTCAAATTTCAGTGGTCAAATCAATGTGAGAAAAGTTTCTCAGAACTGAAGACTAGGTTGACTACAACTTCTATCTTGACTCTACCAGATGGTTCAGACGGTTATGTGATTTATTGTGATGCATTCAGGGTCGGCCTAGGTTGTGTGTTGATGTAGCAAGGTAAGGTCATAGCTTATGATTCTATACAACTTAAGGTACATGAGAAGAACTAACCGACACATGACCTTGAACTTGTAGCTATAGTATTTACCCTAAATATATGGAGACATTACTTGTATGGTTTTCATGTTGATGTGTTTGCAGATCATAAGAGCCTCCAGTACGTGTTCACCTAGAAAGAGTTGAATTATCGTTAGAGGAGATGGCTTGAATTCCTCAAAGACTATGACATGAATGTGCTTTACCATCCGGATAAGGCCAACGTAGTAGTAGATGCTCTCAACAGACTATCTATGGGTAGTGTAGCACATGTGGAGGAAGAAAAGAAAAAGTTAGCCAAAGATGTTAATCGGCTTGCTCTCTTAAGATTTTGCCTTACGGACACATCAAATAAGGGTGTGATAGTGATACGCTCAAATTACACTTTCCTAAAGAACTATAAGCGGTCGTCATCAAATAAAGAACCAAACTTATAAGTTGGGGTTGATCCCACGAGAAATATGGTTCAGACTTAAACTTAACTAACGATTATATCCGTTTAGTCAAACTATTTCTAAGATTAGTAATTAAAAGGGGGGTTTTGTGTAAGCAAGTAACCAATTGTTGCTTAAGTAACAAGTGAGCAAGATTCAAACTTTGAGTTATCAATATGAGAGAGAAACTAGGGAGTATGTGTTCCCCATAAGCTCTTAATGCGGTAATCCTAATAATAGTAATCCTTTCCTAGTGTTTTACATGCAAAGTTGGTAATATAGGTATCTCTAAGTGATTGGTCCTCCAAATAGGGAATTTCACCCCGCACCTTGGTCCGTCTACGTATGTATAATTTACTAAGTCTTACCTTTACCTCAGATTAGCCTTCACAACAATGTATGGCTTAGTTTTCACCCTCACACCAATTTACATTAGACTATTAGATAGTATCACACTAAATCTCTGTTGATAATTCTTTTCTCATTAACTACGTCCTTGGTTCGGCAAGTAGCAACAAGGCGAGTTCTAACGCGTGCACTCGTTAAAAAGACTTCTAAGCAAAAGAATTACCAATACATGCATAAACACTATTCATGAACTACTTAATTATTATTCATACGTTTAATTGCTCATGGTTCCCACAACCCTAGTTGTGGATTTAGTTACTCATGCTTGAAAGAACACAATTCATATTTTGGTAAAAAGAATTCATGAACTTACGATTAGAGTTGAAGAGATTTGAAATCTCCAATTGAATTGCAAAGCGAAAATCTTATAAACCGAAATCCAGAAATCAAGTTGCCAAAGTTTGTAAGTTAATTCCCAGAGTTAATACCAAGAAATAAAAGTAAACAATAAATTCTAACCCCTAATAACGAGGTTTACATACCCTATTTATAGAAAAACATGTCCTAAACAAAAAGGAAACAAAATAAGGAAATAAACTTATGGGACACGACTTTGATTGACGACTCGACCTACAGACCGTGGGTCGACCTACGATCCGTAGGTCCCCCTCCGTTGGTCAACACTTAGAACTTTTTCAGCAGAGGTTGGAACCTTCATTCTCTTATCAATATCTACGGACTTGCAGGTCCGTGGGTCCTCTTTCGTGGCTCCACACTTAAGATTTTCATCAGGTACTGGAACTTCAACGCTCTGAACATATTCGACGGATGTGCAGGACGGCCCATGGGTCGACCTACGGTCCGTGGATCACTTCGTAGCTCCACACTTGGTCAGTATTCCCTGATGCTCCTATCTACGCCTCATCATCGACGGATCGTCAGAGGACCTACGGTTCGTAGGTCACTTTGTGGGTGGCTACTTCTGCATATTTTTAGTTGTCATCTCACTCAATCATAAACCAAGCTTATTTCCTATAAACACGATAGAAAACACATTATTTCTAATACAATGTGGCCCTAGACACACACAACTCTTAAGTGAAATGTATTAAAAATATCGTAAACTCACGGTATATCAGATAGTTCAGAATGGATCAAAATCTTCATTGGTAGTGGAGGTTAAGGAAAAGCAGGATAGTGATCCTATATTAATTCAATTGAAAGGTGCAGTTCATTAGCAGAAAGTTGAGGTTTTCTCCCAAAGGGGAAATGGTGTGCTTCGTTATCAGGGTCGTTTATGTGTTCCTAATGTGGGTGAGTTAAGGCAATAGATCCTTACAGAATCCCATAATTCCAGATATTCTATTAATCCAGGTGCCACTAATTAAGATGTGTCGTGATCTACGAGAAGTCTTTTGGTGTAACGGCATGAAGAGGGACATATCAGACTTTGTGGCTAAGTGTCCTAACTGTCAACTGGTTAAGTTAGAACATCATCAGAAACCAAGAGGTATGACTCAAGAGATTAACATTCCTACATGGAAGTGGGAAGTGATAAACATGGACTTTATTATGGGTTTACCTCGTACTCGTAGACAACATGACTCTATTTGGGTGATAGTGGACAGAGTTACTAAGTCCGCTCACTTTTTGGTTGTCAAGACTATAGATTCAGCGGAGGACTACGCCAAAATTCTACATCAATGAGATAGTCAGGTTACATGGGGTTCCCTTACCTATCATCTTAGATAGAGGTCCTCAATTTACTTCTCATTTCTGGAAATTATTTTAGAAAGGTCTTGGTACTCAGGTAAATCTTAGTATAGTATTTCATCCATAGGCGGATGATCAGGCGGAGCCTACCATTTAGACCTTAGAGGACATGTTGAGAGCTTGTGTGATTGATTTCAAGAGTAGTTGGAATGATCACCTACTTCTCATAGATTTCGCCTATAATAATAGCTTCCATTATAGTATTAAGATGGCCCCTTTTTAAGGCATTAGACCTTATGAGGCATTAGATGGGCGTAGATACAGATCTATAGTTGGTTGGTTCGAAGTAGGTGAAACAGCCTTGATTGGGCCAGATTCGATTCATGAGGCTATGGAGAAATTTCAACTCATAAGAGATAAACTAAATATAGTTCAGAGTCATTAGAAGTCCTATTCAGATGTAAGGAGAAGGGACTTAGAGTTTGAAATCGATGATTGGGTTTTCCTGAAAGTGTCACCTATGAAGGGGTGATGAGATTTGGAAAGAAAGGGAAGCTCAGTCCTAGATATGTAGGTCCTTACAGAATCCTGAAAAGGGTTGGTGATGTGGTTTATGAGTTAGAGTTGCTAGCAGAACTAGAAGCGGTGCATCCAGTCTTTCATATTTCCTTATTGAAGAAATGTGTGGGTGATCCGACATCGATAATACCATTAGAGAGTGTGATTGTGAAAGATATTCTCACTTATGAAGAAGTGCTAGTTGAAATTATTGACCGTCAGGTTCATAGGTTAAGAAATAAGGAAGTCGCTTCAGTAAAGGTTTTGTGGAGAAGTCAATTCGTAAAGGGAGCTACTTGGGAAGAAAAAGCAGCCATGATGGCCAAGTATCCTCACTTCTTCCCTTACGATTCCGTTTCAGCTTGAGGTAATAGTTCCTCTCCAGTCTCTCAGTTTACTCATGTGTAATTCAGTCTCAGTATCTTGTTCCCTCAGTTATTCCTGCATTTCAGCATATTTGTATGTCCATGGAACTCAGTTCAGTTAGATATCAGTTTCAAGTACTTAGTGGTAGGGATTGCAGCTCATGCTCTCCATACTCAACTTGTTTAGGCTACATTCGAGGATGAATGTTCCCAAGGGAGAGATATTGTAACACCTCGGATTTGAGAAAATGGAAAAATGCAGCTTTCTAGGACTTGGTGTCAGAACCACTAAAGCCACCGACGGTCTATGGTCTGACACACGGTCCGTAAGTGGGTTCCGTCATTGGGGTCCAAAGTTTGATAGTCTCTGATCCCACCCACTTTCGACCAGTACGGTCTGTGATTGGACCTATGAACCGTAAGTCTGACCGTAGGTGAGAGTCAGCATCTATTTAGAGGAAAATGGTTGTTGGGTCAACTTCAAATGGTCATATATTTTAGCACAAAACGAATTAGGTGGTCCATGACCTATCGAATTAATGATAATTTAACCTACTTTCCAATGCCACCGAGTTTGCTAAAATCCAACCTTGGAGTAAAAAGTTATGGTTGTTTTAGTAAAGCCTTGTCAGGTAGAGCATGAACAACGACCCCAAACTACGGTCGGTAGTTCAAACGATAGTCCATCAGTCCTACCGTGGATGGCCTTTGTCAGTTTTTAATTCAAGGTCATTTTGGTCTTTTCCCTATGCGTTTGGGCCCTTAAACTACGTCGTTTTATGTCTAAACTACGTCATTTTATTGCGTCTAAGCCTAATAACTTAATCAGACATACCCAAAACCCTTATTCTCCAAAAATCATCTAAATTAGAACGAAAAGAAGAGAAAGAGGCGCCAGTTTCTTTCAAGAACAACCAGCAGTGTTCTTCAAGTTTCAGCCCTGAAATCCAAAGGATTTCTTCGTATATTTCATCACCGGGTATGTGGGATTTCACTAGTAGATTCCTTTCATCCACTAGGTTCGTAGAATTCATCCAGTTCCTTGATTCTCCATATCTTGCTTAGACATCGGGTTTATAAAACCTTAGAGATTTGTTGTGATTTAGGTGTTGTAGTATCCTTAATCGAAATAGCATGTTTCTTGGAAAGTTTGCTTAATTTCTTGTATAAAACTCAGAACCCTAGTTTGTGTAAATTCTCTTAGTTCATGAATTATACTTGCTAGGTTAGTTAAACAGAAAATCATGCTCCAGATTTTGAATGTCACATTCTCAGTATATAAATGTTGCATTCTCAATAAGCATGTCAATACTTTGAGCTATTCAGTATTTAGTGCATTTTAGCTTCATATGTATTCAGTTGGGAGTAGACTTAGCATCGAGTTGGACTAGGGTTCAACGTACCATCATAGTCCCAGAACTACGTGCCCGCATAGGATTATAAGTCCCCCTTGTTGGGCATCAGATTTAGTGATCACGTCATTCATGCCTTTATACCCCTGACAAGGTATATTGGGTCCTCTCGATAGGGAGTATACATCGGACTCCATGTTTAGCTCACGTGGTTTATGTCGGTTAATAGTAGCTCTCACAGTCAGACTCTTAGTGCATTTGACCAAGTTTTCAGCATTTATATCAGTATACAGTTCAGCATGTTATCTTTATGATTAGTACTTGGTCATAGCTTTCAGCTTAGCTTTTCAGTTATGTTTCAGTATTTATATTCTTGTTCAGATTATGTTATTGCTCAGTTATGCTTTGTTTAACTCATATATATTTGTTCAGCTTAATATCTATATCATGCATGCTCAGTACATTCCTAGTACTAACGCATACTCTGCGCTACATCATTTTATGATATAGGTTCAGTTACTCAGCATCCAGATCACACTTAAATCAATTCTCGGTCCGCATTTAGCAACTTCAGTGGTGAGTCCTCATATTCCGAGGACAATAAACATGCTTTCATTTTAGTCTTTGCTTTCAAATTTCAATTTTGTTAGAGTTAGCTGGGGGCATGTCCCAGCAACTCAACTTAGTTAGGGGTTTTTCAAACATAGTAGTAGATTCAGCTTGAGTTGTTAAGTGATTGTTTCAGTTATCACTAAACTCTTAGTATGTTTTACATATTCAAACTAGTTGGGTTTTTCCCCATTTTTCAGATATCCACTATTTTTTGCTTCCGCATAGTTCATGCTTTACTTAGTTATTTTCAATATGTTTATGATATGCCAGACTCAGGGTTAGCTTGGGGTTACTCGTGATTGTAGGTTCCGTGTTACGTCAAAGAGGTAGGCTCGGGACGTGACAATGGTGCGGAATGTTTTGTGTGTGGCTGGTAAAATTGATTATTGAATCTAAAAAATAAAATATACTAGTGGGTTTGTTTGTGGTTGGTGGCGAGTGTCAAAGAAGAGGGAATTGAAGGTGGTGAAGAAGAAGCAATCGACATTGATAATGGTGATAGCGATATTTGGTGGTGAGTTTGTACCTTTTGGTGGTGTTGATGTGATTTCGGGGATGAGTTTAGTTATGGGTGTTCATTTTTGTGGTGATCACTTAGAGTTTTTGTAGGGATGATGGAGATGGTATGATTCTGATGGTGAATTTGATTGTAGGTGGTGAATTTGTTGCGATTATTTTATTTTGTGGTTAAATATATGATTTTGGTGCTGGTATTGTGGCAATGGTAATTGTTCCATTGTGGTATTCAGTGAAAAAGAAGCAAAAGGATGACATGAAGCATTTTATTTCGAAACTAGCATGGCATCTGATGTGACAATGAGATGACATTGATGTGGTGAGGGTGTAATACAACTCCCGTTATGAAAGTGGTGTCATACACCTCAGGGTGGTATTAAATTTACTTATGAGTAGTAAAGGTGTATAATAGGTCGACGTGATAGTTTAAGTGTGTAACTAACTTTTCGGAACAAATTCAGGGGCAATTATGCATTTTTTGTATAAAAAATAACATATATTGCATAATTTCTAAAAAATATTTTTTTTTACAAAAATAACCTCCACAAATATGGAAATGATGTAGAAAGAATTTTGAGGGGCAATTGTGTGTTTAATGTTAATGCATGCATTAAAATCTTTTGCATAACTAATACCCCCCCCCCCTCCACACACCCTCCAAAAAAAAAAGACATAGTTTGACTTGACAGAAAATTTAAGAAAATAAAGAAGACTTTTCAATTTTGGCTTCCTAAATTAAAGTTATGTCACATGTACCAAAACACATTTTATTTTGTGCTCTTAAACATGTCACATTAAAAGATGAAATTAAAGTATTGCTAAGAAAAATGGCTCATTCTTTTATAAACAGACGAACAAGAAAAGTAAGTCATTCGTTTTTAAATGAAGGGAATACCATGAATTTTCATGTATTAATTTAGCATACCTTCATATCAAATAGAGTATATAACTTATGCAAATATTAGTTATACAAAAATTGAAAAAATCACCAAACAAGATACTAATAATTAGGGGTATTCATGTTTCGGTTTAAACCGGTTATTGGTTAAAACCATAACCAAACCAATTTAGTCTATTTCTCAATCTCTAATACCAAATCAAATTTTAAAAAATCATTGTCGATTTGGTTCAATTTGGTTCGATTTTTATAGTTTTCTCGATTTGAAAGTAAAAAAGTCTATTAAGGACATATGCATCTCGATAGACACATACACCTAGTATATGAACAATACACATGAAAGCTATTATGGATTCAATTAAGCAATTAATCAAATTAGAGTTATTATTACACGAGCAGAGTGATTTAGTTGACCAATACACCAAGATCAAAATATCAAATCTTTATAGCAAAAAAAAATAACCCCAAGCTCAACAATTGAGGAACTACCCGGGGATGGGTACAAGAAAATTATATATCAAAACACTAACAAGAGGTTTTATATTTTATTTATGAAATTCAGTTTAATTATTTTTACAGTAAAATCAAAATCAAATCAAATAGTATTGATTTTCATGATTCAAAATCAAATTAAATATCAATTTTTTTTATTTAAATTGCGATTTAATTTGATTTTTCAACTATAACCATGAAAAACCCTACTAATAATACACAAAATTAGTGCATCATTATATTTTTCAATCCACTCTACCAAACCCCTTAATTTGACCTTGTGATTAATTAAAAAGGTGTTTGTAAGTGGGTTGTTGAAGATAAAATAGGATTAATACAAGAGAAAGGGAGTGAAAAAAGAGAGCAATAATGCTTAGGTAGGATAGGAGACAGAGGGTTGCTTTTTGGGTACTTGGGGAATAAAACGCTGTCTCTCTACGAGGATTGGCGTGACATCTCTTTTTTTTCTTTTTCTTTTCCAATCTGCTTAAAACTATAATAATCCTTAACAATATATTATTATATTTTCAATTAACTTTGATTTTTCATTTATATGCAAGGAAACAAATGATAAACATGAAAAAGGCAAAAAATCATCACTTTCCCCTTTATCGACTCTCCCTCTTTCTTTCCTACCTTTTCACCTTTATTACTTTATTTGAATTTCTGCCTCCCCTTCTCTCCCTAACATTTTTTAAAAATTTTCTTTATTAATTAAAGAAACTCAAAGAATAAATAGGCTCCCACGTCAAGACATTTTTTTAAAGTTACCATTTCTATTCCTCCTTCTGTTCAGTAATAGTTATACTTATCCACAGTGGCAGAGTTAGAATTTTTAGTAAACAGGGTTCAAAATATGTAAAAATAGACACATGAAAGAGTCGAAGGGGATTCGACATCTACTATATATACATAAAAAATTATTTTAACTATGTATAAATAATATAATTTTTCCGCCAAAGGGGGGTAAAGGATGAACCCCACAAGGTGGCTCGGCCCTTGGTTATACACTATTGACTCGACACAAGGATAAATAAAAAGTAAATTTTACCAAGTCATTCTTATTAAATATAAGTCATTCAAAAACAAATAGCATTTAAATAGCAAGGATAAAAAAAATATAATAATTATTTATTGATTTAATAAATTGGACAAGTATTATTAGACATTCTAAAATAATATAGTAAACAAGTTAAAATGGACAGTGAGAATAATTTATTATGTGAAATATAGTAAACTAGGTATATCTTGAAGATTTTGTTTATTTATATTATATAGTTTGTCATTCTTGGTAGAAAAAAAGCATGCACATTTAGAGATCGAAATCTTGTATTCTCTTTATGCAGCTTTACATGTAGTGAGTATCAAATTCTCTGATAAATGCAGTCTATTAATTAATAACTTATCTTAGCTTACTGCATAGAATTACTTGACACATTTCCCTATCCCCATGCAAAAAATGATTAAACAAAAGTAACCTTTCATGCTAATTATCTTTACAAATAGTACACACCATTTGGTCATAAAGCTTAGAACTAACAACTGTTGAAAGATAAAGTACAACTGGTCTAACCAGAGACAAAGAAAAGAAAAACTACTATCAGCTACTTACATTGTTTTTTTTTACGCTCAAGCTCTGGTATCTATATTAAAGTTCGATTAAATTTGGATTTGCGTCAAAAAAATCTCATAATAGGAGTAAAGCACTCCCTAATAATGACGACTATGTATCCGGGAGATTTGAGACCTCTGATTAAGAATGAAGTACTTACTACTCCACCACAATCCTTGTTAGTCATTCCAATTTATTGAACGCTCGTCCCATTGAAATTTCTTTATATGTATGTTAAATATTTTAATTTGTTAATTATTCTTATTTAGTATTTTTTTTTTTTTAGGTAATTTTCAAATATATAAATTTTGTTTCAAGAAACTTAACGTTTTTATGTCCACATTATTGTCAAAATTTTAAAAATTGAATCTAGAAATTTTAATTATATCACATAACATAATTTTGTAGCCACATAAGTATATCAAGATTTTAAAAATAAGAAGTTTTTTACCTGAACTCTTGTCCAATCAAAAGGTTCCATATAAAATGAAATGGACGGATTAATTATGGTTTAAATTTGTTTGTTTGGTTTTAACCTGAAATTAGAAGTAATAACAACTTTTGAATCTTCTTGTTGTGATCTTATAAACCAAAGATACATTAAATATATTAAAAATAATTTTTAATCTTATGGTCTTAATATAAGTTGCGTAGACTCTTCATTTTCAATGTTGACCAATATTTAATTCTTCAAAAATACGCTACTTTTTGAAAATGCGACACACACATGTTAACATTTTTTGAGACTCCGACCAACATAGGTCATTAACTTAAACATGTCACGGAAAAGTTAGAATTAGTAAGTTTCCAACGAAAAATATATACTATATTTTTTTTTGAAATAGACTAAAAAGAAACGGAGGAGTAAATTGTCTTTAGATAAAGGAATAAAAAAAAGAAATGAAAAAGCTAGAACAACTAGTTTAAAGGCAAAGATATGATCTGTCTTGGCTTCTTTATTTAAAAAACCCTTGTGGGCTTATATCTTTTCACTTGAAAGGAAAAGAAAAAGAAATAAAGCTATAGTAGTTGAAGCGCACACACACACATATATATATATATATACACACATACTTGTTGTTAAGAGAAAGAAGAAGTAACAAGAAAAAGAAAGTATATAGAAAACACAAGTTTTGAGTAGAGTGTGGGGTGTTAGAGCTGGTAGAGGGGGGGTAACATAGTAAGAAAGTGTTCAGTTCTCAGGCAAGATAGGTTACGGTATCAACAACGAGGGGGGGTGTAGGGGGGGTGGGGTTGTATCTAAGTTATGCGAACGGGAGCGGGTAGTGCAGTTCAACAGACCCTCACAACAGAGGCTGCTTCAGTATTGAAGCTTTCTCTTAGCTTGGCCAGGAGAAGAGGCCATGCACAGGTTACTCCTCTTCATGTTGCTGCTATTTTGTTGAGTTCGAGATTAAGTCTTCTTCGAAAAGCTTGTCTCAAATCTCAACAACAACAACATAATAATAATAATAATTATACTTCTCATCCACTTCAGTGTAGAGCTCTTGAGTTATGCTTTAATGTTGCACTTAATAGACTTCCAACAAGTCCTGGTCCACTCCTTCATGGCCAGCCTTGTTTGTCTAATGCTTTAGTTGCTGCACTCAAAAGAGCGCAAGCTCATCAGCGAAGAGGCTGTATAGAACAACAGCAACAACAGCAACAACCTCTTTTAGCTATTAAAGTTGAGTTAGAGCAACTTATTTTGTCTATTCTAGATGATCCTAGTGTTAGTAGGGTTATGAGAGAAGCTGGTTTCTCTAGTACTGCAATTAAAAACAATATAGAGGAATCAGCTTCTTCTTCATCAGTGTTTCAGTGTTATAACAATAGCTCTGCAGGTGGAATTTACACCACACCTAGCTCACCTACTAACACTACAACTACTACTGAGAATAGTCCATTTAATAGTTTTTGGAATTCACAAAACCCTATTCTCTTTTCACCTCATAAGTTCATTAATACACAATTAACATCATCAGATGTTAAGTTGGTGTTAGATGTGTTGTTGAGAAGTAACAACAAGAGGCGAAACAGTGTGATAGTTGGTGACTCAGTGACAAGCACAGAAGGAATAGTTGCACAACTGATGGGAAAAGTGGAGAGAGGAGATGTGCCTGAGGAACTTAAAGGAGTTCACTTTATCAAATTTCAGTTCTCAGATGCACCGCTAATGTTAATGAAAAGAGAAGAAGTGGAGCTGAACATATCAGACCTGAAAAGAAAAGTGGAATCTCTTACAAGGGGTACTGGGGGTAGAGGAGGAGTCATTATCTACACAGGTGACTTGAAATGGACAGTTGACAGTACTAATAAGGAGAAAGAAAGAGGATTGTTTGTTAATTATAGTCCAGTTGATCATCTTGTAGCTGAGATAGGAAGGCTTGTTTCTTCCTACAACAACAGCAGCTCAAATGCAAAGGTTTGGTTGGTGGGTACAGCAAATTATCAAACTTATATCAAATGCCAAATGAAACAACCTCCTCTTGATATTCAATGGTCTCTTCAACCTATTTCTGTTCCATCTGGTGGTCTAGGGTTAAGTCTCAATACTACAAGGTCAGTTACCATTTATTTTTGTCTTCATTCTTCATAATCATAAATTTCATCATAATGCACTCTATTTTTGTTTATTTATATTTGTCACATTTTAATTTTACACGCTCATTAACAAAGCAATGATTGATATGACTATTTTGTCGCACTGCCTTATTAATTAACGTTCAGTAAAAAATGGAGTAATTAATTTTTCTTGATATGTTAAAAGTGACAAATAAATATAAAATTTTATATTTAAAATAGTGGACAAGTAAAAGTGAACGAATATATTATTATGTTTCCTTTTTATGATTGTGTTTGAGTTTTCATTGTCTGAACGACTAAACAAAAATAGCAGGACTTAGGAGCACGCTCTATTATATTGCCAAAAAGCAAAGCTAAGAAAACGTACAAAATGTAAAATGGACATCTTTTGAATTTACTGCTTTCTTGTTTCTTTTTCTTTTTTGTGGATTTGTTTTTAAGTCATAATAATAAGGTGAAAAAGGCAAAAGAAGGAAAAAAAAATTGGAAATAGAATAGTAAGTAATTACCTACTTTATTCAGTATCTAGCAGGTGATGTTGCAGTATGTGGGTTTTTGTCCCAAGCATGTTTCTAGTATCGGTGGTTGCCTTTTTCAGGTTTCAAGGGAATTATCTTCCTTTTTTGACTTCTTTTTCAGATGGGAAAGCACCTTAGACAAATGACACTTATTTTTATATTACTACTAATGTAAATACTATAATCTTGTTTATTTTTCATTCTCTTTTCCCCCTTACATATCAATTTAGTGGAGATTTGAATAGTGCTACACTTGTTATGCCCTCAATAAAAGTGTTCAATTTAAATTATTTTCAGATTTAGAAATGTATTATTGCTAAAATTCAAGTGTCTTATATTAATTGGGTACGGAATTTAGAGAAAAACTTTTGAATCTAATAGTCTTAAATTAAAGATGCATATAATCTTTTAAATCTTGTAGTCTTAAACGTGTTATGTAACAAGTTGAAATTTAAAGCTTACTAAATATAAAAAGAGATACTATTTCTGAGAGTAAGACGCTTAAATTGGATAAAGAGTAATTAATAATTTTCAATTATTTTTTGGAAGGAAGTATAATTTACTAAACAAGTTTATATTCTCCTGATTTTGCAGTGTCCATGAAGCAAGAATACCATTCTCTCAACAAATGTTTGAGAAAAAGCCAGTACCTAGCAAAGAGGAACATGATGCACTCACTTGCTGTGCACAATGCACTTGTAATTATGAAAAAGAAGCTATGTTGAAGTTTGGGCAGCACAAAACTTGTACATTGAGTCCTATGTCTATCACATGTGACACTAAGGACTCTGACAAACCTCCAACACCATTGCCTGATTGGCTCAAACCACATGACATGGATCCAACTAACAAGGTACACATCTTACTATTCTCATCTATTAACCTACAATAATTCCAATTATTCCTTTACTTTTAATATCATATACTACCTTCACTAATTTTAACTTTTTGACCTGACATATTTAAGATCACGAAATTAAAGAATATATTTTTACACTCTACATATCCTTACACCAAAATTCAAAAAAATTTCTCTATTTTCTTAAACTCTCTATCAAGTTAAAATCAGACAACCAACATCAACGAGATGATGATAGAATCCAGAGTATAAAGGTCAATGTGTCTAATCTATTATATAAAATGGGACAACATTATCTTACTGGCCATCTATTTTCAGGATGATTTGGCTGAGTTGAAAGGAAAGTGGAGCAGGTTGTGCAAAAATCTTCATCAAGGGAAGCCAAATCAAAGACAAATAAGTTCAGTTGTGTGCAATGAATACAGTAGCAGTGGGAAGAATTATTCTTTTAATTCATTGTATCCATGGTGGCCTAATCAGCACAGTATAATAACAGATTGCAAATCGATTTCATTTAGTGATCCACACAATGTGAAGCCTAATCATGGAGCCAGCACTGTGCCAAGATTCAGAAGACAACAATCGTGCCATATTGAGTTCAGTTTCAGCAATGGGAACTCGAAAAATGAATCACAATCATCAGTTGAGCCAAACTTGGATTCTCTTAAGAACAGAGAAGGGAAAGAAGTGAAAATCACACTTGCTCTTGGGAATTCACAGCTTCCTGATCATATTGGTGGGAATAACGTTGATGAAGAGATGCTCAAATTGTTACAAGAGAACTTGCCTTGGCAAATGGAAAACATGCATACTATTGTGGATGCATTGATGGATTTCAACACAATCAATAAGCAGAAGAATTGGTTGTTGATTCAGGGGAATGACTCAATTGGGAAACAGAGATTGGCTCGAGCGATGGCAAAATCAGCTTTTGGTTCTGATGACTTGCTGTTGTGCATCAACATGAGAAACATGTCAAATCATGTTGAGTTGCTCAACAAGGCCTTAAGGAATCATGAAAAGATTGTTGTCCTACTGGAAGATGTCGATTTTGCTGATGCAGAACTGTTGAAATTTCTTAAGGATGCTTATGAAAATCGGAGTTCTAGTCATTTGTTCATCGTAGCAATCAGGACTAGCGATGCAACTGATCACTGCAGTGATGGAAGAGAGTACTATTGCACAGAGTCTGTAATCCAGATGAAACTGGTGGTAAGTGAAACGAGTCCGAATCCTGGATCAGTATGTATTGATCATAAGAGAAAAGCCGAATGGGAATTATCTTTGCCTAACAAGACCAAGAGTCCAAGAAACAATGTGATGGAAGATGTCACCTCAATTGCTACTCAAAGTGGGAAGATAATGAAGCAATTGAGCTCAAATACCCTTGACCTCAACATCAAAGCAGACGAGGTCTATGACGAGGGTGATGTACACGAAGCCATAACTGAGGACTTTAGCCCCATTTCAAGTGACTTGACTCGCGATACAGCCAATGATCACCATCAACAAAACAACAATCCATCACTTGGTTTTTTGGACCTCATCAAGAACCGCCTTGTTTTGAAGCGCGATTCTTCTCAAGACAAGCAAATGAGAGAGGTGTTCATGTTCAAGATGAGAAGGTCATTGGAACAAGTGTGTGGGAGTAAAATACTAGAGAAATTTTCCTTTGATGAAATGGTGTTGGAGAAGGTATTTGAAGGGTGTGGTTCATTTCTCAACAACTTGTTTGATGAATGGCTAAAAGACATTTTTCAAACGAGCTTGCAAATGATTGAAGATAAAGAAAATATTGAGATCATCAAGCTTTGTGAAGTGGTGGGAGCTAAATATGAGATTGGTTTCAAAGGCTCATGTCTTCCAAGAGGGATTCAAGTTTCAATCATGGACTAAGCTTCTAGCTATATATTATGTTACTACTACTATATTTCCTTCTCAATGCACCACTAAGTGTCCTTTTGTAACTAGCTAGTCCTGTTTTTCTAATACAATGTCTGCTTTGTTTTCATTCCCATATAAATTATGGACTAATTAAACAACAGACTCATAATAATTAAGTTGCTCGAACTCGGATGCAGATGTTCAATACGAGTATGCATCTAGAGGTTGGATTTTTCATGATTTGGGGATATGAATTCAAGTAGGGATATGGATTTGGGAATATGTATTCATACACGGATATGGATGTGGAAATTTGACTAAGAATAATTCAGATATCTAAAAATAGTGCGAAGTGTCTGAATTATGAGACGTTATGTGGAAAACTTAAAAGATATTAAGAGGAAAATATACTGATCAAAAGGAGAATCCCAGAAGATGATATATATATATATATAAAAGGACTATCATAGAAATTTATATATACACGGGTGGGACACCAAAAGTAAAGAGTCCAAGCAACTTAATATAAAAAACAAAAGATGCACAAATTTAAAATAATTACTACTGTATTTGTTTTTCAAGATTAAGATTATATATAGATATAAAAGAAAAACTACCTATCTTTTTTCACTGCAAACTATTTCAAACATTGCAATTTGCAAGTGTTAAAACTGTGGCACTATAAGTTCATAATTGAAAAGTTAAGAACAATTTTAATTAAATAGATAACTAGACTTAATTACACAGTGTACATCCCAAACTAAATACTTATCATATAAGGAAAAATCACGAATTATAGCTAAAAAGAGGTTGCGAGGAAGAGAGACAAGAGAGAGGAAGAGAGGAGCGAGGCGCACATAATTATAGCTAAAAAGAGGTTGCGAGTGTAATTAATGCAAAATATAGCTATGTTAGCTAATTAACTAGTATATATTTACTTATCCGCGTAATTTCCCTAAAATAATATTATTATTGAACGTATCAAATCTAATATTCTGAAAAGAGAGATCGATTTTGATCATATCTATATTTTTAATTTTCATAGGCAAGGAATGAGACATAACTAGGACCTATAGGTTTGTGGGAGCATGGTGATGCATTGATTTCTTTGGTAGAGTTCAATCAGCTCAAACTTCATGATGATGCCTAACAAATCTTTAGACTACTGCCATAAATGTTGGCTAAACTATTCAATAAAGAAATATCACTACTTGCCCTTTAAAGTACTTCAATGCCACTATGAAGGACAGAGAGACATGTTTGATGAATGAAAAATGATTCTAGGGAGAAACAAGTCATGCCACTTATTTTGGCTCAATAGTGGCATCCAATAATATATATATATATATATATATATATATATTGACAATTAATTAATGACAATAGCTTATTGCGACATTCAACACTCTTTGTAAATGTCCTTAAAGTCTATAGCGACACTGGATCCAATGACAATTAACTAATGCAAGAGGTAAAGACTTTATCACTCTTTTTTAATATATATATATTTATTGCTGCTAAAAGTTGTTTTTATTGTAGTGTATACATATTTACAATATGTTAATTTCCTACAATATTTTAAGGATAATTCAGGAGGTAAAGACTTTATCACTTTTTTAATATATATATATTTATTGCTGCTAAAAGTTATTTTTATTGTAGTGTATACATATTTACAATATGTTAATTTCCTACAATATTTTAAAGATAATTTTGAAATTATCCTTAAAATCTTGCCATGAAATTGTTTTTTTTTTTAAATAAAGTAGTGTATATTAAGCTTACTCGAAAATTGTTCAATTTTATCCAAATAAAATGTTGTCTTCTTGTCATTATTTTTCGTAAGAAATTTGCTCATCGGTGTCTAATTTCTGTCTTGGAATGAAATCTTTTCACTTATTTATGGAGTTGATCTTCGAAACATGTTTGACCATAAAATTTTGAAACTCCAACTTGTAATTGAATTCTAGAATTTACAAGAATTTAAAAAACAATAGAAATGTTCTTTCACTTATTTCGTTCCAAATTTCGTACAAAAAGTCAAAAATAATTTTAATTTATATTCATGATCAAACATGATGTCGTTTTTCACTTTGAAAATAAAAAATTACTTTTTTCAAATTTTATAATGAAATATGGCCGTCCACTTTTTTTTAAGCCAGTATAGTATATGTAGATCACTTGCCACAAAGGACTATCAAGTACCTTTTTTCTCTAATAAAGGTCATGATATTATTATAATTGCACCAAAAAAAGGAAGTACCCATATTTCTATCATCTCTCTTTTATGGTTCTTGTGTTGTGACTCCACCAATCAATAGAGCAATGAGTATAGATAGGGGTGTACATGGCCGGGTTGGTTTGGGTTTTCAAATATCAAATCAAATTATTTGTGTCGGATTTTTAAATTTATAAACCAAATCAAACCAATAAAACTCGGGTTTTTCAACTTCGGCTTTTTTCGGATTGTTTCGGGTTTTTCCGATAAAGTATTCATACAAACATATAATTTACTAGTACTTCAAATATTTCTTTAGTCCTACCAAAATACAACTATCTAAGATGTTTCTTAAAAATATAACACAATATGATATGATTAATGTCACTAAAATATCCAACAAAAATAATAATAATGAAATCGCGTAAAACAAATATTGCAAATTAACAAGTCATAATGAAAATGATCATAATTTAAAAGTACTAAATCATGCTAAAATTAAGTTTAATAAGTATTAGTTACAACTAAATATTAAAGGAAATTAAAATTAGATTATGTATTTTAATTGTCTAAACCAATGAAAAACTAAAGAACAAATATTATTGTCATTCTTAGTGTTGAATTGATTTTCTTTTTGCATTAGTATTAATTTGATTTTGATTTAAGTTTTATTATAATTATCAACATCTGTGGACTATAAACTTTATTGGCCCATTCATAATTTTGTAATGACCCTAAAGGTCATTTTTGGAAATTTTCATAAAATGACCGTTTTACCCCTCCTGATAATTGCCCCGAGTCCTAATTGTTGTATTTTCGAAGTTGGTTTGAAGGAAAATTGATGAAAAGTTGAATTTTTGGAAAGTTGAGTTTTTAAGAGTTAAAGTTTGGTTAAAAGTGCT
Organism: Solanum stenotomum; assembly: GCF_019186545.1. Lineage (NCBI taxonomy): Eukaryota > Viridiplantae > Streptophyta > Magnoliopsida > Solanales > Solanaceae > Solanum > Solanum stenotomum. Next base: position 41,634,709 of record NC_064290.1, read on the forward strand.
ACTTCGAGTCATTTGGAGTTTCGAGACTCGAATCGGATTTCCGTTGATTCCAGCAGTTTTAGAATGTCAAAACGGGTCTATGAGAATTTAGGAAGTCGAATTTGGAGTTAAAACGAAGATTTGAGGTCCTAAGTTGCTAAAATTGTGAAATTTTGATCAAGAATTGACTTTGGTCAACAAACGAGGTTCTGGTGCTCAAAATGGAATTCCGAGGGCACCGTTGGATTCAGGGGGTGATTCTAAGTCTAGAAAGTGTCTTGGTTGAATTTTTAGAGGCCCCGAGTGCGTTTCGAGTTTTTGAGCCTAAAGTTAGTTTCTTCACGCCTTATCGGATACCGGGTCAAGGAGACATCGAATTCAAATTCCGACAATTTCATTGAGTCTGAAATGTCATTTTCAAGCTAGTAGCATATTTGGTTTGTGTTCGGGAAGTGTCAATGAGTTTTGGGTGAGCTTTTAAGCTTATTGGATGCTTTGATACTATTTCAGCAAATTGTGGCAACTAAAGGGTTCATTATTAGTTTTAAAGGTCGAAAAATTATTTCGAAGGTTCTGAAATTTTGAGCATGAATTATAGGACTTATCTGCAAATTTTGGTGCATTTTCGCTAACCCGAGATTGGACTTTTATCGCAAATAAGAAATAATTGTTTACCAAGTAGAAATGATATTTGACTGGGCAAACGAGCATGAAATTGAGCTCTAATTGAACGAGCAAGTCCGTATCATTATTTAAGACATTTACAAAAAAGAATCGGGTCATTTCACTATTGTATGAGGAAATTACGGCCTTTTTAGTGAAAGATTAACTGCTGTTTTTCTGGTGCATAACAGCCATGTACTGTTATAAAAATCTCAGACTGTGTTCATTTGGTATTTTGAGCATATCGGGAGTTCTAGAGATCGGAATGGAGTGATTCTTACGGATTTCTTCTTGAATTAAAATGAGGGTTAGTATTCAATCTTCAATTCAACATTTTCTCATAATTTCTTATCTGTTTTTTTTTTCCTATCCGTAAACCTCTTGGGAAAAATTGGATTTTTATCGATTTGGACTTCCTTTTTGATGAAAAAGGTATATTTACGATCCTTATGTTATGGGTAAACTGATTTTAACATAAAATTATTGATTCATCGATTATTTTCATCATATTAACCGCGTACAATTTGGATTTTCCCGATAAAGTTAAAGTTTGATAAATTGAGAATTTCAAGGTCGATCTAAACTCCGTTTTTGATGAAATTTCATATTTGAACTTATCTAAGCATGGGTAAGATGTTTTTCAAGAGATATTTCATTTTCGAGTCGGGGTTTCGGATCCGAATATTTTAGGCTTCTTTAAGAACGTGGATTTTTCTTCAAATTTAGTTTGTGAATTGATTTCAACTCCGTTTTCAAATTGGTTTTCACCATTAGCTTCCAAATACTTTAAGGATCATTTTACATAAAAAAAATTCCAGATTTAGGTATAGTTTTCCGGTATGAGACTTTTGGACTGTTTTGCCATTTTTCCCTAAATTTCTTGATTTTGGTGTCATTGGACTCGAATTGTGATTGTGAATAATTGTTTGAATAGATTATCGTGATCCGGATTATACTCGAAAAGGAAAGACTCAAGTCAAGCAACTTTTGGAGTTCGTTTTAAGGCAAGTGGCTTCCAAACTTTGTAAAACTCTTAGACTACGCATGACTACTTTCCTAATTGTGTTGGGGAGTAATGGGGATTGAGGATGGGTTTTATTTGTTGATTGAAATTGTTGTAAATGAAAGATGGGGAATAAAACGAGCTAAATGTGTTATATGTGACTTGAATTTGTTGAATAAGTCATGTGATAACTGATATTGAGGGGATAGAAGAGCATGAGTAGGCTATGATTGATACAGACATTGATGTTGAGACAGATGATGTGTAATACTATGATGTGGTCGTGATATGGTTGTGATTGAGACAGATGATGTGTAATACTATGATGTGGTCGTGATATGGTTGTGATTGAGACAGATGATGTGTAATACTATGATGTGGTCGTGATATGGTTGTGATTGAGACAGATGATGTGTAATACTATGATGTGATCGTGATATGATTGTGATTGATGACATGTGCATATTCATTATTCATCCCATGTGTGAACTATCTGTTGCATGAGTTCTGAGACACTGATATGAGGATGGATGGATATGAGACACAGTTGAGACTAGCTCCGGCTAGAGATATATGAGATGGACTAGCTCCGGCTAGCGATTTGGATGCCGATGGGATCTGGTTCCGGCGGTGATACATGGTCCATGTGTGGCCCCCATGGGTTCTGATTTGAGTATTCAGCGCGGACTGATTACGTCAACAGATGTGTATCGTAGGACAGACATGCATCACGACTACATGACATCATTATTGCATTTTGCATCGCATTTGCCTTATCTTTGTCTGTGATGTGTGGATTGTATCGGTTTACCCTTCTTATGTGGAATTTGATCTACTTGCTCTTATTTGTTGATCTGAGGTTGATGAGGATATACTGTTGGTTCTGGCTGTTGAATATGATCTGTTTAGTATAGGTTGGTTGGTTTGCTGCTAGATTGAAGTTTCGGTGGTTCGGTTGGGATTGAAAGGAGTTGTTTGTAGCTGCTAGTTTTGCTTAGTTTAGAGTTACTTGCGAGTACCTGTGGTTTTCGGTACTCACCCTTGCTTCTACACAATTGTGTAGGTTGACAGCTCTCTCAGATTCGGCTTAGTATTTTCTTTAGCAGATTGAGCTTCGGGACATACTCGAGAGGTAGTGGTTCATTCCAGACGTGCCCTTGAGTTATCTTTACTTTCAGTTTTGTTCTATTCAAGAACTATACTCTGAGACTTGTATATTTTTATTCGAATTCTGTATTTAGAGGTTTGTACATGTGACAACCAAATTCTGGGTAGTGTTGAGTCTTAATTAAAGTCTTTTGCTTATTTATTATCTTTTATTCTCGTATTTCTACTTCTCTATCGTTGTGGTTGGGTTAGGCTGACGTGTCCGGTGGGAAATGGACACGTGCCATCACATCCGGATTTGGGGTGTGACAAATTCTAAGTTTCAAACTTGAAAAAATATATTAAAAGATAAAAACTATGAAAAAGTATAAGAAATATTTAAAAATTATATCAAAGTAAATATTTTTATGTATAAAATAAAATTTTAAAATTATATATATAATGTCGAGTTGGTTTGGTCTCGGGTTGGCTTTTTTTGGTTAAAATCAAACCAATCCAAATATAGTCGGATTTTTTTTTCAAAACCAAACCAAACCACTAGTTGAATTTTTTTTTTGAGTTGACTCGGTTTAGAATTTGGTTCGATTTTATACTCCTAAGTATAGATATCAACATCTTCACAAATTGTACCAGCAAGGCAAACCTCCAGAGTAATTATCAACATGCCCCTTAACATGTGCAATTCATAAAAATTTAGTCCTCATAGTTCATTTCATTATTAATTTATGTAATTTTCATGACACAAATATCTTTTTTCAATAAAATAAAAAACACTGATTATTTGTCAGACTCCAAGTCTAGATCGTGGGCGTGGGAGACATTTGATTGTTATTACTGGCCCAAGTGTGCATGTACCATGACATAAAATATATGCGCATATATCTAACTATGAGTCTAAACATAATTTCAAGTCTTTTAAAAGAAATAGTTTTCACAAATGTATGATCATGATGTTGAAATTTATGAAAACAACATGAAGGTCAAAACTTGAAGTACATGATTGACGGTCAATATGGAAGCTTCTACTAGGGGTGTACATGACCGGGTTGGTTCAGATTTTTCAAATATCAAACCAAACCGTTTGTGTAGAAAGTTTAAATTTATAAACCAAATCAAATTAATAAAATTCAGATTTTTTTGGGTTTTTCAACCTCGGGTTGGTTCGGGTTTTTCAAATACCAAACCAAACCATTGTGTCGAATTTTTAAATTTATAAATCAAACCAAACTAATAAACCTCGGATTTTTCAGATTTTTGGACTTTTTGGGTAAAGTTTGCATACAAACATATAATTAACTTGTGCTCCAAATATTTCTTTAGTCCAGCCAAAATACAATTATCTAAGATGTTTCTTAAGAAAATAACACAAAATATGAGATGAGTACTGATACACTAAAATATTTAATAAAAAATAATAATGAAATCATCATATAAAATAAATATTGCAAAGTCATAATGAAAATGATTATAATTTAAAAGTACTAAATCATGCTAAAATAAGTTTAATAAGTATTAGTTACATTACTAAATATTTAAGGAAAATTAAAATTAGATTATGTATTTTAATTGTCTAAACCAATGTACAACTAAAGAATAAATACTCAATATTATTGTCATTCTTAGTGTTGAATTGATTTTCTTTTTGCATTAGTATTAATTTGATTTTAATTTAAGTTTTATTATAATTATCAACATCTATGAACTATAATCTTTATTGGACCATTCCAAATTCTAAGTTTAAAACTTGAAACAATTTATTAAAAGATAAAAACTATGAAATAGTATAAGAAATATTTTAAAATTATATCAAAGTAAATATTTTTATGTATAAAATAAAATTTTAAAATTACATATATAGTGTCGGGTTGGTTTTTTTTAGTTAAAGCCAAACCAACCCAAATATAGTCAGGTTTGTTTCTCCAATACCAAACCAAGTCAAACCAAATCACTAGTCGGGTCTTTTTTTCGGTTTGACTCGATTTGCGATTTGATTCGATTTTCGGTTCGATTTTGTACACCCCTAGCTTCTACATATCGAATAGTGTCTACTAGCATAGAGTAAAATCATAAGTTTTAAAATCATGATGATTGCCTCACTAAATAAATTTCATATTTCATAAATCATTAATTTATGTTGGAGAGTTTCTCAAAATCGACATATTATATATCATGTAAACTCATGATATTCGATTGTCGCCCCCATCGAAAATTCGTTCTATACATTGATAGGTCAATGGGCATAACATGACTTGGCATATATAGTTTCAGATATTTGTTATCTAAAATTCATACATACTCATTTAATAATAATTCTTCCAAAATATAACATTTTCTCAAAATCATTATTATCCCAAAAGCTCATAAATCATAGATATCTCAAAAGCTCATAAATCACGGTCATGTAAATCATATCATAATATCACAAGGTTTATCATTTGAAACAAATCATTATTCATAAATTGTGTCGTAATATCTTGAAGTTTATATTTGTTAGTCAAAATCAACCTTTGAAAAAAATTATGGTGTTCATATTTATCGTAGAAAATCATGATTCTTAGTCATAGGAGTCATATCGTAAGTCAGATCCATAAGAGGATTTATCAAACTCAATTTTTTAGAAGAAATATCATACTTTTTTATATTTTCATAACTTCATGGTGAAAGTCATAAAATTCATGGAAAATGGATATCATACAAAATAAATAATACTGTAGGGAATTCTTGAGGTTTTTAAGGAATCAAACGAGCAAGACATAAAAAATTTCACATAAGCCTAACTCATTATGAAGAAAAACTTGTAGACATAAAGAGCGTTGAGTGGAGAAGAAAAATGATGTTTCCTCACGTAGAGGATAGCCTTACATATATTAATTTTTTCAAATACGTACCCAAGAAAAAATTGATCTTGGAAGTAGAAAAACAACAAAAATCTTTCTTGAACCTTGGCGATGAATTTTCTTGAAAATCCTAAGATTATGATATAAAATTTCACTATGAATCCATATTCGAATATTAGAAATGCTTGAAATCGCTTAGAATTACATGTAAGGGACTTACCTTGGTGTGAGATGAAGTGGAGAAGAGAAAAAAAGTTTAACTAGGATTTGGAAATGTAACACCTTGAAAATTCTACTCTTAGAATTTGAATCGGTTGTGATAAGTGTATCAATTTGGATTGGCAGATATACTACTTGTTAATATATGTTAAGGTTCATTCCTGAGTATTTGAAGTGCTTTGGATGTGAGTTAAGGTCATAATGAATTTTTAGCATAAAGTCGAGTTGAGAGGTACTCTAATGATTGAGTTTTCGTGTAAGTCCACTCAAGGATAAAATTCAATCAATCATACCCCCTAACAAATGAAGAATTTTGTGGCTTAATACTCCCTCCGTCCCTTTTTTAGTTGTCCACTTTAGAAATGACACACAGATTAATGCAACAATGATTAGCACAATGAAGTTACAATTTTACCCTTATGACAACTTTTCACTTCAAAATTACAACCACTTATTTGAATTCAAGTGAAATAAATTGAAGGGAAACAACATACACTTTTACAATTTTCAAGAAGTGTAAATAAGGGTATAATAGGAAAAGATTTGTTGTCCTTTCTTGATTTGTCAAAATGGACAACTAAATAGGGACAACTAAAAAAGAAAATATGGACAAGTAAATAGGGACGGAGGGAGTACCAACAATATGAAAGGCCTTGAAGTCTTCTTTCAACTGATTTGACCGTTCATCAATCCAAGTTATGTGCTAAAAGTTATGATCATTTTTCTAGACACTACGTAGTCTGTGCGAATTGGCGTGCAAAGTGGATGTCCGTCGTGCACCCGCGCGGCAATATCAGTGCTATTGTTAAGGTTGCGCAAAGTGTCGCGCGAACTAAGCTTTAGATGCGCTATCGCGCACGTTAGAATTCTTTTAGTTTTCTCTTCTTGTCACGTTTTAGGAGGGATGTTTATGCCTTTACCTCATCCCAAAACCCCAATCCATAACTATTACTCCCTCCGTCCCATTTTATATGATGTACTTTGATTTGGCACAAGCTTTAAGAAAAATGAAAAGACCCTACAATGTTCCGAAAATACCCTTATTAATAAATCTAAATTGTTAAATAAAAAAAAAATACTATATCTGACTTTGAATAGAAAAGTTTATGACTTTTCCCTCTCTCATAAGTTAATGTCACATCAGTCATTAATACAAATCCAAAAAAGTCCAATATATTTATTTCTCTTTCTTCTTTCTTCTCCACTCTCCATTCTCCATTATCTCTCCCTTAATCTTTCAATGAAGAAGAAAGACTCCAAAATGATTAAGTTTTTGCCATTGCAGGTAAAAGTACTTTTTTTTCCATGATTTTAATTATAATTTCAAAAAATTGATAACATAAAAAAAATGTGGGAAAAGATTAAAATTTTCAGTTTCTAGCGCCAATTTTTTTTGCCAAATTTTAAAATATTAGCTAATGGACTCCATATAAGTAGAGATACTTCATCTTTAATTTTTCAATTCTTCCTTTTACAGTTTTTCCAATCGGTGATCTTAAAATGAGTGTTGAATTTTCAGAAGACCCAATTACCACAAAAAGGCGATTGAATCTTAACAACCGTCGAGCAATTGCGGAGTGGCTTTTGAAAGACCGTAAGAATGGAAAACTTAAACATGATTCTGTAAAGGAAGCAAGTAATTTGTTCAACACATCAAGAAGTACCATTGATCATATTTGAAGACAAGCTAGATTATGTGTTGCTAATGGTGACATGTTAAATGTTTCTACTAATCTTGCAGGCAGAGTTAGGAGAAAACGCATACAAGTCGATATCAACCAATTCAAAGAAATTTCACTATGTCGTCGAACAAATATTCCATCTCTTTCTTTTGTAATAAATATGGCAAAATCAACAATTTTCGACGTGTGAAAGAAGGTGCAATTAGGCCACACACCAACGCCATCAAACCACATTTAACCGAAGAAAACAAAAAGGCAAGACTTCGATTTTGCCTCTCAATGATTGATCAGAGTACACTTCACTCAAATCCCATGTTTATAGACATGTTTAATTATATCCATATCGATGAAAAATGGTTTTACTTATCGAAAAAATCTGAAAGGTATTACCTTCTTCCCGAAGAAGAAGAGTCTAATCCGTATCGTTCTTGCAAAAGTAAAACTTTTATCACAAAAGTTATGTTTATGGCAGCGGTTGCACATCCTAGATTTGACGTTAATGGAGTTGAGTTATTTTCGGAAAAAATAGGAATTTTTCCGTTTGTAGTTAAGGAACCAGCCAAACGGAATAGCAAAAATCGAACAGCAGGAACTATCGAAACAAAATCAATTTTATCGGTGACTAAAGATATCACAAGAGCTTGTTTGATAGAGAAAGTTCTTCCAGCCATTCGATCAAAATGGCCAGCTTCAACGTCAAGTGCACCCATTTTCATCCAACAAGATAATGCAAGACCACATATTGGTGTTAATGATTTGGAATTCATGGAAGCCGCTCAACGAGATGGATTTGATATTAAGTTATGCTTTCAACCCCCTAATAGTCCTAATCTTAACGTTTTGGACCTTGGATTTTTTAGAGCAATTCAATCTCTTCAATATCAAAATGCTCCTTCAAATGTTGATGAATTAGTGGAGGTTGTTGAAAAATCATTCAATGAAATGAAAATAGAACGACTCAATCATGTATTTTTGACTTTGCAATGTTGTATGAATGAGGTGATGAAAGATAGTGGTGGCAATAACTACAAAGTGCCTCATATGAACAAAGAAAGACTCGAAAGAGAAAATGATCTCCCACTTCAAGTTCGTTGTGATGTTGATGTTGTTAATCAAGCTTTAACTCTACTTCAACAGTGATGAGATTACAAGTATTAAAACAACTTGTGTTTTTGTACATTTTGATGTTTATATTAGAACTTTGCAAATTTAATTTAATTTTTGGATAGTTTAATGTTTATGTTAAAATCTTGCAAAGTGTAATTTACTTTTGGAATAGTTTAAAGTTTTTGTTGGGACATTATAAATTCAACATGTTGAAGTAAAATTTTCATTTTGGTAAATGTAAGAAAATTTTACTTCTTGAAGTTTATATTTGAAAATTTTCATTTTATTTTTATTGTAAATCTTAACTACAAAAAAATGAAGAAACATTCATCAAAAGTATTTTAAAGTTAGGACAACTTTTGATCGTACATTCTTTAATTTTTAAAAATAAAAATAAAATTACATTCACATGGAGTACTTCATAATTCTATCAATAGTGTAAAAGAAAGAATATGATAAAGTGGTGAAAAGAAAAAATAGGTTATGACAAAGTATTGAAAAAAGTGTTAAAAGTATTGTTGACTATCAGTAAAAAGAGAAAAATAGTTGTACTTTATGCATTTCAATAACTTTTTCTTTAAATTAAAAGAGTGCAACTATTGAAATAATGAGATTCAAGAAGGGCAAAATAGGGATAATGTCATTAAATATTTACCAAATAAAGAAATGTGTCATTCTTTTTGGGACTGACCAAAAAAGAAAGTGAGTCACATAAATTGGGACAGAGGGAGTAATTTCTTTCAAAAGTCAAAGTCAATCAGTTCTGATTATTTCAATCCTCTCATTCCAAAAAAAAAATCTACGCTCAAGAACTTCAAGAAACACCAAAGCTAGGGTTTCAAGGTGTCCAAGTAAGTTCTTCTTCAAGCTTCTTCAAGAACCTTGTTCTTCCATGTATGTAAGGCAACTCATAGTGATGGACTGAGTTCATCCTCACGCCCTACATCTACTTTCTATCACTAAAAAATAATCTAGGGTTACATCCTTTGTTTTGATAATTCTTTCGATGAGTTTCATTGTTGAGTTCTGGATTCTATTTCCTGATTATTGAGTTAGTATATCTTGCGTTGAGATTCTTGAGATGATTGTTCCTGCCTATTTTCAGCATGAACCCTATTGTTGAGTTATTATTGATTTATTACTGAGTTAATATTGAGAATCCTTTCAAGTAAACCTTTTTTCCCTAAGCTAATTATTTGAGTAAGAAAAGATGAGTTTTGAGAAAGAGTCTTAAACACGATTTGAGTAAAAGTATAAGGGAACCAAGTCTTTCTAAATGTATCATTTGTTACATTGAGAAAAGAGAAATTTTGATTTCTAAATGAGTTAACGAGTTCAAAGATATGTCAGAGTAGTTACCTCTTTTAAGAGGTTATTTTAAGCAATTACCTCAAAATTGACAAATAATATGTTTTATACATTTGAGCATGAGTATATATTTATTGGCAGTAGTATTGTAACGACCTATTCCCATCGTTAAAGAAATGCCAACGGTGGGGAATTTGGGGTCGGAAAACTTTTTCGTAGTATTTGGATTTTCTCAACCTAGTCAAGATTTAGATGAAATCGGAGTCATTAAGGTGTAGGAAAATCTAGTAACAATCGGGAGATTTATGTATGATTATGATTACATGGGTGGATAGATAACTCGTTAAGGAACCCGTACGACTTTACAGAATTGAATTCCGGCGAGTAGAACTCCTGGAATCGATCTTAGTGTAAAGGGTATTTTCTGAGCGTCGTTGGTTAGAGGTGTGTTATGAAATGAGGTTTTTGGAATTCTTTAAGATAGCTCACTAGTTTGTGCAAGCTACCTTGGCGGGAGTTTTTACCGCTCTGGCAGGGTCGCTATAGCGGGGTGGTGGCTGCTGTGGCGGACTCAACGCGATGTAAGGTCATTAATAAACCCCTAAACTACCTTATCTGGCACTTTTCGATTTTTAGAGCTAAGGAATGAACCCCAGGCGACTCCTACTCGTTTTTCACCATTCTTGAGGCTAAATGTAAGCTTTTCACTCATCGAATCCATTTTTCGATCCGTAGAACGTAATAGAATGGGTGAATATTGATGGGGGAGGGTTTTGTTATAGATTATATGGTGGAAACAATCCTAATTTGGATAATTGGGATCATGAGTTTGATCTAGGGTTCATAGAAATTGTTAGTAATTCGAGTAATTAGTGATTGTTTATTGATTCCCGTATTATATTGATTGTTTGTAGACCAAAAACAAGCAAAACGAATCCGAAAGGGGAATGATCAAGTTTCTTAGGGTTTCAAGCTTGTTTCAAGGTAGGTGATGGTTGTGATTCTATGATTGTGTCATGTATATGTTTATTCTTGCTTCATTATGATACATGTATATATGTGAATGTTGCATTATTGATCACATTTGTTGTAAATGAGATAGATGAATGATGGTTACCATGAAATTATGACTAAATTGTATGATCTTGAGGATATACTTGTGATTGTGATTGTGGTGTGTTGAATGGATCGGTTGCCACGTTTCGGCATAACTAACTTGGATCGGTTGCCACATTTCGGCATAATTATGGGATCGGTTGCCACGTTCCGGCATAATCATTGGATCGGATACCACGTTCCGGTATGCTAACTGTTTGGGTTTGGGTTTCATGAGAGGACCAATGACTTGTCATAATTGTGTATTTTGAGACATGTGAAGTTGTTCGTTGTTCGTAAATGTTGATGATATTGTATATATTTGATATATGCATGTGATTATATTGTTGTTTGACTTATGTATGTTGCACTTAGTGGGATAGCCGTGTGATCCTACCAGTACACTATGGTTGTGTACTGATACTGCACTTGCTCTTATTTTTGTTGAGTACATGACATCTTCAAGCGGCTACTGACAAACCTCGCTTAGGAGATCAGTGATCATCGTTCGAATTCAAGGGTGAGCCAATTCTTCCGGGCTGCCATGAGTTCTCTTTCGTCTATGTCCACCATTTCCGGACTTAGACTATGTTCTAGTTAGTTGATTAGTTCATTAGATTGTGGTTGCATCCCTTCTTGTTTAGACTTGGTCCATTGTTAGATGTTTTGGTACATTGACTTTCAGGTTCTAGGCGTATTTTTTCCTCAAAAGGCTTTATTTTGCCTCACTTTGCTTCCTTGACACACACAATATTTCCTTGGGACGCTAGCCTACTCGCTTTGCAAGCCCGTGGATGAGTATTATTGTCAACGTTTTCCTAAAATGTACTTAACTTCTGGTCTAAAAATCAGATTGACAATGGTTTGATGTTTTGGAAACTAGATTCAATTTTATTTAGTTGTGTATATAATTCACCACTCAATACTTTATATTTCTAGAGAGGTGCTTATTTGAAGTTGACCCTTGTATAAACTTATAGAAAAATTGAAAAACTTTCAACTTAACTTTGTGTTAGAGTTGTCTTATGACTTTAATTCATATCCAATACACTTTCCACACTTGAGATTTGACATTTACACCTAGGCATAATCAAATTCACCGAGTTTGGATCTAATTTCATATGTGGAATGGTTTAAACCATAATCTGAAAGTTCAAGGTGTTACGTTATTGATTTCATCAGATGTGAATCCATGGGAACTTTTAGCAACAACATAGGTATATAAAAGTAAAAATTAATGAAGATAATACTTAAATAATGCTATTGTATTCTCCCACAATGCCTTGTAACTAGTTGAAACTCATTTGAAAGCAACATAGCGTTTAAAATATGTGATAAACAACATGAGACTTAGGGGTGTAGAAAACCGAATGAAAACCGAACCAAATCGCAAATCGAGTCAAACTGAAAAAAAAATTCAACTAGTGGTTGGTTTGACTTGGTTTGGTGTTGAAAAACAAAACCCGACTATATTTGGGTTGGTTTGGGTTTAACTAAAAAAAACCAACCCGATATTATATATATAATTTTAAAATTTTATTTTATACATAAAAATATTTACTTTGATATAATTTTTAAATATTTCTTATACTTTTTCATAGTTTTTATCTTTTAATATATTATTTCAAGTTTGAAACTTAGAATTTTGAATGGTTCCATAAAGATTATAGTCCATAGATGTTGGTAATTATAATAAAACTTAAATCAAAATCAAATTAATACTAATGCAAAAAGAAAATCAATTTAACACTAAGAATGACAATAATATTGAATATTTGTTCTTTGGTTTTACATTGGTTTAGACAATTAAAGTACATAATCTAATTTTAATTTCCTTTAATATTTAGTCATGTAACTAATACTTATTAAACTTATTTTAGCATGATTTAGTACTTTTAAATTATGATCATTTTCATTATGACTTGTTAATTTGCAATATTTGTTTTACGCGATTTCATTATTATTATTATTTTTGGATATTTTAGTATCATTAATCATATCATTGTTTGTGTTGTATTCTTAAGAAACACCTTAGATAGTTGTATTTTGATAGGACCGAAGAAATATTTGAAGTACAAGTAAATTATATGTTTGTATGAATACTTTAGCAGAAAAATTTGAAAACCCGAAAAAATCCGAAAAAACCCGAGGTTGAAATACCGAGTTTTATTGGTTTGGTTTTGTTTGGTTTATAGATTTAAAAATCCGACACAAATGATTTGGTTTGATATTTGAAAAACCCAAACCAACCCGACCATGTACACCCCTAATGAGACTTAATGGAGTTGATGGGATGGATTTAAATATTCTAAACAAAAAATATAAAACGTCCCAGGACCTGAACATATGTTGATCAATGTCATGTGTTACTTGGCTCATTTGCTAAAAACTTATTTATGCTCACAAGTATAACTACTTGTTATGTGCAACTACTATTGTAATATTTCACTCATTTCATATTTAGTCACACAAGTGAACTCATCTAGACTCAAATGAGAGACTTAGTCCATCTCTCCTTGCATGAGTGCCACCAAGGTTAGGCTTAGCAATCTCACACTCATAGGAGTTATTATCTATCTTGGGACTGTTATTCTATTCTTAATCTGAGATAACAAATAATTTTATAATTTTGAGATAAATTGTTTTGTAATTTTATTCTAATTATACATATGATAAACTTATACTGAAATTAATTTTGAAATTAATTAAGTATCTTTTATCCCTCATACCAAATGAACCATCAATATCCAAAATAACTAATTTCGAAATAAATTATCTCGCGATTTTATCCAAACAAAACATTAGACACATGAGTTCACTCCACAATCTGTTAAAGTTGAATGCTAGTTCCAGAAAAAAGTTATTTTTCATCTTAGGGTGTGTTTGATGTTTTTCCAGAATTTTAAATTTTTTTTTTCATGTTTGATTAGTTAATATTTTTTCTAAAAGAAAATAAATTTCATAAAAATAAGAAAAGATAAATTTTGTAATGAACGTAAGAAAAACAAGTTTCACAATGACATTATCTCCTTCCTACCTTCCAACACATCTCAATTATCCCCACTTCTATACCTATATCCCCTTGCCACAACCCCCACACTCACCCACGCCAGAGGTGGATCCACCCTTGAGGGTGTGGGTGCACATGCACCCGTTCACTTCGAATTTTTTTTTTGTGTATATACACATATATTCTGAAATAAAGAATATATAACTGAATGTGCACCCTAAGACATATAAGTTGAGTTGGTGTAGTGGTCAGACACCTGGTTGTTGGTGTCTTTGCAACTCGCTGGTCGCGAGTTTTATTTTGCTTGTTGCATTTTCTTTTTGTAAATTTTTTTTTTTCAAAAAAAGGCTAATAATTCTTTTTGTCAATTTTAATTATTTTCCCCAAAAAAACCTAATAAAAAACCTCAAGCGAGATTCGAACTAGCAATGTACACACTAAGGGTCAATACCATCAAATCATAGAGTGAATTATGAGATTTTTTAAATTTATATTTATATATATACTCGATTTTATACTTGTTTGACAATATTTTTTGATGAAGTGTCGTTGCTTCACTAACTCACATTCGAATTTAATAGTGCCCCCGCTGTCTTCCAATCCTGGGTTCGCCTCTGCCCACCCTTACCCAAACCCCCATCTTCTATAAAATTATTTTTGAGATAATATTTTTTATTTATACTAAATACTAGTAAATATAAAAATATTTAAGAAATCCACTTATTTCCTAGAAAAATATTATGTGCAAAAAACATTTACTTGATATCAAACACACTTGGTTCCAATTTTGCTTTTGATCCACTTTGGGTATAAATATCCGATAGTAAGGACATCATCCAAAAAAATGACTTTGAGGTATAAATTAGTGCAAATTCAAACATTAGGGACCAATTTGTTATATTCTCATCTTTCACTAAAAGACAATCTCACTTTAGAGTTCAAATTACTAATCCATTTCTAATACTGAACAATTTTTTTATTTATCTTTAAAAAGGAAAGAAAAGAAAAGTAGGGTTTGTATCATTGCTTTGACTCATCATTGGGGGTCTCTTGTTCATGAAAGAACAATAAGATTATGATTCCTTAAAGCGGCGGATGTGGGAGCATGTCTCTCCATGATAGAGAAGTACAATGATTTCATCTTTGTAAAATATGAAGATGAGATAATGAATTAAAAGACTTTGGGATGTGGGAGAAGTTGAATAATTATTTCCCTTCTTTTCTCTAATATTATGATAGGAGAATGATTGTACAATAGATGTACATCAACAAGTATTATTTCTTGCTTCCTTTTATTATATTATCCTTTTCCTTTTTCTTTTTTCAAATCAAATTTCCTTGTTCCCCTTTCTCACACTCCATACATACTTTAGTAAATATTGAATTTTACCATATTAAAAAAAAAAATATACCATGATTTCGATATTATAATATTTCCATATGCATTTGAAATACAAATTAATATTCTGGAGGGTATCCAATATTTATTTATTAAAAAATTATTGAAATTGTAGCGTCCCATACTTTCAAGCTAAAATTTGAAGTATTCGAAGTATGTAATTAAACCCGAATCTAGAGAAATTGGTTGTGCCACTTTGCTCTAGTGATCACTAATTCATATACTACGAGGTGTTTAGGTCAAGGTTTAAGTGTTGGGGGTGTAATGACCCTCGTGGTCATTTGCTTGCTTTTGTGTGATTTTAATATTATGCCTATTCCCATATCTTATGTGTAGCGTTTGTGGTATGTTGAGATGGATGATACACTTCTCGAAGTATCTGGGAGAGAGATGTGTGAGTTTTCCCCTTTTGGAAACTTATAAGTTGAAATAGTTGACTTTGGTCAACATTCGGAGAATCTAATGTAGTATGCGATTTCTATCAGTTCCACCTACTCCAGAAGGTCCATTTTGGACTAGTAGCATGGTTGGTTCGAGTCCCAAGGCCTTCAGCGTGAGTTTGAGCCATTAGGTAGGAAGTTTTTGAAAGTTTGGCTAATATTTGATTTCAATCAATATTCTTGATAAACGTGATCGATGAGAATTTCATCAACGCAGTTAGCTCCGAAATGCCGAGTTTGGCCTAGAATGATCTTTGATTTGGATCCCAAGGTGATCGGGTGGATTTTGTGATGTTTTGTGTTATGCTTGTTTGGTTGCTTTGTGTAAGTGTTGACTTGGGTCAACATTTTTATCAAGACGACCTATGTTGATTGTTTTGTCAATTCTATTGAGTCAGGATTATCATTTTTGGTGGGGTAGCATAGTTTATTTGCGTTCATGAGGTTCCGAACTAATCCTGAGCCTCAATAAGAACATTTTTTAAATCTAATGTGAGCTGATGCAGTTGGTGCTGGTGCACCCAGCATTGCTCAGCGTGATTGAGAGTTGGGTCTCGCGATCGCGAAGACCACCTTGCTTGGTCAACGCGATTGCAACCATTAACCATCGCGACCGCGATGTGTGGTTAGTAGACCTAGTCAACTTTAGTGAATCATGATCATGACCCTTGGGTCCCGCGATTGCAATGAACACCCGAGTTCAATTATATCAATGCTCATGATTTTAGCATGAAAAAAAACACCTTTTAAAGGTGATATGGATATATCAAGTGTATAGATCCTGTGCGGTGTCCATCTTATATGTGGCAAACCTGATTATATTGGATATGATTGATTTTGACGTGATATTAGGCATGGATTGGCTTTTCCTTATTATGCGGTTTTGGATTGATTTTCCAAGATCGTTACCTTATGTATGCCTAGTATCCGTCTGATTGTGTGGACGGGTACCGATAGCCATATGCCAAGGGGTATGATTTCATTTTTGAAGGTGCATTGGTTGATAAGAAAGTAGTGTCTAGATTATCTTGCTTATGTTTATGATAGTATTGCTGACACTCTTTATATTGAGTCAATTACGGTGGTTTGAGAGTTCTCTGTTGTTTTCCCTATCGATCTCTTTGATCTTCCTTCTGATCGTGACATTAAATTCGGAATTGATATTGAGCTGAGCACATGACCAACTTCTATTCCGCCCTATCAGATGGCTCTAGTTGAGTTAAGGGAGCTTAAGGAGTAGCTAAAGGACCTCCTGAGTAAAGGGTTCATTAGACTTAGTGTATCTCTATAGGGTGCTCCTGTTTTGTTCGTGAAGAAGAAGGATGGTACCCTGCATATCTGTATTGACTAAGGAAGCTAGGCAACAGAACAAGGTGATCATCAAGAACAGGTATCTGATGCCAGTTTAAAGATTGGAAGCTTTAATTCTTAAACTAAATAGATAAGCAGAAGAAGAAGGTAAGTTTCTTAACTTAGTTTAAAGATTGGATTTGTATATTACATGGCTATAAATTTAGGGATTGAGAATTTGAAAAACATGGGTTTATAAGAAATAGAAGAATTTATTAAATTCTTATGAATCAAGTGAATATAGTTAATGATTGAACTGTAAACTTTCATATTTCGATATTTATTAAAAAAAAGGTCAGACAGTAAGTTTCTTTTCAGTTTTAGGCATACATTTTTAAAAAAAGATAATAAATTGAAGGACTAGTAAATTGAGAATAAGATAATTCAACGTATTGAGAGTCAAACCTTAAACCCGATGGTGGAATATTTAAAATAGTGTTTGAATTAGATTAAATATAGAAGTTAACATGAAATTGATGTGTATGTGATTATAGATTGACCAAAGGGATTCATATGGATTGCTCGAGTGGCGAGCTTGGTATTTCAGCACGAGTATTGTGAGTAGTAATCTTACCACAATATATGTTTTATAACTTTCATGATTTATACATGGTAAAGTGAATGTTTTACCAAATATTTTGAACTCGCATGTGCGACAATTCTTTTACTTGATATGATATTAAGATGGTTATTCGAGAAGTTTTAACTTTATATGAAACTAGTGAACTTATCCGCGTTTCACGCGGTGAAATAGACTATATTACTTGTTTTTTTTTCTGAAATAATTTTTACTTTATTTAAAAATGAATTTTGACTATGAAAAATTCAAATTAAACCTCCATGTTTAGAATTTCAAATAAAATTTTATTTTGTCTCATTTGTGAAAAATATAACAAAACATAACTCTGATTTTAAAAATTTCTAGTAAAATGAAAAATATTTAATTTCTAATTATATATGGCCAAATGCCCAACAAATTCTTGATTTATTTTTTCTTTCTTTCTAATACTCAAATATTAAAATCATCAAAAAGTATAATCAATTTTATTTTCAATATTTCTTTCAAACGTATAATCTAAATAGAAGAAATTATAATATACATAAAAGTCTTTTTCAAAACTTAAGTTTTTAAATTCTAAATCAAAATTACATAAAAACATTATCTATATTTTGTTTTAAGTAAATATGAAAAAATATGTATAAAAATAGCTTGTTGGCAGGTATAAATATAATGGTATTCAATTTTTTTTTAATCAAGTTATCAAGTTGTTTAAGTTTTCAAGATTCATAAATGCGCAAAGTAATACTCAAAAGAAAATAATATATGATGAGGAAAAAATATATATAAAAAATTAAATTACTTCTACAATTATATGTTATACTAAAGCTAAAAATGCATAACAACTTAATTTCCCTCTGTGTCACTACATGATATTTTTTATTTATACTATACTAAAGCTAAAACTGCATAACAACTGGACTTCCTTTTGTGTCGCTACATGATATACGTCAAACCTCAATGTTTGATATTTATACAAAGAGATCAATGAATATTGGAAGGCAATTAATCTAAAAATAAATATTGAAAATAAAATATATAAATAAGACAAAATATATCAAAAGTAATACTTCTCCAATTAGATTTGAGATTCTTAAGATAGGCATACAAGTATCAATACATTTATTTTTGTGAAGGTAAATACAATTAGATATAACATTTTAACTTTTCAAGAATGAAAAGATGTAGTAAAACAAAACTAAAAAGTATAATAATATAGGTGAGAAAATAGACAAAAAATGTAGAGAGACAAAGAGATAATTTTCTTATTCTTCCAAGTATGTTCAAGTATTTTCTAAAATAAGGAGAAAAAAGATAAATAGGAATGGAGGCCATAGAGAGGTGCTAACACCTCGGAAACTAGAAGACTAAACTAGAGCCAAGAGCTAAGGTTCTAGAGTGTGATGTTGAGGATTCGAGTTGTAGATGAGACTTTACGTGCTTATAATGAGGCGTTTGGTGGTTGAACGTCAAGATACGTGTTAGGCCCCGTAGTTTAGAAGACCACCTAAGATTTGGGTGAAGAAGGCAAGGGCAAGTGCCATGGCAAGGGGTAAAGCCTAAGCCAAAGGCCAAGGCTGCCCAACCTTGGCCGTGAACTGCCTAGGGTTCACGACCACCTTCACGACCAGTGGTCTTGACCACGGTCTGTGAAAACCCCTTAGTTTCATGGGAGGCAAGGTCCAAAAGCCTAGCTATTGCCTAGGGACGAGCCACTTCACGGCCAGTGGTCATGCCTTAGTTTTGAGGGAGTTTGGTAAGTTAAGGGGAGCCAACCACCACGGGCCGTGGTGCCCTTGACGGCTCGTGAGCATGGGTGTGGCCCCTGGCAAGGGGCTGCCTAGTGAGGGGTTAATTGGTAAATTAATTTTAAGTTAGTATTAAGTGGGGGTCATTTTATATGAGTTTTATTCACCTATTTAAGGTATTTTAAGTCATTAGCCCCCAATTTTATGTCACTTTTCACAAGACCGAAATCAAAACCCCAAATCACTCCTCTCTCAAATATTTCTCTCTAGAAAGACCTCCATTGAAAAAGAAGCTAGGGCTTAAAGCTAAGGTAAAGATCAAAGGCTCCATTGTTGAAGGCTTGTTCTAGGGCTTTGATTTAGGTATGTTTAGATTGTTCATCTATGGGTTCTTCCACCCATAGAGCCCCTTAGAAATCCCCTAATTGTGAAATCAAAAACCCAATTCTAGCTAGGGTTCCTTCTTACATTGTGGGTAGGGTTTGGGTATGTTTCCAATCTAGTGGATAATACCCAATTATGATTGATTTAGCTTTTTTTAGTGATATTGTGATAAATTTATGTGATTTCTATGGTAAACCCTAGTCTAAATTGATGAATGTGATATTTGTGGGTTTATGCCATTAGAGGTCAAATTGAAGGTTCAAAAGTGATCCTCTTAAATCAATGACATGAGTAGTAATTTTTCAAGGTTAGGACCATGTAATTATGAATTGAACTAGACTTTATTGAATATGTTGGGTCTTGACTTGTAAAGATGGAATTGAGCCTTTATGATGAATTATGACTAGAATCACCAAGTAATGAGGAATGTGATGAGAATTTCTTAGGATGAAGCTTATTACTTGAATGTCTTGTAATCTAGATATGAATAAGGATAGAATGAAGTAAAGCTTTGAGAGGAAGGCTTGTATTCATGAATGTTGAATCACTAGGGCATTGAGAGTACAGTCAATGTGATGAATAGAAGTCTAAAGGGTGGAATTGTGGTGAAAGGCCTATACTCACCTAATCTACTTTATGAATGTTTGAAAGTATGAAGTGATAGAATCACTTGAACATGGATTGGTTGTCAAGGACATCCTTCCATGAGACATGAGTGTTAAGCAAGACTTAACAAGTAAATCTTGGGGTGTATGCTTGGCTCCAAGTGGATATTGACATGAGATGGAGCGTCACATAAGAAAGGGCCCGGGCTCCAAATGTAAAGGAGAACCACACCTAGTTGATGTAAGGACTATCCAAGTTAAATGGGGAACTCTTACGTAGTAGAGTGTGGGTTTTCCCAAAGTTAGGTTTCATGCGATGGGAGCCTTCACATGAGTTGAGTCAAGGTTCCTAGTAGCAATCTCCATATCCTATGAACTAGGACATGCTTGAGAAGCATCTCATAGTGTTCTAAAGCATAATTGAACTAAGACTTACTTAATGAAGTACCTCGTAGTGTTCAAGAGTATAAGTGGACTTAGACATGCTTAAAGTAGTATCGCATAGGACCATGTGAAGAAGGAACTTAGACATACTTAAGAGAGTATATCATAGTGTTCAAAGCATAAATGGATTTGGACATGCTTAAGTAAGTATCTCATAGTATCCATGCTAATAGTGAACTTATACATACTAAGGGAAGTATCTCATAGGGTTCAACCTAATAATGAACTAAGATGTTCTTAAGAGAGTACCTCATAGTGTTCCAAGGTTTAAAGGGAGATGAACTAATATGTGCTTAAGAGGGTACCTGGCAGTGTTCTAAAGTTAAAGAAAGAAACTAGGTTCCAAATCAAGAAGTATTAGTATGAGGACCTAAAAGTGGTACTTAGCATGAGTAGTATTATGGGGTTCTATTCATGCATTGTACAAGTATGACTTAGGGTTGTTAAAAGAAGAGAATTGAGATAGGGTTATGCAAAAGTTACCTTCCTTGCTATAGTTGACTAAAGGTGAGAGATCCCCATAGTTATGAGAGTTAAGCTATTAATGAGAACCAAAGGAGGGTGATTATGACTAAGATGAATTCAAGGTTATGCTTAGTGTGAAGGGTAGTATGGGATGCCTTTCAAACATTGGACAAGTATGCTTTGGGGTTACTTAGGAGTATGATGCCCTTATGGTATAGAAAAGCTTAGAGATTTAACCATGCATATAGACTACGATTAAGATGACCAAAAAGGGATACTTGACTTGGGTGGTGTTATGGGATTCTATTCATGTTTTGCACATGTATGCTTTTGAGGTTACTTGAGAATGGTGCTATTGTGGTATAGATGACTAAGAGTAAAATTATGCTTATATGATTATGACTTGTCTCCTATGCTCATTAACTATGTCTTATGTTGACTTGTGTTTATATGATGCTTATGTTAGAGACCATGCTATGACTATGATGATTATGTTATGACTATGTTGTTATCTCTTATGCTTATGTCTTATGTTGACTAAACATTTTGAGATGCTCTTATGATATTGTGCTAGCTATCATACTTTGTACATTTTGTACTAATGCATATTGCCTACATTCTAATCAAATGTAGGATTTCGGAGATTGAGTTGCTTTGGAGGCTAGGTTGCTAAGGTGCAAGAAGAGTTGAAGATTTGGTGAGTTCTCATTGCTTCGAGGACAAACCCATTATGTTCCCTTTATGTCATTTCTTTATGTTTTAGACATTTATATGGGCTGCGTCCCGAGTCTTTTATTCAAGAGTTTTAATTGATGGTTTGAGACAAAGTTGTAGTAAAGACTTCTGCTTGCTTATGAAAATGTTTTCGATTGTATGATTTAAAAGAAGTTTTAAATTTTTCACACTTTTTTATTATCTTATGTGATGATTATGCTAAGGGTTTGTATGAGACCCCTTCGGGGTCAAGTATGCCATGTTACGTCTAGGGGGTACCCCTGGGTCGTGACAATATATATATACACACACATATGAGATGTTTATTGTAGTTGAAATATGATTATCGTTAAGGTTTTTTACTTACTTGAGAATAAGTATTTTGACATATGTTTTTTGTTAAAGTTTTATATACTATGATTTGATAAGAAATTAAATGTCTTCTAACATTTTAAAATGTTTCTACTATTTACAAAGAAAAGTATAAATGGGAGTAGACATTGATGGATCTCGTAGCTAACGGCAGGTTCGTTAGACCTGGTGCACCTTGTAGTTATAGATTATCGATATAGCCCTTGCTAGTGGGAAGGTAGAACTAGCATACCGTTACTGATATCCCTCGAGTGAGGATCTACCAATATGTATATTTGACTAATTTATGAAGAGTTCACTGTTATTGGTTACTTCTTAAAGAAGAAGGACACACTGATTACATGATTCATCTTGGAAATATTCAAATTGATTTTGCTTACATGAGACAAATAAGATTGAATATTGTTATCATTTTTTAAAGGGCATTGATTTCATCATTTTGATTATCGTACTAGCATGTTTTCTTATTTTTTCCTTGTCAAAACGTTTGTTGTAAAGTATTATTACTCACTGAGTTAGTGTCTCACTCCTCGCTAAATATTTTTATAGAAAACTCAGGTGACATTGGCAAAGATTTCATTAATTAGAGAGTGTGGATTGATAGTATCTGGTGAGCCTCACATTGCTTCGCGTGGAAATAGATTTATTGAACTGCTACAAACTCTTTTCTTTAAAAACTCTTAGCGTCGCTCCATTTGCCCTTTCTTTTATTCAAGCTATGATTATTCCTTCGTTTTGTAGTCATGTGACTAGTTTTTAACTTCTTTTCATATTTGGAGATGAATTAGTATTATTGCATGATGATTAGATTAAAGTATTATGTCTTGATTTAGAGTTATTTTTAGTTGTATTGTGGACTTTTTAGACATGAAAAATTCAGGATAGGCCCCAAAACAGAGGAAACTCTGCCTGTTTTTCTGTAGAATTCTAATAAGGCTTGCTTTGGGATTCTCCCCCTTGGCACTGGTCATGGTCCTAATTTGATCGTGACAATACATCCAATAGTTAAGTGTTAATTACTAGAATGATATAAATGTTGTAAACCATTTGTTTATACGTCACATGCCTCGTAGATAATTTGTTTGAGTATTATACATTTTCAAAATTTTGCATGATTAGAATGTCGAAGTTTAATCACTCAAATGATGTATGATTCACAATTTATTTCTAAATATATCACCTATCATGTAAACACTATCAGTTACATGATCCGTATTCCTTCCGGACTATCTAATTAAATTCTATTCATAAATCATTTCCTCATAAAATTTATGTTATCTAGATCAATTTTTTATACTCTACGTGCTCATAGAAGATGTGATTATGTGTTTTATGCTTCAAAGAAAAATATCATCACTTATGATATATGGTTCAAGGTGTTTTTAGGCTTATTTTATTTTAAGAAAAAAGAGTCGCCACTTAATTTTTTAAGAAAAATCAAGAAAACTTTAATTTCAAAAGATTTAAAACAAAAAAATCAATTGAAATATCGAAAAAGAGGTTCGGAGTTCATATTAACCGTTCAAAAAAGATTTGAAAGCACCTGAAATGCCCGCTAACACGTGGTTATCCGACGATTTAAAAATATTTGGCTAAAAAAGAAAGTAGACATACCTATTTAATTTAAGAAAATAAACAACTTAGGCTTTAAATGAATTATTTTTTGAAGAAAAGGGAAACAACATCTTCGTCTTAAATATGACTAAGTATAAAAAGCTTCAAATATTTTTTTAAAAATCAATAAGGATATATAAAGGGGAGATAAGTATTTGCTAAAAAAAGTACAAAATGACTCATCTTTAGGGGAGTCTTGAAATAGATTAAACCTCAATATTTATTAACAAATAAATAAGTAATATACAAGTTAAAAATAGTAAAGAGGAAGAAGTGTTGGGCCTAAGTCTGGTTTTTGTCCACCTGGGTCAGTACTTGGGCCTAATTTCTGCTTTGGGCCTTTGGCCCATTTTACCCCTTTCCTAAGACTAACAAATATTTGCCAAAGATAGGTGGGCTTTTGAACCAATTCCCTGTCCTAAACTAACATAGAAAGCTGATTTTTTTCTTTTGGCTTTTGACCCAATTTTCACATGTCCTAAAACTAGCAAAATAATACCAAAAATAGATGGGCTTTTGGCCTAATTAAAACACAATACAAAGCTAGAATTTTAGGAAGGCTTTTGGCCTCATTTTCGCTGTTGTATACAGTGTATACAAATTCTATATATCACTGTATATACTGCACTGTACACCAGTGTATATCGGCATGTATATCAGCTCCTTCCACTTGTATATCAGTTTTCAACTTGTATTTCAGTATTTTTTTGAAATGTATATAAGTGTATATTGATGTATACACTATGTATACAACCCAATTTTGGACCTTTGAAACTTGAAATCTGCTTCATTTCCACCCGCTCTTTGATTTTCACTACTGGCTGACTCAATAAAAGAGGGGTTGGGCCTCTATGGCCCAATCATTGAAATACAAAGAGAGGGGCGAGAGCCCATGAGGACTTGAACAGATCTCAGCAAGAAAAGAACATAAAAAAATATATTAACACCTATTTAGTCATTTATGCTTAAGGAAATTAGAAAAAAACATACTGACCAATAAAACGTCTTGATTTAAGTAGAAAAATAAACAAAATAGAAGAATGGTTTAGAGGCAAAGAAAATAAACAAGAACATGTCATACAAAAATGTGAACCATTTGAAATATCAAAGCGAAAGTCACATGTAGAACTAGATGGAAGTAAACTGACTTTGATTATACGAAGCAATGCACAAGAGAATAAATTACTACACAATATTTTCAAGGTCATATATCAATCATTAAACTCCAAATGAAATTTAGCAAAATTTGCGCTAAACTTGACATAATTGAACCCCGGAGTAGAACAGTGTTTGAGTTAGAGTGCTAATCATATGATAAAACACTTAGCTTCATGCTACAGTAAACATGAGGCAAATACACTTTGATGATAAACATTTAAACACATAAAGAATGAACACTTGCAAGAGAACTAATACAAGATGAACAAGATAATAACTATATTCCCCTATTATAATGACTTATGATGCACATTCAAGTGTAAACTATTTCTACTTTCAATTTTCTACAAATTTACGAACAAGAAGCATAAAATGAACAAGAAAGGTAAATAGTAAGGCATTTGAGTCAAATTAAAAAACAAGAAAGTGAGAAGCTATAACAACATGAACTGAAAAAGAGATGTAGACTAATATGGCATTTTGAGACTGATCATAACAACACTATGAGAGCTAAGACGAGAAGAGTAGCAGCAATCAACAAATAGCTTTCCAACATCTATACACATATTCAGGTCACATTCAAGACTTAAAAAAATTGAAACAGACAACAAAATGGGACAAAGAACCCCAACTCTTATTGATAACCAGAAGCAATCAATCATACTCAACGAAACAAACCGAGTTGACATGAGAAAATAAGGAACCAACAAATCGATTGAATAAACAGAAAAGTTATACTACCGATTAGGAATAGATAATAGATCAAAACACCACGAATTTCAAACATTTGAATAGTTTGACTGTTGAGAATCAAACATGCCAACACATTGAACACAAGGTGTTACCTTTTTTGGGGCAGCAAACTAGAACCACAAGCAAAGAGAACGACTCCACCTCCATCTTTGAAAGATCTTGATGGAAATTTCAGTTTCAAACAATAGACCCAAAACTTTAGCTCTACAAATACTATCACCCTAAGTTCTTCTTTTTTCTTATTGATTTTCTGTGAATATGAGTTATTTCTTGTGTTTTTTTACTGTCTCCAACCTCTAATACTGAATGCAAAGAGGAGCTTTTGTAAAAGGGAATTAGGGTTCAAAAAATGGGGGAAATTGGGTGAAAACCGGATAAGAATTGGGATTTTTGGAATTCATAATTCGAAATTACCTTACTGGATAAGGAATAGGCTGATTCTCGTACTAATTTCAACAAACTGCCAATGTATAAGAAATGAGAGTTGTTCGATTTGAGGACCAAAGACGGAATAGTGATGAGATGCCTCCACCTAGCTGCGTCGAGGACGAGACTGCTTGAGATGAAATTGTGTACGAATTGTCGAGGCTAAAGAGGAAGATAACAAAGAGTACTGGGTTGTTCTTGGTCATGTATGCAATGTATTTTGACGTCGTTTGGAATCATCTTCGTTGTATATTTGCAGGGGTCGGGAGCTGTTGTGAAGACGTTGTGAGCTTCTGTTAATGTAACACCCTGTAGTCTAGTAGGCCAACTAGGTCTAAGTATGAGGCTGACAAGCCAAGGCAAGAGCAAGGGCCGATGGGAAGGGGCCAAGGCTGCCCAAGGCTGCCCAAGCTTCCCCAAGCACTGCCCCACCTTCACGACCACCACAACGGCCAGTGGTGAGGACCACTACTCGTGGTGTGGCCCGTGGTGGCTAAGGCAGTAGCTACCCTTGAGGCTGCCTAAGATACCTCACCTTCACGAGCTACTTCACGACCAATAGTGAAGACCACGGCTCGTAGGAAGGCTCAAGAAGAAGCCTTCAAATTTTAGAGGCCAAGACTTGGTGACCTAGCCACTAGACCAAGGACCACAGGAAGGATCACAACTGCCCGTGGTGAGGACCACGGCTCGTGGAGCCTGTCGTGAAGCCTTGCACTAGGTTGCCCAAGTGGGGGATTTTTGGGAAATTCCAAATCAGGTTATATTTAAGTGAGGTCATTTTGCCTAGACTTAGTACACCTATATAATATATTTTAACCCTTTAAACTCACCAATTAAGTAATTATTTCCAAAACACCAAAAGAATCCCAAAGTTCATCCTCTCAAATATTCTCTCTTTATAAAGAAGAAGAAGAATAAGAAGAAGAAGAAGAAGAAGAAGAAGAAGAAAAGGGTTCAAGCTAGGTCTAGTANACCTATATAATCTATTTTAACCCTTTAAACTCACCAATTAAGTCATTATTTCCAAAACACCAAAAGAATCCCAAAGTTCATCCTCTCAAATATTCTCTCTTTATAAAGAAGAAGAAGAATAAGAAGAAGAAGAAGAAAAGGGTTCAAGCTAGGTCTAGTTTCCAATCCTCAAGATTTTGTGGGCTATGTGATCAAGGTATGACAACATTTCATCCATGGACTCCTTTCATCCATTGAGTTCCCTAGTTTTCCCCAATTGTAAAGATGAAATCCCCAATTCTAGTTAGGGTTTCTTCCAATATTGTGGGTATTGATGAATGTTGATCCAATTGAGTGGATAATGATTGTTTATTATTAAATTAGTAGTAAATTATATTTTTAGAATGAAATTACATGTTTCCATGCCTAACCCATGTCTAGAAAGATGAAATTGAGGTAAGCGGGTTCTGTGGAAAAATTGAGGATTTAGAGATAATCTTCTAGGATTGATGATATGAATTGTAAATTTCTTGAGATTAGGGCATATAGATATGAATTGAATGATATTAAAGTATATATGTTGAATCATGATTAGTAATGCTTGAGATTAAGCCTATATGATGAGATATGATTAGAATTACTAAAGAATGAAGCATGTGATTAGAATGTCTTGAGATCCAGGCATATATGATGAATGTAAGAAGTATTGCTTTGAGAGTAAAGCTTTTAGTTTTGAATGTTGATTACTAGGGTTTGAGAGTAAAGTTAATATGATGAATTATGAATGTTAAGGCTTTGAGAGTGAAACTTCTATGATAATGGTAGACTATTAGATAGAAATGTTGTGGAAGGACTTTAACCACATAATCTACCTTATGAATGTTTGAATGCATGAGGTGATAGAATTCACATGAATTGTAATGAAATCCATGTCTAATGCTTGAGTTCTACATGTGTTGATTGAAAAGCTATTCGCTTAAACACATAATGAACATGATGTGAAAGGTTTATTCACATATAATTATTCTAGGTGAAAGACTTGCTCACCTAAAATGAATCTTAGTCCAAAGACTATGAGATGAGAGTAGGCTCGAGGTTATTCCCCAAGACCTTTATATGAGAGGGATGTGAGGTGATTTCCCATATTCTTAAGTTAATAAACATGAGGTGATTACCCATGCCATGATATGAGAAGTGTGAGGTGACTACCCTTTATATATATAACTTCTAAAAGCAAGGCAAGAGGTGAATACCCATTAGCCTTTATACCAAGGGCATGGAGGCTAACACCTATGTCATATCATGTTGGACATGGATGCGAATACCTATGATCCCTTAAAATGGACATGGAGGTGAATACCTATGATCCTTATAAACTAATGTGGAGGCGAATACCTATATCATACCATATTAGGACATGGAGGCGGATACCTATGATTCCTTAATATGAACATGGAGGCGAATGCCTACGATTCCTTAATAAGAAAAGAGGTGAATCCCTATTAGCCTTCATAATAGGCATAGAGTTGAATCCCCTTTGCCTTTAAAAGTAAAGCAAGAATAATGTTAACTATGTCAGTAAAAGAATGAATTGTTTGGGTTGTAGCTTGAAAGGCCTTCCATGAAATGTATGACTAGAGGTGATTCCCCTTGTCTATGAGAATTAAGCTAAGGATGAACACAAAAGATGATGAACATGAAAGATGGCCCAAGGTGGTCTACTTTGAGGAGGGAGATATTATGGGAGTTTACCCATGCCTTGATTAAATAAGCTTTGAGGTTACCTAGGAAGTGTTCCTCTTATATTATGATGATCTAAGTATTGCCTATGCTTATGACTACGTTGTTATCTCTTTTGTTTATGAATTATGTCTTATGTTGACTAATGTTTATGTTATGCTCATTATGATGATTTATGCTAGCTATCATATTTAGTAAATTTTGTACTAATTCATATTCTTGCCTACATTCCTATCAAATGTAAGGTCCGACAATATTGATTTTCATCCCCGTGGCTAGTATCTTAGTTGAAACAAGGATTGAAGTTTTGTTGAGTCCTCATAGCACACAAGGATTGTATCACCATGTTCTTATGTCTTTCATTTTATGTTTAGAACTATTGTATGGGTTGCGTCCAAAAAATATTCATGTTTTAGATGGTTTGAGACAAGTGTAATAGACTTCTGGTTCGTTTTATAAAAGTCTTTTATGTTATGGAAAATGTTTTAATTTTCTCTCATTTCTATTATTTTATGTTATGATATACTAATGGGCTTGTATGAGGCCTTTCGGGGTCTTGTACGCCTTGTTACATCTAGGGGCTACCCCTGGGTCATGACAAACTTGGTATCAGAGCACAAGGTTTAGAATGATTCTAGTATGTCTCAAAACCACGTCTAGTAGAGTCTTGTTCATAAGTGTGAAGCGCGCCACATTTATGAATGAGAGGCTACGAGATGCTTAGGAAACTTCACCTCTTCATTACTCTAAGTCGTGTCGTAGAGTTTAACTCTATAAGGTCTTTCACCTAATCCTTACCCAATGGTCTTCAGGATATGGATGCTGCAAGGGCTAATGCTAGAAGGAATGAGGAAGGCAATATGGATCAAGAAGCTCCTCCACAAGCTCCGGTTGATTCTATGGCTGAGAATGTGACTAATGCGGAGTTTAGGACGACTTTTCAAGTGTTGGCTCAAGACGTCATGGCACAAGCCAATAGAGAGGTTGTAGCCCTCATGAACCCTAATGTGAATTCAGTGGCTTCAAGAGTGAGGGACTTTACTAGGATGAACCCTCCAGAATTTTATGGCTCCAAAGTAGAGGAAGATCGTCAAGAATTTATCGATGAAGTCTATAAGGTACTTGCTATCATGGGGGAGGGTGACTCCGGTAGAGAAGGCGGAGTTAGCCGCTTACCAATTGAAATGTGTTGCTCAAGTGTGGTATAATCAATGGAAGGAGGGAATGCCGGTAGGAGCGGGTCCCGTAGAGTGGGGAGTGTTTAAGTCGGCGTTTCTTGATAGGTTCTTTCCCCTTGAGTTGAGGGAAACTAAGATGAAAGAGTTCATTAACTTTTGTCAAGGAAGTATGAGTGTGAGGGAGTATGCTCTAAAGTTCACCCAACTATCTAAAGTACACTCTAATTATAGTAGTGAACCCAAGAGCTAAGATGAGTAAGTTTGTGACGGGAGTGTCTGATAGTAGAAAAAGAATGTCGTACCACAATGCTCATCCATGATATGGATATCTCATGTCTTATGGTGCATGCCCAACAAATTGAGGAATCAAAACTCAAGGAAAAGAATAAGGATGCCAAGAGGGCTAGAACCGGAGATGGAAACTTCTTCAACCTAAGGTCCGATGGACAAGGTCGCCCTAGGTTTAGACAAAAGTTCCCCGGGCAAGGTTCCTCAAATACCCCTAAGTTCAACCAAGAAGGAGTTTCTAATCCTAAGCCTCAAGGAGATGATAGTGGGGTTCTATTGCCAGGGTGTAATAAGTATGATAAAATGCATGAGGGTGAATGCCTAGCGGGTTCCAATGTTTGTTTTGGTTGTGTCAAGCTAGGACACAAGATAAGGTAGTGTCCTGCAATTGCTAGAAATGAAGTAGATAGTCGTCGTAGATCTCAACCCTACCCTTCATCCGATCCAATTAGTTCGGGTATAGGTGCTCCTAAGCAAAATCGATTCTATGCACTCCAAGCTAAAGGTGATCATGAGTGTGCACCCGAGGTGGATCCCGTTATATTGATAGTTTCTTAATTGATGTTTGTGATTTGCTAGATTTTGATGTTATCTTTGTGATGGTTTGGTTGCACATCCATATGCTTGTCTTTGATTGTAGAACTCGTGTAGTCAAATTGCTAGTTCCCGAATGAGCCTATCCGAGAGTAGAAGGGAGGGAAATCTATGCCAAGAGTTTGGGTTGTTTTCTTGTCTTAAAGATTACTTCAAGTGTTGACCAACTTCAAAGAGTTAGTTTCTTTCTTAAGATTGACCTTAGGTCGGGCTAGCACCAAATGAGGGTGAAAGATGATGATGTCCCCAGAACGACTTTTAGAACCCAACATGGTCATTATGAGTTTGAGATAATATGTTTGGTTAGTAGAGTCTACCAAGTGTAGTGTTATGGTTTAAGATGGTTCCGGATCATCTTATGTGTTAAATGTGAAAGTTAAACAATGTATTGATCCGACTTTAGTAGAATTGAAAGAACGGTGCTTAGAAAGTACGTTGAGGCTTCCTCCCAAGGGGGAGATGGTGTGCCTAGATAGCAAGGTCATTGTGTGTTCCTTATGTTAATGATTTGGGCTTACTTGAAATATCCTACCCATGAAGGGGTGTAGTGAGTTTAGTAAAAAAGGGAAGATTAGCCCCCGTTTTGTAGGCCCATGTGAGATCTTTAGACATGTGGTTAGGGTGCTTATGAATTTGCCTTGCCTAGTAAGGTGGCCTAGGTGCATCCGGTTTTCCATGTCTCTAAGTGAAAAAAGTGTGTTGGAGATGCGACATCCATAGTTCCCTTAGAAGGTTCAGGAGTAGATGAAAGTTTTTCTCATGAGGAAGTTCTGGTTAAAAAGTTAGACCGGCAAGTTTGGAAAGTGAGAACCAAGGGAGAGTTCCTCATGGTTAGCTCCTTGTTTGAAGTCATGTGTGTTTATATGTTCCCATGATTTCCCAATATGATGCATGTTCATGAAATCTTGTAATTAATGCTTTATATGATTGATTTCGGCATGTTGTAGTGCATTAAGTATGAGTTGCATATAGACTTCATAAGATGAATTGATGAGCATGCCTTAGCCCGGAGTTGAAAGATTCCTCCTTGAATGTATGATTTGAGTATAGATTGCATATAGGCTCCATGAGATTGTGTTGAGCATGTTTTAGCTCGGAGATGGTAGTTCCTCCTTCGATATGATTAGTTAAAAGATTTCATGTATAATAGGTTGTTAGCTGAAGTTCCTCCTTCCTTGTATTGCATTGAGTATGTTAAACTTCGAGTTGACGTTTCCTCCTTAGTTGTGTGCATTTAGATGAGTTGCACGCATGATGGGCTGCTAGTCAAGAGTTGTTCCTTTAAGAGATGCCTAGGACATCATTCGAGGATGAATGTCACCAAGGGGGAGATATTGTAACACCCCGTAGTCTAGTAGGCCAACTAGGGCTAAGTATGAGGGTGACAAGCCAAGGCAAGAGCAAGGGCCAAGGCTGCCCAAGCTTCCCCAAGAACTGCCCCACTTTCACGATCACCACCACGGCTCGTGGTGTGTCCCATGGTGGCTAAGGCAGTAGCTACCCTTGAGGCTGCGCAAGATGGCTCACCTTCATGAGCCACTTCACTGCCAGTGGTGAAGACCACGGCTCGTGGGAAGGCTCATGAAGATGCCTTCAACTTTTGGAGGCCAAGACTTGGTGGCCTAGCCATTGGACCAAGGACCACGGGCAGGACCACGACCAATGGTGACCACGGCTCATGGAACTTGCTGTGAAGCTTGGCACTAGGCTGCCCAAGTGAGGGCATTTTGGGAAATTTCAAATCAAGTTAGATTTAAGTGAGGTCATTTTTCCTAGACTTAGTACACCTATATAAGCTATTTTAGCCCTTTAAACTCACCAATTAAGTCATTATTTCCAAAACCCCAAAAGAATCCCAAAGTTCATCCTCTCAAATATTCTCTCTCTAGAAAGAAGAAGAAGAAAAAGAGGGTTCAAGCTAGGTCAAGACTCCAATCCTCAAGCTTTTGTGGGCTTTGTGATCAAGGTATGATAGCTTTTCATCCATTGACTCTTTTCATCCATGAAGTTCCCTAGTTTTCCCTAATTGTGAAGATGAAATCCCCAATTCTAGTTAAGGTTTCTTCCAATATTGTGGGTATTGATGAATGTTGATCCAATTGAGTGGTTAATGATTGTTTATGATTGAATTAGTAATAAATCACATTTTTAGAAGGAAATTACATGTTTCCATGCCTAACCCATGCCTAGAAAGATGAAATCGAGGTAAGTGGATTTTGTGCCTTGAAGGGGAAAATTGAGGATTTAAAGATAATCTTCTAGGATAGGATTGATGATATGAATTATAGATTGGTTGAGATTAGGGCATATAGATATGAATTGAATGAAATTAAAGTATACATGTTGAATCGTGATTAGTAATGCTTGAGACTAAGCCAATATGATGAGATATGATTAGAATTGCTAAAGAATGAAGCATGTGATTAGAATGTCTTGAGATCTAGGCATATGGAATGATTGTAAGAAGTATTTCTTTGAGAGTAAAGCTTGTAGTTATGAATGTTGATTACTAGGGCTTGATAGTAAAGTTACTATGATGAATTATGAATGTTAAGGCTTTGAGAGTGAAACTTTTATGATAATGGTAGACTACTAGATAGAATTATTGTGGAAGGAATTTACTCACATAATCTACCTTATGAATGTTTGAATGCATGAGGTGATATAATTCACATGAATTGTAATGAAATCCATGTCTAATACTTGAGTTCTATATGTTTTTTATTGAAAGGATATTCTCATAAACACATAATGAACATGATGTGAAAGGTTTTCTCACATATAATGATTGTAGGTTGAAAGGCCTGCTCACCTAAAATGAATCTAATTCCAAGGACTATGAGATGAGAGTAGGCTCGAGGTGATTCCCCAAGACCTTCATATAAGAGGGATGTGAGGCGATTTACCATATTCCTAAGTTAATAAACATGAGGCGATTACCCAAGTCATGATATGAGAAGTGTGAGGTGACTACCATTTATATATATAACTTCTAAAAGCAAGGCAAGGGGTGAATACCCATTAGCCTTTATACCAAGGGCATGGATGCAAATACCTATGTCATATCATATTGGACATGGATAATGGCGGATCCAGGATTTAAAAGTTGTGGGTGATCACTTCCTTTAACATAAACATGTTAGCAATCACATAGTGTAAACGTATACTAACTTAAACTCTTTAATAACAAAAGTAAACGTATACTAACTCAAACTCTTTAATAAAAAAAGTAAAAAAAATAAAACAACTATTAATATTATCATCATTAAAAACAACCTCTAATTATAAGTCACAATGACCTACTAGTAATATTATCATTACAAAAAGAGACTTCTAGTCTTAAAAGTCATAATTGTGCTTGACGACTTTTCATATGTTGAAAACGATAAATAATTGCATCATTGCTTACATTTGCGAATATCTTACGCTCTACGTAACAAACTAAACAACCATTCAAAAATTTATCACCAATACTATTACGAAGTTAATTTTTAATGTACTTCATGGATGAGAAAGTTTGTTCGACAGAAGCAGTAGCAACGAAAAGAATGAGAGTCAACTTGATAAGCAAATAAACAAGTGGCCAAGTTTGATGCAAATTTGACTTGACAATACTTTAGCAAGATCACTAATTCCCTTCAAGTTGAAGAACCTCTTGTCAGAACCACAAGCATAAATTATAAAGCTATAAAGTTGAAAACTGAGATCCCGAAGCTTGTTGCTGTCAAACTCATTCATATAGTATTCAGTCAACCTCATTATCTGGCCCTTATCAAAACTACCAAATGAATTAACTAGATTCAAACTAGCTATTCGAGAAGTAAGTCAATACTCACAGCATCAAAACGATTATTAATCTCTTGAAGATGCAAATCAATAACAATATAAAATATTTCAACACGCAAATGATGAGAATATGTAACATCAAGAGCTTTACGCTTTGACTTCCCACGAAAGTAGCTAACATCTATCTTCAGAAAGACTATATCATGTTTATCATAAAAAGAAGAGACATCATCCATTAATGATTTGAATTCATTATCCCTCATATTTTGTAATCTTTGCTTTGTAAGAGCAAGAAATCCCATAGCATTGACAGTATCTTGATCCATCATTTGCAATGAGGAGCTCAATTCATTTGTCATCATATGAACTTTCCACATCATGTGCAGCATAAAGGAAAAAATCAAATTTCTTAATTGTATCCACAAGTGTTTTAGCAACAAGTCTGTCGTCGTTTTGTTAAAATAAAAAATCTCAAAAAAGCGGGCAGTGAAAAATGTTTTAAAGCATAGAAAAAGTTAGAAATAAAAAAGAAAGAAAAAGTTAGTCAGCCTAAACTAATTAAGAATAGGAAAAGTCAAAACAGTTACAAAATTCAGAGTAAAAGAAGCCCTTAATTAAAAAAAGGAAAAAGTAAAAAAAAGAGTGCAAAATTCGCTGGAAAAAGTAAAAAAAAAGGATGGGGCAGACAAGATTTGAACCCTCGCCCGCATCACTTTGCACGCCTTATATTTCAAATATAAACCAATGCACCCACGACTGCTCTTGTTCTATGGGTACTTATTTATATTTAATAACATATTTGTCATATTTTCTATATATATATATATATATATATATATATACAAAATTTTTGTCGGAGTCAATGGGTGCTCGAGCACCCGAAACTGACTACGTGAGTCCGTCCCTGGACATGGAGGTGAATACCTATGATCTCCTAAAATGGACATGGAGGCGAATACCTATGATTCTTATAAAATGATGTGGATGCAAATACCTATATCATACCATATTAGGACATGAAGGCGAAAACCTATGATTCCTTAAAATGAACATGGAGGTGATCAGTGGCGGACCCAGGATTTTCACGAAGTGGGTTCAAGATATAAAAATATACCTAATATTNCATAGAGGTGAATCCCCTTTGTCTTGAAAAGTAAAGCAAGAATAATGTGAACTATGTTACGTTAGTAAAAGAATGAATTGTTTGAGTTGTAGCTTGAAAGGCCTTCCATGAAATGTATGACTAGAGGTGATTCCCCTTGTCTATGAGAATTAAGCTAAGGATGAGCACAAAAGATTATGAACTTGAAAGATAGCCCAAGGTGATCTACTTTGATGAGGGAGATATTATGGAGTTTACCCATGCCTTGATTAAATAAGCNATTCTTATAAAATGATGTGGATGCAAATACCTATATCATACCATATTAGGACATGGAGGCGAAAACCTATGATTCCTTAAAATGAACATGGAGGCGATTGCCTATGATTCCTCAATAAGGCAAGAGATGAATCCCATTAGCCTTCATACTGGGCATAGAGGTGAATCCCCTTTGTCTTGAAAAGTAAAGCAAGAATAATGTGAACTATATTAGTAAAAGAATGAATTGTTTGAGCTGTAGCTTGAAAGGCCTTCCATGAAATGTATGACTAGAGGTGATTCCCCTTGTCTATGAGAATTAAGCTAAGGATGAGCACAAAAGATTATGAACTTGAAAGATAGCCTAAGGTGGTTTACTTTGATGAGGGAGATATTATGGAGTTTACCCATGCCTTGATTAAATAAGCTTTGAGGTTACCTAGGAAGTGTGCCTCTTATATTATGATGATCTAAGTATTGACTATGTTGGTATCTCTTATGTTTATGGATTATTTCTTGTGTTGACTAATGTTTATGTTATGCTCATGTTAATGATTTATGCTAGCTATCATATGAGAGCAGTTATTGAGGCATTACAGAATTTTTCCATGTGGCAGTTGTGGTGGAAGTGAATGATAGTTCCCATAGGTCTGCTTTAATGATGCTCCAGGACTCTTAGAAAAAGGCCATAGTGAATCTGTCGAAACCTGGTGCGTTATCAGAAGCACATGATTTTGTGTTGCCAAAATTTCTTCCTCTTCCAAAAGGTATCTCCAGACCCTCACTCTCTTCTTCTAATTGTCATATACAAATGATAGCATCTTCATCTAAAAAAGAGAAGCGAATATGGAAAATTTTCCATATCAGAATGATCAACATTCAACATTTCACTATTTAAAGGCAATATCTAGTAGATTGGGTGGGTACCTTTAAAGGCAACATATTTGGTCCAACTAATGGAGCAAAGATCTATGGAATTCATCTTCCTGATCATGAATTTTCATACAGTGTTGTAGTGGAATCCCATAAACTAATTATATTAGGGGGCCTTTTTGTCCATTGAATTTAAACAATATCGATATAGTCTAAGAAACTAATGCAAATAAAATCATCTTAAGCTTATCATTATACATTTCGTTTCATGTTAATTGGCCATTTTTTGTGAGTTTAGT
Organism: Solanum stenotomum; assembly: GCF_019186545.1. Taxonomy (NCBI): domain Eukaryota; kingdom Viridiplantae; phylum Streptophyta; class Magnoliopsida; order Solanales; family Solanaceae; genus Solanum; species Solanum stenotomum. Next base: position 41,672,222 of record NC_064290.1, read on the forward strand.
TACAAAACTCATCATTTCATCTTCTAAGCAAATATGTCATATGATTTGAATTCGTTGATGAATAAATTAAAAATATTTAAAGACCCCGTTTGATTCTGGTATGGTCGATAATGAATTTGTTCTAGCATAGAATTTTCAAAATAAGCTTTCCAATAGAATATTGCAAAACTTTGACACCATTATTGCAAAATGACCAGGCCAAGATCATACATGATTAGAAAAACACTCCCTTAATCGTTGTAGTAGACCTATAATCATCTGCAAAACGTAGGGTTTCCAAGGTACAATAACTTTTTAGCTCTTTCCAATAAAAAATCCTCTGATGTTTTAATTTTATCATTCTTTTCAGCATGACTTCTTCGCTACATACTTGTTCTTTTTATGCTTATTTGAGCCGACAGTCTATCAACAACAACCTCTCTAACTTCACAAGATAAGGATAATGTTATGTACACGCCACACTTCCCAAACTCCACTTATGGGATTAAATTGATATGTTGTTGATGCTCCTTTACGTAGTATCTGAGAGACCTTCCATTGCCAAAATGAAAAGGAAAGGGGGTGGGGGGGATCCCCTTGCCTTAAGCCCTTACTCGGGGAGAAGAAACCTACAGGGTTTCTATTAACCAACACCGAGTTTTTCACAGTTAAAATACAAAAATTTGTTCACCGTATCTAACTAGCTCCAAATCCCATTTGTCTTAGGGTTTTAATGAGGAAGGGTCAATTCAATTGGTCAAAAGAATTTTCAATGTCTAATTTGCACAGTAGACCTAATTTACCCACTTTTGATTCTCCAATTTAGTACCCCATTAACAATCAAGGATGCATCTGTGATTTGTTGTTCTTAAGGAAAAGACTTTGTTGCTACGGTATCAGTTTCGCATGCAGTAACTCCCTTCAGCCTCTCTGCTGGTAATTTGGCCACAATCTTGTACACACTTCCTATCAGACTAATAGGTCTATATTCCCTAATCGATTATCGATATTACCCTCTTAAGCTTAGGATGAGAGCAGTTACTGAGGCATTACAGGATTTTTCCATGTGGCAGTTGTGGTGGAAGTGATTGATAGTTCCCATAGGTTTGCTTTAATGATGCTCCAGGACTCTTAGAAAAAGGCCATAGTGAATCTGTCGGACCCTGTGCCTTATCAGAAGCACATGATTTTGTGTTGCCAAAATTTTTGCCTCTTCTAATAGCTATCTCCAGACCCTCACTCTCTTCTTCCAGTTGCCATATACTGACAACATCTTCATCTAAAAAATAAGAAGCGACTATGGAAAAAATTTCATATCAACATTCAACATTTCACTGTTCAAAGGCAATATCTAGTAGATTGGGTGGGTACCTTTAAAGACAACATATTTGGTCCAACTAATATTAGGGGGCCTTTTTGTCCATTGAATTTATACAATATTGATATAGTCTAAGAAACTAATGCAAATAAAATCATCTTAAGCTTATCTAAGTTTTGAACTCTTTCTTTTCATGTTAATTGGCAATATTTTGTGAGTTTAGTTACAAAACTCATCATTTCATCTTCTAAGCAAATATGTCATATGATTTGAATTCGTTGATGAATAAATTTAAAATATTTAAAGACCCTGGTTTAATTCTGGTATGGTCGATAATAATTTTGTTCTAGCATAGAATTTTCAAAATAAGCTTTTCAATAGAATGTTGCAAAACTTTGACACCATTATTGCAGAATGACCAGGCCAAGATCATATATATATATATATATGATAAGAAAAGAACTCCCTTGATCAATCACGGGGAAGCTGATGAAAAATCTTGGCAAAAGATTGGAATTAAGTGATTATTTTGATCGTTGTAGTAGATCTATAATCGTCTACAAACGTAGGTTTAGAAGGTACAACCTATTTTTAGCTCTTTCCAATAAAAAATCTTCTAATGTTTTTATCTTATCATTTTTTTAGCATGACTTTTTCGCTAAATACTTGTTCTTTTTATGCTTATTTGAGCCAACGGTCTATCAGAAATAACATCTCTACCTTCACAAGATAAGGGTAAGGTTGTGTACACACCACCCTCTCCAAACTCCACTTATAGGATTACATTGATATGTTGTTGTTGCTGCTCCTTTTTTTGGTATATCTCTTGTATACTACTAGATGGCCTTTGTTATATATTATCAATGAAATATGTTACTTCATCAATTAAGAAAAGAAATATTGAGAGTAAATAAAAGGGAATCAATACTAAAAAGAAGAGAATGAAGAAGCTAACAAAGATTAACACACAACAAATAATTTCAATGGGTGATATCAACAAGAATTAATTTAGTATGTCTCCAAAAGATTAAAAACCCAGAATATAAAATTGAAGAAGAGCAACAAATGGTGAAAATTTCATACCAAAATGGCTGGGGTTCTTAAAAAGTTAAAGCAGTTATAAACCACAAATTTTGGTCAATTTATCCATTAACAGTTCATAAATATTGCTTACACCTAATATGTATGTTACACAAACTTTTGATGTTTTTGTTTCACATGACAACTAGTTTGTTTACCAGTTAGTAATTCAGAATGTATTTTAAGGTTTGAAAATGAAAAACATATATAAATATCATCGTTATAAATTACGTTTTAAATATAATTTGAGAGGCTCAAAGTAAAAATTCCAGGAGAAAAATATCATATTGAACTGCAAAAAGGATATCATAAGAACCATAGAAGAAGGAAGAATCCAACTTCCGTTTATAAATTTTAAAAATAAATTGATGAAAAAGGATGGAAAGTGTACATACTCTAGGTCACTAGTGATGATTTCTTTTAAAAAAACAAATGACATGCACTAAACAAACTGTAATTAGCACACCACCATTTTCAAGGTGTTGCAGTTTTTTTTATTACTGAAAAGGAAATAAAGAAAAAATATAGCAAAATGATATAAATTATTGTTGGAAATTTGTGGAAAATGGTAAGTGCAAAATGCAAATGCTTTTAGAATAGTTGTGAATGGCTTCATTGAATTATTTAGGCAGAAAGAACTCATTCATCAAAATATCGATCATACATGCATGTAAAACCACCATAATGACCTACCATTATACACTACTAAAAATGATATAAATTGTAATATAACACTACTCTTATATTATTAGGTAATTTTATATCATTAAATGTCTCATAATAATTCTTAAGTAATTATGTTTTTACGATGAATACATCGTGTGTTAATCTAATAATAAAACTCAATATATATACCAATAAATATCACAAATTTGTACCATATTTTCAACAAATAATCAACCATTCAATATACAAACACTTGTACCAACAATTGAAATTACATTACACCAACAATTATTATAAAATATACCTTTAAATATACCAATATATATGAAACTATTTTAACATCTAATTTTCGCCAAAAGAACATTTTATACCATAAAATATTAACTTTCTGACAATGGATAGTTATCAATACTAGAATGAATACTAGAACGAATACCATCAAAGAATAATACTGGAAAGTCGTTAATATTAAGTATTCAATTGCAAAAAAATATTGTTCTAAATAATATTTTTTTTAAAAAACTAACAATGTTAATTTTGAAGTGAAAATTCCGTACAAAGTCTTCTTGTTATCCCGCCGTAGCACATTTACTACAAGTTACTTTAAACCTCTTGAATTTCACCTTGTTAAATTCCTTTATACGATCGTATTTTAGTGGTCTCCCTGAATATCATCTTGCATGTGGTGGTAAGACTATTTCTCTCAAAAACATGTGATGGGATTTCCCATATTCATTAGCATGGCAAATGGTCAATGGCATTGCATAAGTATCTGAAAAATTTTCATTAGGCTAAGCAATAGTCATCATGTCTCTGTATCCACATCAATATCATGATTAAAAGGAATTTCATCGTCTGAAATCTACCATAAATACACATTTGAGTCAAAATTTGACAAGTAAATATGGACAAAGAGAGTATTGATTTGAGTTGAAATGCCATTTTAGAAAATCCCTATATTATTCATTCATGTATATTAATCGAACTTTTTTAACAAAACAATACTAAAATTCCATTCCCACTTAGGTCCCAACAATCTTTTTGATAGTATTTCCAAATATGAAGGGTATTTTATGATATGAAGTCTTTGGTGTGTGGAGCAACAATCAAGTCAACCCCAATTTAATATGTTTGAAAATTTTGCCTATAGCGTGTGGATACGTGACGCAACAGTCAAGCCGTGTTTTTCGAAAAAGACAAATAATCAAATGCTTTATATTTTTATATTTTTTCTGCTGTTATTCTTTTTATGTATTTTTAGAACAACCATATTAAAGGACGTTTGTTAAATTTGTCTTTACTTTTGAAATTATAAGCACAAACTTTAGGAAGAGAATAAAATATGAGGTCACATATATGATGTAATAAATTGTGGTCAAAATGATGCTACAAGTTTGAATAGCTCAATTTGAATATTTGACAATATTAAGTGTGTAATTTGTGCACATGTGAAACACTTTTGGCACATGGTACATTAACTTTTGTAACATCGAGGAGATTGCTATATCCTTACTTAAATACATGAACAATATATGTTTATGTATAGTTTTTTTTATTTTTAAGTTCTTTTTTAATTTTAAAAGTGTTTGGAAACACAAAAAATGGTTTTAAGTATATTTTAGATTGAAAAAGTATATAAAAAATAAAAGGTCAAAAGCGAAAAGATGAGTGTTTCCAACTCTGACTTTTATTATTAGCTTATATAAGCCACTTAAAAAAGTCGATCCAAACACCTCTAAAAAAGAGTTTGAAAGCCAAAAATCACATAAAATAAGTCAATCCACACCACTTATCCTTTTTTAAAAACTGTTTCTTTTCATTTTATTAATATATTTAATATATCTTTAATTTATGACTACAAAATTTAAAAATTCTTTTTACTTTCTTAAACGTCATGCCAGCCTATTACCATTCTTTAGTGTTCTATTTAGCTTGCTTTACACAGTATCTCTAGTTTTTAGAGTTGACAGAACTAGCTCTATATATAGTCATGTGCTTTAGATTTTTAGTTTTTCTTTTTTCTGCTTTTATGTATTTTTAGAACAAAACAGAATAAAGGATCTAATAAAGAGTGTTGGTGAAGGAATTTATCTTTACTATCTTGGCATGTTGAATTAGTAATAAGCACAAACACACTTTTTCCTTTAGGAAAAGAAGAATAGAATATGAGGTCACATAGCACGTTGTTAGTGATGCAATAAATTATGGTCAAAATGACGCTATAATTAATCTAGGTTTGAATAGCTCAATTTAAATTTTGACTGTGGAATGTATAATTTGTTCACATGTGAATCATGCTTAGGATAGATGCTACTTAACTTTTGTAACATGGAGGAGATAGATCCTTACCTAAATAAACCAAGAATATCTATTTACTCTTTGTTACAATTTATTTGTCATATTTTTTTAAAGGAAGATGTGCATAAATACCTCTCACATAGGGAAAAAACTCATAAATATCTTCTTTTTCTATCTTTTAATCTAAAAATATTCTAATTTGTTTTTTTGCCTCAAGAATATCCCTAACCTGTTGTTGAGCCAAAAGATATAGGTTGAGGGTACGGTTAGATCAAAATGTAGAATGAATGATGAGTCTTTTCCCATATTGAGGGGTATTTATTAGTCTTTTCCCTTTTTTTTTAATCTGTTAAAGGATGTTTATTTCTTTTTGATAACTATTTAGTTTCAATTATTCAAATGACAAGTTTAAGACGACAAAATTAAATGACATTTTAATATATTTTGACATATATTTTTTGTTAAGACAACAAAATTTAAAAATCTTTTTATTTTTATTTTTATTTTTTAAAACTTTGTGTCACATCAAAGTATGACAAACAAATTAAAATGAAGAAGTACAATGTAATTTAGAAATCTAAAAAAAAAATAGAATCCAAAGAAATTAAGTTGATAAATATATATATATATATCAACTTACAACTAAAATTATGTAGAAAGCAACTTGTTCCAACTAAACTAAGTTGTTAAAACGTTGACATGACATTTTTAACAACTGAACGTAACCGCGTGAAGGTTGAGATTTAAAAAAAAATACATAAACATGACTTTTAACTTGGCTTTAACGGACAACTATGGCCTCCAACTTTGAATGTGCACAAACAGGCCATTAAACTTAAATTGAACAAGTAGACACATGTGTCCTACATGACATAATACATGTAGGAAGCCACGTAGGACACATAATTTTCATGTAGGGTGTCATGAAGGACGAATGCATCTATTTGTTCAATTTTATACAAGTTTAAGTGTCTACTTGTGCACACCCAAAATTAAACGTCATAGTTGTCAGCTGACATCAAGTTAATGGTCATGTTTATGTATTATGCCAAAAGAAAAACTATATAAAACTTTGCTAGCATTGATGAATAAAATGATTGAAAAATTATTTGGGTGAGTATTTTTTATAAATAATAATTGATTTTAGTAATATTTTTTTTATTTACTACTATCATTTATAGCAGTACATCGTAACACTATGATAGATTTGTTATCTATTAAAATTGAATTATGTATCTGGACCCCATAAGCCTAGAAGGTACACTCATGCACAATTGAAAGTAAAATAACTCAAGTTGACCCCCATAAGTCCGATGAGTACACAAAAATGGTAAGGAGACTACTAGTTAGGTCAAGAGATATTCTAGAACTGCAACGGCCATCCATGGACTTGAACCATAGTAAGGCATTCTGAAAAACCCAAAATGAACCACCAGGTCAGGACTCAAACTTGACTAAACATAAGTGTGCCCGGACTCGAACCGAGGCTAAGAGGGTTGTGTCGGGACCTCAAACCGCACCAAAAAAGAGATACACCGGGGTCTCGAACCGTGACTAAAGAGATACCAAAACAACCAATCCTCAAGCTCTTCTCCATACAGACCTAAATCGTACAACACAACCATCTTCATAATCACCAGGTATCCACTCCAGCTCAAAATCCAAGACCCGATCCAATGCAACTAATGTAACCTGAAATCGCCAAAGAACACACTAGAGTCAAAACATAAGGAAAATTATGGATGAAAGGCCACAAGAATTGAGTTGTAGCATAGCTAAGGTTAATATTATCATACTCAAGTGTGCTATGTCAGCTTATAGGGAGCTAAACTGTCCGAAGCGACGTTAGATAATTTCTAAGGCTTAAAAGGCTCTAAACCACAGTTCTAAGGAAATCACTAGCCTACACCTAGGATAAGGCCAAGAACAAGCTACCAAACAATATAAATGATGATGCAACTAACACAATGCATGATACGATCAACATAAACAAGATAGGCTTGCTCAATCTACCATAAAATTATCTAAAAGGAAGAAAAGGCATGAATAATAGCAATTAAACATGATATCTACTAAAAATCCAACCCAAAAGCTAGAAAATCAACATGAATTCACAAACATAACTCAATCAAAATTATGGTAAGCCCTAACCTTGCTCGAAGTTGACTGCACATGCTCTAAATCCTCTAAATCCTCTAAATCAGAGCTTTCCCCTTTCAAACGAACTTTGATCATTGCCACACTATCAAATAAATAATTAAGACATCAATACAAATGTTTTGATACCAAAAATGAAGCAATTGAAGGCAAGCAAAAAATTAGTCAAAATGATAATTTTGGGACTCGCACCAAGAATTTCAAAATTGACTATGTCAATTGGTCTTAATTAGCTCAAGGAATTTGTGCCCAGATAATAGGCACAATACGAGCTAAAAAAAAGAAATTGCCTCGATGCAAGGTCCTTCACACCTCTCGATGATCCTGATACGTAGCCTCGACATTTCTCGATGATAAGCAACTAAAATCACCAAATTCAGAGCTCCAAACTCAATTAATCACTTTCATAAATAATTAAAAGAGGTTGAAAACGGGGCTGGTTTTTATTTAAAAGACTAGTCAAAGTTCTAAAAGACCATCACGATCACATAGCTCAAACCTCGTGATTATGTTGACCAAAATGGTCAACCCTACTATAATGCCCATCACGATCGCAGGGGCCTTATCGTGATTGCATGGGTTTCATCACAATCACAATAAAGGCTTTCACCTACACCAGATGTTGTTGCATCAGCTAGAATACCAAGTTCACAAATTCTCTGACAAGGTATTCAAGATTCGTTCGGAACCCCGTGCATGCAAATGAACTATGCTATCCCACCAAATTTGGCATTTCAAACTCAACAAAGATGTCGAAACATCCAACCGAGGTCATCTTGACAAAAAAAATCAAATATCCTAACTCCATTTTAAACGAAAAATACACTTACGCTCGAAATGAGCCTATAAGCCTCAGAATTCGCACCAAAGGTTCTTCTAGATTAAAATCAATGTTTTAGATCTAACAGAACGTCAAAAAAATATTTTTAGGCCGTCTACATTGATGTTTTGACAGAAGTCAATCATTCAAGTTTCAAAAGCTCCAAACCATGAAAATTTGCACAAAAACCAAATAAACGACCAAATGACCACACTGTTAGTCTCAGCAAGTCGTATGTGACTTGAGGTCGTTATACGAATGCTCTAAACGTTAAAAGAAATGCAATAGAAAGAAAATGACCAGGAGGGTCATTACAACATCCACTTTTGAAAAGACTTTAGTCCTTGAAAGTAAAGAGTCAAAAAGTATCTGAAGGCTCAAACAAGAGGGGAAAGTGCTCTCGCATATCATGCTCGGTCTCCCATGTAGCCTCATGCACTAGACGATGCTTCCATTAGACCATAATAATAGGATTGGCTCTCGAATGCAACTGTCTCACATCTTTAGTCATTATAGCAACTGGCTCCTCCACAAATATCAAACGGTTATCTAACTTAACTGAATCATACCAAAGTACATCAGACTCGTCAAGAATTTACTAGTGAAGTATCAAAACATGGAAAACCGGAGGAATAGATGAAAATGTAAGAGGTAAGACCAACTCATAAACAACATCACCAACGGTCCAAAGAATTCAAAATGCCCTATATAACTGGGGCTAAAATTGCCCCGTCTTCCGAACCATATCACGCCTTTCATGGGCGACCCTTAGAGAAACACCTGATCACCAACTTCAAATCTCAAAGGTCGGCATCTACAGTCAGCGTAGCTCTTATGTTTGCTCTTTGCTGGCGTAAGCCTATCTTGAACCAACCAAACTTGGTCCAAGCCTCCTAAAGTAAGTCAATATCATGCGGCATAGGCTCCAAAAACTCAAACAAACCAACCGGAGAGCGATAATACCTACCATATACAGCCTCTAAAGTCCAATACATAAACTCACAACATAAAATAGTACAATTTGTCTATCCATCGGTCTATGGATGGAAACTTGTGCTAAGATCAACACGGGTATCCAACTTCTCCTGAAAGGTCTTCTAAAAGCTATACGTGAACTCAGAACTCATATCTGAAATAATGAACAAAGGCACCCCATGAAAATGAATCACCTCTCAAATGTAGACACAAGCCAACCTCTCGGTGCATAAAAAACACTAAACGACAAGAAAGTTTGTTAACTTGGTCAATCGATCCACGATGACCTAAATTCTATCAATACCTCTAGACGTCCTAAGCAGTGCCATAACGAAGTTCATGATGATGCACTCCCATTTCCACTCCATAATGGGTAATCTCTAAAACATACCACAAAGCCTCAAATGCTCGACCTTCACCTACTAGCAACACAAGCAACAAGACACACAGTTCAAAATATCTCTCCTCATGTCACTCCATCAGTAATGCTGCCTTAAATCATAATACATTTTTATGGTGCCTGGATGTATAGACTAAATGAAATAACAAGCCTCACAAAGGATCAACTTTATTAAGTTTCCAACTCTTGGAACACATGTATGATCATCAAACCTCAAGAAACCATCATTCAAGGTAGCGTGCCCATTATTACCTAAAAAAAACCAATCTTAGAGAGACATCAAAGCATCATCCATAAACCGACGACTATGAATTCACTCCAATAGAGATGAGTGAACCTGCCTAGAATCCAAAATATCATGGTGAATCCTCTTGTCATCTAAATACTGAATGTATAAAGCCAAAGGTTACTATGAAGCATAAAGTCAAGACTACCCATACTCATGACCTTCCTGCTCAAGTTGTTTGCTACCACATCCACCTTACTTGGATGGTATAAAATAAAGAGGTCATAGTCCTTTAGAAGCTCAATCCACTTACGTTGTCTTAAATTAAGGTCCTTCTGTCTCATAATGTACTATAAAATCTTGTGATTCATATAGATATTACATTGGGATCCATTTAGGTAATGCATCCAAATCTTAAATGTTAATACTACTACCACCAACTCCAAATCATTTGAAAGGTAGTTGCACTCATGACCCTTAAGCTTACTTAATGCATAAGAAATTACACAAACCTTCTACATCATAATACAACCCAAACAAAAGTCGGATGCATCACAACACACAGTGAAACCCCCACCCTTAACTAGAAGAGTCAAAACAAGATCAATAATAAGAAACTCCTTGAGCTTTTGAAAGCTCAACTCACACTCATAAGACCACTCAAAAGGAGCATCAAGGTGAGTCAACCAAATCAAATGAGCTTCAATAAAATATAAACCCTCCACAAACCTTATGTGGTAACCATCTAACCCCACAAATGTTTTATGATTTTCTTGTCATTTCTTCTCCAAAAGTTTTTAAATGTCTCATTATGATCATGCCTATTCATTTTAAGTTATTTATATTATCATGTTAGTGATTATGCATATTGTCTCATACTTAGTACATTCCATGTACTAAGCATACTTGTGCCTACATTGTTGCACTAATGTAGGGTCTGACTCTCCTTTCTCCCATACTTATGGCTAGTTGATTCCTCATATGTTTTGAAGATTGGTGAGTCCTCATGTTTCGAGGATCGATATTCTTTTATTGATTTATTTCATTTTCATTTCAAACTTTGTATGTGATGTATGGGTTACATCACAATCACTATTCTTATGATGTACTAGATGGTTTTTAGACTCATGTTAGACTTCCGCTTGTCAAGTTTTTTTTGATATATAAATGCTATCTTTTAAAGTTTTTAATTATATTATCTTGTATGATCTATGCTACGTGGCTTGTGTAGGGCCTCTTAGGGTTGTATATGCCATGTTAGGCCTAGGTATACTTTAGGTTGTGATATTTCATGGCTAGTTGATCACCTTAGAGATTTGAAGACTTTGTGAGTCCTCATACTACGATGACCATGTCACCTTTATTGCTTTCATATGTCTTTTAGTTTTTGAATGTTGTATATGGTGTACAAGTTATGTCCCGCTCACTTCTTTTAATGTTGTTGAAAGACTTGTCAAGACTATGTTAGACTTCCGCTCTTATGTTGAAACTCTTTCATGATATGAAATACTTTATTTTGTCTATTACAATGTATGTCAAGTGGCTTGTATAGGGCCTTTAGGGGTCTTATGCGTCATGTCACGTCTAGGGTGTACTTTGGGTCGTGATAGAAAGCTTATCATTTTCATTTTGAGCTACAACACAAAGTCATGTGGGTTATTTGAATTAGTCTAAGACTTCTCATTGATGAGTAGTAGATTTGTATTCAGTTAAGGTTCATTTATTTCAATAATTAGTGTCCTTAATGCCTAAATTTGTCCTATTCTGATAGAATATTGATGATTTATAGCTATGAAGGCAATTGGACAAGGAAAAGACTGATGTTTGAAAGAATGGCCAAAAATACAAAAAAGAGTGTAAAATAAACATTGTTGATCACTTACCATGAAGGGCGGATCGCCAACTAAGCCCGACCTCACCCAAATTGACAGTGCATAACATTTGTGTCTATCAAAGAAGGTCGGTGGACTCGAGATGATGATGTACCGAATGAGAACGAAGATCCTGATACACATCTCCCAAAACGACAGTGTGCAAAGCAAAGATTTACTGCTTGAAAAGCAAACTAAGGTGATAATCAATGATTCGTAGAATGTGAAAGGTTGACTCAATCGAGTTTGCCAATTGAGGTTCAAACACCTAAAGCCTAGAGTATCATAAGACAGGCTGAAGAGAGAAAGGCGATTCAGCGGGCCCGACTAATTTCACCGAATCAGTCGCAAAATGGATTTTTGGGCCAAATTTTGGAAAAATATAAATAGCCCAAAGGATACAAATTTTAGGGATTTCCATTTTGAGTTTAAAAAGCTCTCGTTTGAGAATAGAGTTGAGAGTTTTGAGAGCATTTTACCTTTAAAGAACACTTTTCTAGCTTTTGGGGTTTTACAACTTGGAGTTTGAATCTGATAAACTGAAATTGAATCCAAAGTGTGTTTACTCTTAATTACATGATTTCAAGTTACCCATGGTTTCTTTCATGAAAGGTATAATTTCTTTGCCTTTTGTGATTGGTCTCTACCCCAAGATCTAGGGTTGGTCAAATGGGGTTGAGTGTTGATTTAATGTAGTGGGTATTGTGCTATGCTCTATTTTGTTGATGTTCATACATAAATTTGGTCTAATTACCATAAGGTTAAGGTTGCGAACTTAATTGTTTCTTTCAATCTCTGGTTGATGCTCAAAAGAGATTAATTGGAGTGGGTAATTAGTTAAATACTACCAATTTAGGTTTGATGTCTATGAATTGATTGAAAAAAAGGTTATGGGTCAGATCTATTTGTCCTATTCTTTAAAGAGAGAATAGAGTAAGGTATTGGGTTGTTTAGATTGACATTTAGATTATATCGAAAGGAGATTCTATGCATAGATGCTTTGGAATTGAAAGATGATTAGCATCAATTAAGATGAATTAGCCTATTCATGAATGTTCATCACTATAGAGCATCATAATTACGTCTATGTGACATCGATTTTCAATCCCCGCACCTCTACATTGAGTGTTGAATTTTTGTTTCATCTATACTTTAGTTTATGTTACGCCCACAACTAGAAAGGGGAATACATCAAGGATATATCCAAGCACCTGCTAATTATTTATACTAAACTCATGCCAAAGTTGTAGACTTATAAGCAACAAAACCTATATCAAGACACATTCTAAAACATAGATAACAAAAGAGCCCACTGGGTTGCTTTACACCAGAAACAAAACTAACTCTAAGAAGCCTCTAAAGAGTATGCATCTGAGAATCTGAATAGTACTCATAATGAGCATAGTGTATAATGTTGGTGTTGCGAGAATGATATCGATGTGGCTGTACTTTTAAGGGATCTCTTTGAATCTTTTGTTTACTAGATGCATTTTGATGTGAGCCTTGCAAATGAATATCGCACGTATGCTTTTGATCTTTTCGGGATGTGCTAAATGAGTGTATTTCGAAGTGTCATTTGTGGTGAGTTCTTACTTGAAAACATGCATGTGGAGTCCTAGAATTTTCCTTGTTAGTCCAATTGTTTAAATCTTGGTGAATGCGAGACATGATCTTGGGCAACAATTGAAATAGGGAACCAAATTGTCCATAATTCTTTGTGATTACCTTGTGAGGGTGTGAATCCATTTTGGCACCATTTGAGTCTAACCTATTTGTTGGCAACCAAAAGAAAGTCTCTTGAACCAAATTGTCCCTACCTTCTCACCAAAAATCCTTTTTGAAGCATTGTGATATTTGAATAGTCAACTTAGATCTGGGTGTGGAAAAGAAGGAATAAAGAAAATCAAGCGAAGGTCAAAGAACTTTAAAATAAAATACTCACCTACCACACTACCACTTTCATGAATCCCCCAACTACCAGTTCCGCTACCAAAAATAGTATCAGAGCTATGGATAATAAGAAACACAGTAAGAGACATACTAATAGAAAATTAAGAAAAATAAGAAGAAAATTAAATAAATTATATCCGGAATATAAACAACTTAATATCACAAAGACTGATAACGAAAAATTAGATCAATTAATAGANTAAATAGACAACTTAGATGTGGGTGTGGAAAAGAAGGAATAAAGAAAATCAAGTGAAGGTCAAAGAAAGATGAAATTAGACTCAACTTTGAAAGTGTTACCAAAAAGAAGGAACCCCTCCTTATAATATATATATATAATATATATATATATATATATATATATATCATTTTGATGAAAATGCCTTGAAAAAATGAAGGAGAAGTGTATGAAATAAAAAGGGAGTCCAAATATAATGAGTGACAAGTCAAGGGTTGAGTTCTCAAATGAATAAGAAGGAAAATAATTTGAGAAGAAGTGACGATGATTACAACAATTCATTGAAAAGGTAAAGTCACTAATCTAAATTGACCATACCTTACCCCTCATCTCCGACACAAGCCTAAAAGACCCTCGAGATCTTGCATGAACTAGGTTATATGATGATTGGAAAATATAGGCAAACTTATGAGACAAAGCTTGCACGTGTTTCTCTTTTGAGAGAGAGAGAGAGAGAAAGAGTTGCATTGCTTCCTTTTACCTTTGTTGATTTGTTTTGTGAGAGCATGAAATTGTTCTTGATGTGAGGGCACTTGAATGCATTTGTTGAAACATGTTATTACATTAGACAAGAAGCGAAAGTGAGATTCAGCTTGTTTTGATACTAGCTAGTCATCATTTGAAACTTTGTGATCATGATTGAGGGTAACATGTTATTGAGAGTATTCTTGCTTTAGATCTTGCATGTTAGCTTTCATTGAGTACTGTTGTAGACACCCTTATTGAGCTTTTTGTTTTTTGATTTACTAGACGACAAACAAAAGTTTATGTTGGGGGTGTTGATGAGTGGTAGATTTATACTAATTTAAGGTCCATTTAGCTCAATAATTATTTTCTCAATGCCTTATTTTGGCCTATTCAGATAAAATATTGATGATTTCTAGCTATGAAGGTAATTGGACAAGATAAGGACTGATGTTTGAAAGAAGGGCAGAAAAAACAAAAAGAAGTGCAAAATAAACATTGTTGATCACCTAACATGAACGGCGGATCGCCAACTGATCACGATCTCACTCAAATTGACAATGCATAACACTTGTGTCTATCAAAGAAGGTCGGCGAACTCCAATTGAGATGATGATGCGCAGAATGAGAACGACGATCCTGATGCACATCGCCCAAAGCGATAATGTGTAAAGCAATAATTTACTACTTGAAAGTCGAACCAAGGTGTTACTCGGTGATTCACCAAATGTGAAAGGTTGACTCAATCGAGTTCGCTATCTGAGGTTCAAACACTTAAAGCCTAGAGCATCATATGGAGAGCTGAGGAGAGATGACCGATTCACCGAGCAGGTTTAACGAGCCCAAATAATGTCGTTGAGTTAGTCACAAAATAGATTTTTGGGCCAAATTTTCAAAAATATAAATAGCCCAAAGGATACAGATTTTAGGGAGTTCCGTTTTGAGTTTAAAAAGTTCTCTTTTGAGAATAGAGTTGAGAGTTTTTAGAGCACTTTACCTTTGAAGACCACTTTTCTAGCTTTGGGCTTTTTACAACATGGAGTTTGAATTTGATAAATTGAAGTTGAATTCAATGTGGGTTTTACTCTTAATTGCTTGATTTCAAGTTACACATGGTTGCTTTCATAGAGGCTACAATTTCTTTGCTTTTTGTGATGGGTGGCTAAAAACCCAAGATTTAGAGGTGCTCAAATGGGATTGAGTGTTGATTTAATGTAGTGGGTATTGTGTTATGCTCTATTTTATTGTTTTTCACACATGAATTTGGTCTAATTACCATTGGATTAAGTTATGGGTTAAGGTTCCAGTCTTAATTCCTTTTTTCAATCTCCAGTTGATGCTCAAACGAGATTAATTGGGCTGGGTAATTAGTTTAATACTAGCAATATAGGTTTGATGTCTGTGACTTTCTTGAAAAAAAGGTTATGGGTTGGATCTATTTGTTGTGTTTTTGAAAGAGAGAATAGAGTAAAGTATTGGATTGGTTAGATTGGCATTTTGATGAGACCGAAATGATATTCCATGCATAGATGCTTTGAGATCGATTATATTCGTATATACTTTGAGATTGAAAGATGATTAGCATCCATGAAGATGACTTAGCATATTCATGAATGTTCATCACTATAGATCAACACAATCACCCTTATGTGACATCGATTCCCGATCCCCGGACCCTCAGATTGAGGGTTAACTCTTGATTTGGTCTATACTTTATTAGGTCAATAGCGATAATTGATAAGAAAAGATTTACATTAAGTTGGTGGTATCATCCACTCAATTGTTCTTACCATTACCAATGAACTAAATTAAAATCCAAATTTCTTGATAAGAAATTTTCCACGATATACCATTCCCTCTGAATTTCAACCCCGATTCTTTGTTACGTTTTACTGACTAAGATCGCTCACTCTTTTAATTGGTTTTGGAAAGTGATATGAATGTTATCACTCATACAAGGGTGAAAGATCTTAATGAAACTGATGAGTTCACTTTAAGGTCCTGTGAAAGTGCTAAAATTTATAAGACACACATGAGACATTTCCATCATCAGAAGACTTTAAAAAGAGAGACTCCTGATGATTAGGTGTTGTAGTTTAATTCAAGACTTTACTTGCTTCCTGCGAAGTTATAATTCAAGTGGTTGAGACCATTTAATGTGCCTCAAGTTTATGAAAGCAGAGCTATCAATTTGAAAAGGGAAAAACGAAAACATAACTAAAGTTATTGGGCAAATAATTAAATAATATTTGAGTGTGTCTTAATAGGTTCCTTTGGTCAAAATGTTTTACCTTGAAGAGCCTTTGATGTAGAGTGATATCTTCATGCCGCGATTATATTAGGAGCTTTTGGAGAGGTGACCCAAGTGTCTTTAAAGGCACTTTTTTTCTTTTTTATCTTTTGTGGTTTATGGTTTGTTTTGAAATTGTGAGGTTGTACCTTTTGAAGAATGATATGGTTGGTTGTATGTTCATGCGGCGTTGGAATGATTCTTTCCTACTTAAGATTGTGCCCAAATCCAACGTTGGCATCCCATAGAGTTATCATCTGACAACATCAAATTATGATCAATTCAGTGTTTAAGTGGTGAAACATCGGTTACCTCTTGTACATTACAAATGTATTACCAATTTCTAATAGATTACTGCATGTTTTTATCAATAATTTCCCTAAGACCGATATCTAACCGGCGAAAAATCGATGCAATCATATCCAATGCCTTTATAAGCACTAGTCATCAACAGTCCCCTGTATCTTGTTGACCTAAAAGATTTGTGTCTATGTTAGGCTAGTATTTGTCTATCTTTATTGGTGTCACGCCGGTAGCATATTATCACACTACTCCATGTATACTCGCTCTAGTTTCAACATTCTTAATATGATTAATCTCTATGCGGGCATCACTTGTTATAGTTTGGGGGTGGCACGATTCAAAATTGTCTTTATGAATAGTAGTTAATTAATAAACTTCATCAGTTTTCTTTATACTGTGGTTCTTTCTCAAGGATTAGAAATTTTTCTTTGAGTTTTTTTGTGTCAAATTGGATTGAAATTTTTGATAGATTGAGAGGAGACTTTCTTAAGGGAAGATGTCAAGTTTTAGATTTTATTTGAGTCTTATGTTACACTTCTAACAAGAGGGACCACCGAAAAAACTTTGCCAATAAAAGATTGAAAATTATTTGAAAAATGAGAGAATACGTAAATTTAAAGTAATCTCTTTTCATGGGTCTTACATTATTCATTTGACTTAATGATTTACAAGCATGTATAAATCCCGTTTTAGTTTATAAAAAAATATTCGGTTCAATTGATTTCTTAACTAACATGAGACCTTGTCGGGTTGTGATGTCTTGTGTGGTAAGGTCTTTAATTAATTTAATGTATACATATTGGCTAGAACTTTTCTCAAAATGTATTTTAAGGCAAAATTCTAGATACGACTTGACTTGAAAGATGAACCTAGGTCGTCCTTGATCTGTCACTTTATCCAAAATTTCTTTTCCTTGACATTGATCATATTCAATCCCATTGAGCATGAACCTATTTCATTGGTCACTAGTTGAATACCTTGATCCTTTTGAATCTTCTATTTTGGCACCCTCTTCTCTCAAATTGCTAATGATGAAAGTATATTCTATAAGTCTAAGTTTGGGTGAGAAGTAATGAATGAAATTATGATGTAGAAAAAAAAATCTAAGTTTGGAAATTTGTGCACCAAGAAAGAAAAAGAGGAATAAGCTAAAAAGTGTTTCAAGCACCATAAGCTTCAATTAAAAAGTGTCTAATTATATCATGGATGAAAGAATGGAAAGAAGAAAAATAAAATTGGTGTTTTATTGTGTTGTTCGCATACCTCAAGTGAAAACAAAAACCGGGTGTTTGATTGAGTGAATGATGTCTTGATTAGGAAAAATAAGGTGGGAATAAGTCAATGACGTGAGCGGTAAATTTGAGTCCTTGGTAAATTTGAGTCTTGTCTATTTACATTAGTGGTGATGCACATACCAGGCAATCCTATTATTCAATGTGTGTATGCTTGAATTTCTTTGTGAGAGTAAGCGAAATCGGTTTATTTATAATCCCTAAAATTGATATTCATAAATGTGAGTGGGATTCTCTCTTGTGTTAGTGGCATTACATCTTTCAAGTGAATGGTGATGTCTTAGGGTTGCATGAATGCAATAAATTCATGTGAAAATTTAGGCGAACCTTAAAGGTTGATATCAATTACTTGAGATGATTTTAATTGTGTTTAAATGGATCATTATCCCAGAAATGTCCTTGAAATGATTATTTTCAAATGAGATGGATTTCGAAAAAAATTTGTTTTTTTATTGTTGGTAGAATCAATTGTGAATTGTATTAGTATACAGTCTTTATTTTTTTTTTAATTTTTGAGTCTTAATGTGTAATTATGCATGCCCTATCTTGTGTGTGAAAGAGAATGCAGATCCTATGCTTAGTGAATGTTTTGCTTGAGGAAAAGCAATAGTTCAAGCTTTGGGGTTTGATGAGTTGGTATTTTACCAACTTATTGAACTTGTAGTCCATGAATTATTCTTATGTTTTAATGCTAATTGAGGGATTTTAGGCCCTAGTACTCTTATGTGCAAGTATTTCTTGAAAAATGATGTTTGAAGGATTTGAAGCTAAAAATCACTTAAGCACATCGACGATTGGTTTCATTAATACAAAAAAAACTCAATTGATTTATTCGTTGATTATACAATAAGTAAATGATTGAATCAATTCAATTCATTATTTGGAATGTTCATAATCGATTCAATTAAAAAAAATAACAATTTTTTTTATTTAACTCATGTTTTGAATTTCCGTTTTGTGTATTGATTTATGAATTTTTGTTTGAATTGTATATTATCAAAATATTTGGAAGTTGTTGTTTGATTGTGTTTGTATTCATCTAAAACATGAGTTATGATCAAATAAATTTTAAATTTTGTTTGTATGGATCAACTAATACATTTCTATTCTGATTGTTGGTGTTCATATATTGATCCATTATGAAATGTGTATACGTATTGATGAGCTATTCCAATTTATATTTGTGTAATTTAAGTTTTTAAATTTGTAATTATGATAGTTAAAGGATATATATGTAATTATTGTATATATATAGATTCATTGTATATTTATGGATGACTTGTATATATATATATTGAAAATTTATTTTTTCATTAGTATATAGATATATTGCATGCATTTGTATATATATAATGTTTATTATGAGTGTATAAATTGTATATGTATCTGATATTTTTATATGTATAAGTATATATATTATGATAATTAATACATTGATTTGGTATAAAAAAAATTAGATATTGAATTGCATATAGAAATGTCGATATTTGTATAACACTGCATGTGTGGGGAATTCTTGGGTGCTTGTTTAAGAAGAAATCTAACACTCTAAAAAAACATGCCCATAGTTAACTTAACTTTTGAAAAAATAACATTGTTAACATGGGTAGTTCGAACATTTATACAAATAACATATTATATACAATTATTTATATTGTATACAAATTATTAATATAGGTAAATAAGTAATTGTATATAAGTGTTGAAATTATACAATTGATTTGTATAAGGTTTTGTGGATGGTAATATACCCAAAAATATATACAAGCAAAATGTAATAACCTTTTTTCGTCGTTATAAAAAAGCCAATGGGGAAGGATTTTGGGCCAGAAAACTCTTTTTGTCGTAACTTGGAAGTTCTAGCCTAGGCCAGACTTGGACGAAATCTGAGTTAAGGGAGGTATAGAGAAATATGGTAATAAATGGGGGATCTAATTATGAATTTGATCACATGAGTGGATATCCAAGACGTTAAGGAGCCTGCACAACTTTATGAAATCAAATTCGGGCTAGTAAAACTCCTGAAACTGATCTTGGCGTGAAAGGGTAGTTTTTGAACATCAAGGGTTGAAGGTGTGTTATGAAATGGGAGCTTGAAACTCAAATTTTGAGCTTCTATCTCCGTACAAGCCGTCGAGGAGGGATTATTCCCTCCAGGGCTGGGCCACTGTGGCGGGTTGGGTCCCGATGTGGCGGGACAGTCGCGAACTTGAGTCAGGAAAAACCCCAAAATCATTATTTTCTGCAAAACTTCGTTCTTGAGAGCTAGGATACGACCCAGGGTGATTCTTGACAGTTTTCTATGATTTCTAGCACTAAAGGTAAGTTAATTACTCCCCTCAATCTGTATTTCGATTCCTAGAACTTAGAATCTTGGGTAATTACATTGGGGGAGGATTTTGGCCTGAAGTTAATGGTGGGAAAAGCCTTAGCTGAACATTAGGATCATGGGTTTGGTCTTGGGTTATTAAGATCGTTATAATCCGGGTAAATTAGACCTTGTTTATTGATCCTTGCGTTAAATTACTTGTTGTAGACCAAGAACAAGTGGTAAGAATTTGGAAAGGAAAGACTCAAGTGTCTTAGGAGGATTCAAGTTTGGTTTCGAGGTAGGTGATGGTTTGATTTCATGTTGTGTGCTATATGCTGGATAATTGCTTCATTGTATGCGTGCATGTATGTGAATAGGAAAATGTGAATCAAATCTAATGAAATGATTACGTGTGCACAATACATGTCATGAACCTATTACTTGATTGTATGACTATGAGTATTGTTCATTGTGGGTGTGATTGTGACTGCGGTTGTGCTGACTAGTTCGACACATACATTGGATTGGGTGTCTCGTTCCGACACACTTAACAGTTTGGGTATGGGTTCCATAAGAGAACTACTTGTGATTATTATGTTTATGTCTACTTGTCATTGATAATGGGAGATTGTATGTTGCTGTAAAATGATAACTGAACTATATTCTGTATATGTATGCTTACTATGTCGTAATTTTTCGTTGTATATTATGCTTATATGAGTAACCGCGTGATTCTACCAATACACTGTGTCTTGTGTACTGATATTGCACTTGCTCTTTTATTGTTGAGTACAGGGCATCTATAAGCGGCTACTGACATACCTCAGTTAGGAGACTAACTGGATTATAGGGTGAGCCAGTTCTTTCAGGTTGTTATGGATCTTTCTTATTTAAGTCCACTCTTTTCGTACTCAGATTATTCGTTTAGGCTATTTTGTTTAGTTTTTGGGGTTGCACCCCCCTTTCTTAGACTTGTTAGTTAATCAGAGTTTTGGTACAATGACTTTCAATTCTAGGGGTTGAATTTCCGCATTAATTCT
This sequence comes from Solanum stenotomum, assembly GCF_019186545.1. Lineage (NCBI taxonomy): Eukaryota > Viridiplantae > Streptophyta > Magnoliopsida > Solanales > Solanaceae > Solanum > Solanum stenotomum. The sequence continues at coordinate 41,693,901 of NC_064290.1, forward strand.
TTCGTTAGACCTTCAGAGTTTATGAGAACTTCGTAATTTCTTTTATTCATTTAAACATGCTTCTATATCTTTAAATGCTTAGTTTTATGTTAATTGCTTAGTTGGGTTATAGTAATGGTTTTCCCACCGAAGGGTTAGTGTGAATGCCAATCACGACGGTCTGGGTCGTGATAAAGTTGGTATCAAATCCCTAGGTTCGTTGATCTCATTGTACCAAAATGATTCTAGTAGAGTCTTGCGGAATGGTACGGAGACGTCTGTATTTTTCTTCGAGAGGCCATAAGACTTTAGTAAATCTCTCTGCCTTCTTCTCCTTTCGTACTATAACTTGATTCCAATTGATATATGATCATCCAAATTGGTATGTAATATCCTTCACTAGATACAACGGCGTCAGGCCCGTAGCCCCCATTAATGAGCCAACAGAGGAGTCCGTAGCCAGATGTTATGGTCAAGGCATTGGTAGGGGAATAGTAAGGGGCGGAGGCCGAGGAAGAGTGGCAACCGCTAGGGGTGGAGCCCCAGCTGAGAATGTTCATAGGGAAGACGCCTCTTTTGCACCTCAAGAAGAGGTAGAAGAAAATGTGGAGATTGAGGACGAGGAGGATGTTGGACCAGAAGAGGGTGCACCGGCTGGGAATACCAGTGTTCCTCTCTTAGACCTAGTGTTAGCTCAGCAGATCATGCATTTTCTAAAGGGGTTGGTCGGTCCTGGAGCCTTCCCACAGTGCAAGCTTTTCAACCTCCGATCAGCGGCCCAGTTACTGCTACTATTCTAGAGTGGATGGAGCATTAGGCACTGATGCCTTCTACCGTCCCCTATTGGTTCCTGTGATGACTGGTACTGAGCATGAGATGTTGACTAAGTTTCTGAAGCTGAAGACACATGTGTTCCATAATTCTGAGAGTGAGGATGCCTATAAGTTCATGTTGGATTTCTATGAGAGACTTCACAAGCTGGGCATTGTACATCAGCATGAAGTAGAGTTTGTGACCTTCCAGCTTCAGGGTGAGGCTAAGCAGTGGTGGAGGGTCTATGTGGAATGCAAATTGTCAGTTTTGCCCCCACTCACGCAGTGCCATGCTCTATTCTTGGAGAAGTATATGCCCAGATTTGACGAATCGTAAGAAGGATGAGTTTATGGATTTGGAGCAGGGTGGTATGAATGTAGCTGCCTATGAGGCGATGTTACATGCCTTGTCTAGATATGCTACTCAGTTGGTAACTTCAGAGGATAAAAGGATTCGTCTGTTCGTCAAGGGATTAAACACTGAGTTACAAGTATTGTTTATTCATATGACCTCTGAAGGTAAAAGTTTCAATGAAGTGACAGACTTTGTAAAGAAAGTGGAAGGAGTTTCACGTGATAGGCAGGTCAAGGCTTTGTCTAAGAAGCCCAAGAGAACATTTAACTTTCATGGTTCATACTCCAGAGGTTCAGGTAGGCTGACACTTGCAGCCCGACCAATTCAGTTAGCCATGCCCGCTTCTACAGTGGTTACTCGGGAACTCCACAACAGAATCTTATTCAGGATAGTCAAGGATCTGCACCTGCGTCATGCAACAAAGCATCTTTTGACCTCAGTTGCTACAATTGTGGAGAACCTGGGCATATGAGGAGAGATTGTCCCAATCCGTGTCTGACCCCATACAGCAGCAGACCAGAGCAGTGGTACCAGTGGGTAGTGGTAATAATGGTAGAGGGTATCCATAAGGTGAGCGATGAGGAAATCAGCGAGGCCGTGGGGGCCGAAGAAATGGTAATGCAGGTAGAGGATCAGTGCAGCCAGGCAATGAGGTCCCCTGTCAAGATGACAGGGCTCAATGTTATACCTTTCTAGGTAAGACCGAGGCTAAGGCGTCTGATGCAGTGATCACATGTACTATTCTTGTCTGTGACCGGATGGATACTGTCTTGTTTGATCCGGGTTCTACTTATTCATATGTGTCGGTTCAGTTTGCCTTGAGATTTTATATGGTTTGTGATGTACTTGATGCCCCCATCCATGTTTCTACCTAAGTTGGAGAGTCTATCACAGTCACCCATATATATCGTGATTGTCATGTTTTGTTTATGGGTTTTCAGACTTAGGTTGACTTGGTTATTTTGGATATAACTGACTTTGATATAATATTAGGCATGACTTGATTGTCCCCCTATTTTGTTGTGTTTAATTGTAATGCTAAGTCCGTGACTCTAGAGATCCCGGGTAGGGAAAAGTTAGAGTGGGAAGGTGTCTACAAGCCTAAGCCAGCTAAGGTCATATCCTCCATTCGGGCTAAGAAACTAGTGGGGCAGGGGTGTTTGGCATATTTGGCTCATATTCAGGATGTTGAGGCGGATTCTCCCTCTATTGAGTCTATTTCTATAGTATCTGAATTTAAGAAAGTTTTACCCACTGATTTGTATGGTATGCCTTCTGATAGAAATATAGATTTCTGCATTGACTTAGAACCGGGAACTCACCCCATCTCCATTCCCCCTTATCGCATAGATCTGGCAGAATTAAGAGAATTTAAAGCTCAAATCCATGAGCTTCTTGACAAAAGTTTCATCTGTCCTAGTGCTTCCCCGTGGAGTTCTCCTGTCTTGTTTGTTGAGAAAAATGATAGTATTATGAGGATGTGCATAGACTACCGACAGTTGAATAGGATCACCATTCAAAATAAGTATATGTTACCTCAAATAGATGATATTTTCGACCAATTGTAAGGTACGTTAGTTTTCTCTAAGATTGATCTAAGGTTTGGTTACCCTCAGTTAAATATTAGGCCTGAGGATGTACCCAAAACGACATTTAAGACCCGCTATGGGCACTATGAGTTTTTAGTGATGTCATTTGGATTGACCAATACACCTAAAGCCTTCATGAGTTTGATGAATAGTGTGTTTAAGTCATTCCTGGATTCTTTTGTTATCGTCTTTATTGATGACATTTTGGTTTATTCAAAAAGTAAGGAAGAGCATTCCGACCATCTCCGTGTTTTTTTGGGTGTTCTTGGGAAACAGGAATTGTATGACAAATTTTCCAAGTGTGAATTCTGGTTGACTTCAGTTGCCTTTTTGGGGAATGTGGTTTTAAATGAAGGGTTAATTGTAGATCTTCAAAAGATTGAAGTAGTTAAGAATTGGGTCTGACCTAGCTCTGTGACGGAAGTTAGGATTTTATGGGGCTCGCTAGCTACCATCGTTGGTTTGTGAAAAACTTTGCTTCTATTGCCACGCATTTGATAAGGCTGACTAAAAATGAGGTGCCTTTCGAGTGGACGGACAACTGTGAGGAGAGCTTTCAGAAACTCAAGACTCTTCTAACCACAACACATATTCTAACTCTGCCAGTGGAAGGTAAAGATTTCATTGTTTATTATGATGCTTCACATTCAGGCTTGGGTGTTGTGTTAATGCAGGAAAGAAATTGCATAGCTTATGCATCGCGTCTGCTGAAGGTGCATGAGAGAAACTACCCAACACATAATTTGGAGTTGGTTGCGGTAGTGTTTGCTCTTATGATCTTGCGGCATTACCAATATGGTATCAAGTGTGAGGTGTTTACTGATCATCATAGTCTACAACATGTATTCACTCAAAAGGACCTGAATTTGAGGCAAATGAGGTGGATGGAGTTACTCAAGGATTATGATGTTACCATTTAGTATCATCCGGGTAAGGCTAATGTGGTGGCAGACGCACTAAGCCAGAAGATGGTAAGTATGGGTAGTTTATCTTGCTTAAGTGTGTCCAAGCAACCTTTGGCCAAAGAGATTCAGACTTTGGATTCTAAGTTCATGCAGTTGGGCATCTCACAGAAAGGTGGGGTGTTAGCTAGCATTTAGATCAAACCCACTTTCATTGAGGAGATCAAGGCCAAGCAATTTGAGGATGAGATTTTAAATGAGCTTAGAAAGAAAACAGTGTATGATAAGGCACAAGATATGGTTCTTGATGCAGGAGGTGTACTTAGTTTTAAGGGGAGAATTTGTGTTCCCCGAGTGGATGACTTGATTCAGAAAATATTGACAGAATCTGATGGTTCACTGTATTCCATTTATTCGGGTGTGACCAAGATGTACCGAGATTTGAAACTCCTTTATTGGTGTCCTGGTATGAAGAAAGACATAGCTGAGCTTGTGGCTAAGTGCAAAAACTGTTAGCAGGTAAAGTATGAGAACCAAAGGCCTGCAGGTTTGCTCCAGTGAATGCCAACTCAGAAATGGAAGTGGGAGATGATAGCTATGGATTTCGTAGTTGGTCTTCCCAAGACCTTGGCAAAGTTTGATTCCATTTGGATAGTGGTTGACCGACTGACTAAGTCAACCCATTTAATTCCAGTCAGAGTAGACTATAATGCTCAGTAGTTGGCTAAAGTTTATGTGAAAACGATAGTAAGGCTGCATGGGGTGCCCCTTTCTATCATCTCAGATCGTGGTACGCAGTTTACCTCCAAGTTTTGAAGGAAGTTACATGAGGAGTTGGGAACTTAACTCGCTTTTAGCATAGCTTTCCATCCACATACGGATAGGCAATCAGATAGAACAATTCAAGTGTTAGAGGACACGTTGAGGGAATGTGTGATTGACTTTGGAGGGCATTGGGAGAAGTTTCTACCATTGTGTGAGTTCTCCTATAATAACAGTTACCACTCCATCATAGACATGGCACCGTTCGAGGCACTTTATGGAAGGGGATGTAGATCACCCATATGGTGGTTTGAGGCCGGAGATGTATGACCTTTGGGGATTGATTTGGTGAAAGATGCTCAGGATAAGGTGAGAAGTATCCAAGCTAAGCTTCTAGCAGCCCAGAGTCGATAGAAAAAGTATACGGATCGTAAGGTAAGGAACATGACATTTCAGGCTGGTGAGAAAGTTCTTCTAAAGGTGTCACCAATGTAAGGGGTGATGAGATTCGGCAAAAAGGGCAAGCTTAGTCCTCGATACATCGGACCATTTGAGATTCGTGACTGTGTAGGTCCAGTGGCTTATAGGTTGGGTTATCGCCTAGCCTATCAGGGGTCCATCCAGTGTTTCATGTGTCCATGTTGAAGAAGTATCATGGTGATGGAGAGTACATCATAAAGTGGGACTCAGTTCTGTTAGAGAAAGACCTTTAGTATGAGGAGGAACCGGTTGCAATTCTTGATTGCGATATCCGAAAGTTGAGAACAAAGGAGATAAAGTCTATCAAATTTTAATGGAAGCCTTGTCCGATTGAGGAAGCTACTTGGGAAATCGATAAGGACAAGCGAGACAAGTATCCTCGTAATTCGGTGACTCAGGTACGACTCTATTCTTGCTTTAACCCTTTTCTACTAGTTGTACCTCAGGGATGAGTGATGGGTAAATTGGTATCTATTGTAACGATTTGTTTCTTTCGTTATGGAAAATCCAAAAAGGAAAGATTTTGGGCCAGAAAACTTTTTTTGTAGTAACTTAGAAGTTCTAGCCTAGGCCAGACTTGAACGAAATCTGAGTCAGGGGAGGCCTAGAGAAATCTAGTAATGAATGGGGATCTAATTATGAATTTGATCACATGAGAGGATAGCCAAGACGTTAAGGAGTATGTATGACTTTACAGAATCATATTCGGGAGAGTAGAACTCCCAAAATTGATCTTGGCGTGAAACAGTAGTTTCTGAACGTCAAAGGTTGAAGGTGTGTTGTGAAATGGGAGCTTGGAACACAAATTCTGAGCTTGTCTCTATGCATGCCTCCGAGGCAGGATTATTCCCGCCAGGGTGGGGCCATTGTGGCGGGACAGTCGCGAACTTGAGTCGGGAAAAACCAAAATTTGTTATTTTCTGCAAAATTTTGTTCTTGAGAGCTAGGAGACGACCCAGGGAGATTCTTAATAGTTTTCCACGATTTTTAGTGCTAAAGTTAAGTTAATTACTCCCCCAATCCGTATTTCGATTCCTAGAACTTAGAATCTTGGGAAATTATCATTGGGGGAGGGTTTTGGCCTGAAGTTAATGATGGGAAAAGCCTTAGCTGAACAATTGGATCATGGGTTTGGTCTTGGGTTATTAATATCTTTATAATCTGGATAAATTAGACCTAGTTTATTGATCCTTGCATTAAATTACTCGTTGTAGACCAAGAACAAGTGGAAAGAATCCAAAAACGAAAGGCTCTTCAAGCTTAGTTTCGAGGTAGGTGATGATTTGGTTTCCTATTGTGTGATATATGCCGGATAATTGCTTCATTGTATGTGTGCATGTATGTGAATAGGGAAATGTGGATCAAATCTAATGAAATGATTACGTGTGCACAATACATGTCATGAACCTATTACTTGATTGTATGACTATGAGTATTGTTCATTGTGGGTGTGATTGTGACTGTAGTTGTGCTGACTGGATCAGGTGTCACGTTCCGACACATACATTATATCGGGTGTTACGTTTCGACACATATATTGGACCGGGTGTCATGTTCTGACACATACAATTGATCAGGTGTCACGTTCTGACATACTAATAGTTTGGGTATTGGCTCCATGAGAGAACTACTTGTGATTATTATGTTTATGTCTACTTGTCATTGATAATGGGAGATTGTATGTTGCTCTAAAATGGTAACTGAATTGTATTATGTATATGTGTGCTTACTGTGTCGTAATTTTTCGTTGAATATTATGCTTATGTGAGTAGCCGTGTGATCCTATCAGTACACTATATTTTGTGTACTGATATTGCACTTGCTCTTTCTTAGTTGAGTACAGGGCATCTTCAGGTGGCTACTGACAGACCTCAGTTAGGAGACTGTTGAGCGTGACCAGATTCAAGGGTGAGCCAGTTTTTTCAGGCTGCCATGGATCTTTCTTGTTTAAGTCCACTCTTTTCGGACTTAGACTATTGGTGTAGGTTGTTTTGTTTAGTTTTTGGGGTTGCGCCCCCTTTTCTTAGACTTGTTAGTTAATTAGAGTTTCGGTACAATGACTTTCAGTTCTAGGGGTTGAATTTCCGCATTAGTTATTTTGTTAGACCTTCGGAGTTTATGGGAACTCCGTAATTTCGTTTGGTCATTTAAACCTACTTCTGCATCTTTAAATGTTTAGTTTTATGTTAATTGCTTAGTTGAGGTGTAGTAATGGTTCTCCCACCGGAGGGTTAGCGTGGGTGCCAATCATAACTGTTTGGGCCGTGACACAAAAAAAATAAAACAACATATAGAACCAAAAATGTAAGTTTGTATATACACAAATACATATAGGTATGTACAATATAATAGCAAAATTATTAATGCGCATATCACTAAGTAGAGAGAAGAGAGATAATTTATGATATGTATAAAAGGTATACAAATAAGGAGATAATGTCTTTTCATTCCCGATACAAATCAATTTAGTGGCTCCGAATTTAATAGCAAATTTCAATAAACGGTAGTCGCGATTCATAATTATGTGAAACTATAGCTATATTAAATAATACACTAGTAATGTTTGCCGATTCACACAATTTTTCCATAAGAATTTATATACTTGATCCAACTTGTTTAAAATTATGGAATAATATTAGCTATTGTTGGAGCCTATTATGTGTAATATTAGTAGTAAATGGTAATGTAAATAGTTAACTAGGTACTAAAATGATACAGTTCTGTACTCACATAATCCCAATTTATGTCACTATTGACAATAAAATTCACGGCGAAAAAATAATAATCAAGAACGGGAAAGTATCGCAACAATCGTATTTATTGATTTCAAAGTGCAAGTGTTACAATCTCTATGATTCCTCTGATTCGTCTTTTCATATATAAATTCAAGTGCTCTTGAGCTTAATCTTGAATTTGGAACTTCACTTATAGTTGATTTCAAGGGCTTTTGAGCTTGATCTTGAACTTGAATGCTTGAACTTGTAGCTTATAGTTTTAAAATAGAGAAGTTGTGATAGGAAGATGTCTCTTTTTTGCCAATCAGATTTAAGTGACATGTCATATGGATTTTATGAAGTGGGCTTGTCATTTTGACACATGACATGATCCTATTGGCTTCTTTCTTTGACTTGGTATGCCACGCCACACCAAAATGGGCCTCTAGGATGAGATTACATTGGGTTTAGCACACTAGAATCATCTATTGTAGCACAAATCACTTAATTTGGACTTTAATTAAATCCATATTTATTGGATTTAACTAATTAACTTAATTATATTAATTCATAATATTTATTTGGACTAATATATTGATGAATTTCATATAATTCGAATCATTTCATAAATTTATATTTAGTAAATTTTAAATGATTACAAATGCCCATGCTTCAAGTCTTGTTGAAATATTTTATCTTTTGAAGACTAAGGTTGAAGTATTAATTTGATGCTATGATTGAAATGAATAATCAACTTAACATAATAACCTTTGCATGTCAAAATGTGGTTTCAAACAACACAAATAATGTGAGATTAAGAGGTTATGATAATAATAATTGTTCAAAATATTCACGTGTTTTTATCGAACAACTTTTTTGGAAACTGAATGTTGTTTGTCCTAAAGCAATAAGGTTTCATCACTTTCAATTTGGAGAAGCCAATGTCTTCATATGATTGGATGCTATATATCTTCACCGTCATTAAGAAGTTTACTCCTTCTTAAGAGTAATTACACACTTTAGGAGTCCACACCGAGAACTTCTTCTCCTACTTTTGCTTTTGTCACTTTTTTTAAATTGAAATTAGGATATCCAATTAGTGTTGAACAAGGATTATCATTCCTACATCAATATTAACTCTCAATAGCTACTTTAGCGACCTCTATAAATAGAGGTATATGCTCATCATTAAATTTGCACCAGTTGTTGCGTCACCAGCCATGACGAGGAAGAATAATGCAAGGTAATATTCTCCTCTTTTTTTCTAATTTTGTCACATTTTATAGCTTGACATGTCTGTGGTAGAAAATTCATATCTTATTGTAGAAATGTTCAAATCACAAACTGTTTGATTTTTCAAAAATTGTACATCCTGAGTTATGACATAACTAAAGTTCAGAATTTAATACCTTCATAATTATTCTAGATGATTTTTTGAAGTTAGCTCTAGATTTTGTCATGTTGAAAATTTAAGATTTGTGTGGCTTTACTAAAACTCTCGTATTTTGATGTAGGAATGACGAAATCACAAGCCACTTGATTGATTAGAATCTAGACACAAATGTCTATATTTCAAAATTTATTACCTTTGAGATTATTTCAGATATTATTACGAAGTCAACTTTAGATTTTGACAAACCAACAGTTTTAGATTTATGCAATGATACCAAACAAATTCTATCTTGAGGCAGAAGTATCGAAATTTCAATCCGCTTGATTCTACATAAACTAGATACACAAATCCACAACATATCCAAAATTTAGAATTAAGTTTTTTTACTATTGTTCTAAAATTATTTTAAAGTTAACTTTAAATTTTGTCACATTGCTAATTTCAGATTATTCTTTTTGCCTCACAAAATATTTTATATATTGATGTCAGAACTTTATCACCAAAAAGGTTGTGATCACTCAAAACTATACTTCAAGGGATTTATTATTCCAATATTGTCTCAAGTCTAACCTAGTTAGTTTAGCATGGCTTCCAAGTTTCAAAACGTCTTGACAGGTAACAATCTCTCCTTTACTTATGTTTTCTTTGTGTCGTCTTTTTTTTTTATAGATAAATTGAATCAATATTTATATTTTGTAGATGCTACACAATGGAGAGTTTTATCACAATACAAGAATTTGGTCTCGAGGTATGAAGGGATGTGTTTAACGTTCCCTCCTTGAGATCACTATTTTGAGGCTTTATGAGATACCCAATACTTAAGAATAAGGTGTGAAGGAATATGCTTAACGTTCCCACCTTATGATCACAAATTTAAGGCTTTATGAGATTCAGAATACTTAAGCATAAGGTGTTAAGGGATGTGTTTAATTCCCCGCCTTGAGATCACTAATGTGTGGTTTTATGAGATCCTGAATACTTAAGAATAAGGTGTGAATGGATGTATTTAACGTCTTCACCTTGAGATCACTAATTTGAGGCTTTATGAGATCATGAATACTTAAGTATAATGTGTTAAGCGATGTGTTTAATTTCTCCGTCTTTAGATCACTAATTTATGGTTTTATGAGATTGTGAATACTTAAGAATAAGGTGTGAAGGGATGTATTTAATGTCACCCTTGAGATCACTAATTTTTGGTTTTTTGATAACTTGAATACTTAAGCCTAAGGTGTGGAAGGCCAAATTTTATCCACCTTAAGGTATGAAAATTTAAGATCCTTTTAAGGATAAATTCGCGGAAGGCCAGCTTAAGGTGAAAAGGAACAAATCTTATCCACATTAAGGTATGTAAATTTAAAGATCCTTTTAAGGATAAATCAGTGAAAAGACCAGCTTATGGTACAAAGGAAAAAATCGTGTCCACCTTAACGCATGGGAATTAAAGATCCATTGAAGGATAAATCCGTGAAAAGACCAACTAAAGGTGCAAACGAACAATTTTGTTCACCTTAATACATGAAAATTTAAAGATCTTTTTAAGGATAAATTCATGAAAAAGTTAGCTTAAAGTGCAAAGGGACAAATCTTATCCACCTTAAGGCATGGAAATTTAAAGATTCATTTAAGGATAAATCTGTAAAAGGACCCGCTTAAGGTGCAAAGAGACAATTTTGTCCACCTTAAGGCACGAAATTTAAAGATTCATTTAAGGATAAATCTGTGAAAAGATCAGCTTAAAGTGCAAATGGATAATTTTTTCCACCTTAAGGCATGGAAATTTAAAGATCCTTTTAAGGATAAATTCGTCAAAAGGTCAGCTTAAGGTGCAAAGGGACAATTTTGTTCACCTTAAGGCATGGAAACTTAAAGATCCATTTCAAAATAAATCCGTTAAAAAAACAACTTAAGGTGCAAAAGGACAATTTTGTCCACCTCATGGAAATTTAAAGATTCTTTTAAGAATAAATCGTGAAAAAGCCAACTTAAGGTGAAAAGGGACAAATGTTGTTCACTTTAAGACATGGGAATTTAAAGATCTATGTAAGGATATATTTGTGAAAAGACCAGCTTAAGATGCAAAGAGACAATTTTATCCATATTAAGGCATGCAAATTTAAAGATCCTTTTAAGGATTAATTCGTGAAAAGACAACTTAAGGCATGTAAACTTATCAACTTGCATATCAGACTAGAAAATTTTGAAGACTTCAACTTGTATACTTGGAGGATTTAAAGACTTCAACTTGCATACTTAGAGGATTTGAAGACTTCAACTTGCATACCCAGGTTTTAAAGACTTCAACTTGTAAACTTGAAGTATTTGAAACCTTCAACTTGCATACTTAGAGGATTTGAAGAATTCAAATTGTTGATTTAGAAAATCTAAAGACTTCAACTTGTATACTTGGCTGAATTTGGAAACTTCAACTTTTATTGAATAGTTCATATTTCTTAGGGTTTTCCCTATCAATTCACCACCATTTTGTGCAAGTCTGAAGTTTGATAAGAGACAACATATAACTTCAACTTCATGTGGCAGATTAAGTGGGAACATGTGATTTTTTTGACACTCATGCAACTGAACTTAGAATATGGTTCAAAGCACATACGTATCTCTGTGAAGAGGATCAAGTCACAACGTAGATCTTGGGGAGTGTTTTTAGGCGTCGTGCACAGTTTAAACTCTTGAGGGCGAAGAGTGACATGCAGTTTATGCTCGTACCTTAAGGGACATCATCTTACTTCAATGGTAGTACCTCTTTAGTAATCTTACATTAATAGGACTGATGCTCACGTAATCTACATCAATAAGCTTGTAAGACATATGGTCCATCCCACTTTGAGGTAAATTTGCCCTCAAGACTTATGTAAAGTAATAATGGGTCTTCTTAATACGAGGACTCGATCTCCAACTTGGAAGCACCTCAAGCGAACCTTCTTATTAAAAATACGAGATAAATGAGTTTGATAACATTCAAGATTTTTTTTAGATTCTAGCATTTTTTTCATAAAGTGCTTCTAACTCGGTAAGACGTAGTCAAACATTTTCTTCTTCAGTGAGCCCTTCTTGAATATAAAGTCTCAAAGTAGGTATTTGACGCTTAAGCGGCAGGATTGCTTTACTCCAAAAGCAAGTTAATATGGGCTTGTTTGAGTCAATGTGTGGTATGTTATCCTATATGACCAAAAAAAACCTCTTTCATTATTTCATGTCAATCTCATTTGGACTTGGAGACAACTTTCTTCAGCAGGTTGCATAGAGCCATATTGAATGCTTCAGCTAGACCATTGGTGGCAGTATGATACATAGAAGATTTACGCTTCTTGAAGCCAAAGAGATTACAAATCTTATTCATTAACTTGTTATCAAATGGCTTTCCGTTATCTGTTATTATGTAGCGAGGATGCCAAAGCGATAGATGATATTCACTTGGATGAAATTTGCAACATTGGCTTTCTTCACTTCTTTAAGGGTGACAGCTTCAACCTATTTTGAGAATAAATCTGTTGTGGCTAAGATGTACAGGTTTTCACCTGAAGATTTTGGTAGTGGTTCAACAACATCTAATCCCCAAGCGTCAAATGGCCAAGATAGTTGGGTGTAATATGATATATGAAATTTGCATGAAATTGGAAAGTCTTTCACCTTCGAGCATAATCTAAAAAATCATTCACCGTGATTGGCCAATAATACCCCATTCTCTTTATGTGAAAGTGGAACTTCGGTCCAGATTGATGTGATCCACATAATCTTGAGTATGCTTGTTGCAACTCTTGGATTGCTTCTTCCTCTTCCAAACATCGCAAAGGTACTCCCTTAAATGATCTTCTATATAATGTGTCATTGTAGTAAAGGAAGCGAGGAGCACAACAATGAATGTCAGTCTTTCTCCTTGGATTTTCCGAAAGTATCCCATCACACATATAGTCAATAATGGGTTGTCTCCAACATTCTTTCGCGGCTTCAGAAATAGCGACGAGATACTCAAGATTATTGTTTGTACATTCATCCTAATTTGGTAGTGGTACTACCCATTTTGGGTAGTTACTAAATTGTGTCTGTTTAGGAAGAGTTACCGTTAAATCTAAGGCCGCCAGAATATCAACTTTCTTATTTTTAATTCTAGGCACATGTTAAGGGTTTACATCTCCAAGCCATCCTATCAATATTTTAGCATAATCATGATAAAAGCGTAATTTGGGATTCTTCACCTCATAACTTCCCAAAAGTTGATTGATCACCAACTGAGAGTCACCAAAGACTTGTAAGTGTAATTGCTTCATCTTGACGGCTATTTCAAGTCCAAGTATCAATGTTTGGTATTCAGCGACATTGTTGGAAAAAAGTTGTTTCAAGGTAAAAGAGAATGGTAAAATCTCTTCTTGTTAAGTGAGGAACACCACGTTGGCATTAGGTCTGCCACGATATACATCCCCATCAAAGTACATCTTCGAAGGAGGTTGAATGTTAATGACCATCACATCTTCATCAGGAAACTCATCAGTTAGATCTCAATCATTTGGTATCGGGTGGTCCACCAAGAAGTCTGTTTATTCCTGTCGCTTTATAGATTTATGAGGGATGTACACAATCTCAAGCTGTTGGGATTGGATGTACCACATTGCCAATCAATCACTAAGGATAGGTTTCGACATAACAAACTTGATGTGATTTTCTTTAGAAATAAGGCGAACAACGTAAGTGTCACGCCCCGAGCCAATATCATGGGCGGGACTGGCAATCGAAAACCATTGTTGGCCCCAAGCGAACCCTTTTTCTAGCTTACTTAACTTAGTGGAAGACAATATTCATATCTATAATGATCAATGAACTTAACTTAACTGAATAATAAAATAACTAAGAATGTTTTAAAGAATAAACATTCAACTTGGCCAAAAGTGGCAACCCAAGTCTTTAACATAAGAATGATAATGCAAAGACTACTGAACTACTATCTGTCTATGAAGCCTCTAAAGCAAAAAGGGACGTCGGGACAGGACCCCCGTTCATCCTAACATCTGAAAGACTAGAAAGCAAATAAAGGAGTCATCCGGAATGCAAGGAAGCTCACCAACAGACTTTGAATGCTCAAGCTGGATCAACGAGGCGCTGCATGTTGATCCTGGTTACCTGCGTCTGTATCATAATAATATGCAGGCCAACTGGCATCAGTACATTGAATGTACGAGTATGCGAGTTGGAATACTAACAAACATAGGCTGGAAAGAGGTTATGAAAGTAACACCTACCTGAATCTTCTCAACTCATAGATACTCAACTCAATATAAAGCAATAAAACACATGTGATAAATATATAAAGCTTATAAAACAACTGAAAACAATCTTAGTTCGTTAAAGATAAAGCAATAACAAACTTAACTTTACTCATTTAGAAAGTAATATAACTTCTGTGGGAGATTTTCTAACCGACATCCATCACTATGAGCCTAAGTGATGGTACAACATTTTACCTTACATTGCCAAGGATCGTCCTATACCTTGCCATCGGTATAAAACCTGAACTACAAAGTGGATCTACTACTATATGCTCAAAAGCACTAAGGAATCATCTAAAAAAGTATGAACCTTTTTCTGCCTATGATGACTACATGGTTTATGGGGGCTTGAGTTAATATGAACTCGGGTCCCCATATCGGTGCTCAATACTACTCCCAAAATATACTTAGCTCATATGTTTTTAACACAACTTCTTCTCTGGTTTGAGATAATTGCTCAAACTTAGCTTAAAAAGCTCTTTTGGAATCAATGTTCCCTTTTGTTGTTCAAAACTCTTTTGGAAATCTCAGTTTCCTCTCATCTTAAATGTGAAAACACTTACTCTTGGAAATACTTAGTTCCCTTATATCATTTTAAAGAAAATGAACTTTGCTGTTACTCTTTACTCAATTTCAAAACTTAAGTCTTAAAACAAATTTAAAACGTTTGTAAAAGAGTTATGAAAACTTAAAATGAACTTATCTTACTTAACTCTTGACTTCTCTTGACTTTGATCTTAACTGCTCTTCTCTTAACTAATCCTTGAATTGAATTATGGATTCAAGGATTATGATTGGTGTTTGGAAAGACCTCATGTTGTTTAGGAAAGATTTTAGATAGCTAATCATAAAAAAGGACCAAAAATCAAGATTTGAAGGTGGGTCCGTGACGCGGAGGCATTATAAAATTTTGCTTCCAAAAACGTCTTTTGAGGCAAAACACCTCGTGTCATCTCCGCGACGCGAAGCTGAAACTTCAAATCTGGGCACTAGGCGCGTGACGCGCGGTCACCCTCTGATTTCATCCGACAAAATTTCTTCTTCGTTTTCCAGCCCCAATTCACCCAAACTCGGTTCTTTTTCTCAAATTACTTTTAGATACAGATACCCAGAAAATGTACCTTAGAACCTGACTCGAAACGACTCCATAATACGACATAATGAACTCAGAAACTTCTCAATTCATCCCAATTCAAGAACAACATTCAAATTGAAGAATTCATGTCAAGAACATCAACTTGCAAACTCTTTTAGGACGAATTTCGCTGAACTAAACATGTTTGGTGCGTGGGTGAATAAAGCCAACGCTATGAGAGACTCACATACCTTGTAGGGTCAATTCTTTGGCGAATCCGCAACCAAAATTGATCGTTCTTGGCGAATCTTGCTTTTCCTCTTCTCCTTTCTCTTGCGTTCTTTCTCCAAAAGCCCTAACTCTATTTCTCAAAAGTGTAAACTGAACTAACTCAGTTTTGACCCCAACTATTTTATTAAAAACGGATTTAATTAATTGGGTAAGAAAAAACCCAAACTACCCTTCAAAAATCCGGATTGGACATTTCCTTATTCGAACAGCCTAACTTCCAAAGGGTATAACTCACTCATACAAACTCGGAATCACGCAAACTTGGCGGAGTTGGAAATATCACTCCAAGATATTTCCAACCATATTTGGAACTACACATATCACATTCTGAGCTAGGAGTTATGGTCGTTTGAAGTTGACCAAAAACTCACTTTAACTTGCTTAAAATTTTCCAGATTTTCTTATACTTTCCAAAAATAACTATTTCCAGATTTTAAACTCCCTTCTAGTTCTTTCTAGTTGCGAGATGTTACAATGAGCTTGAAAATAATTCTTCATCTTTTGAATTGATAAGTCTAGCGCCAAACACTACTTTTCGACTGACGAATAATTTAGCTAATTTGGTGTCATCATTCTGCTCAAGTAATAAAAATATTTGTCTTTGCCTTCATTGTTCTCTTGAGCTAACAAGGCTCCTACAAACCTTACTTATGCCACAATGTAGAGTATAAATGACTTTCCAAGTATAGGGGTTGCTAGAACCAGAGGTTTCACCAGATATGATTTATACTTTCAAAGGCATTGCTACATATTTGGTCCCACTAAAAAAGAATACCTTTCTTCATGAGATAACTAAATGGTTGGCATATTCCTGCTAGATTTGAGATGAACCTTCTCAAGTAAGCTAGTTTTCCTTAGAGACTTTTTAATTCATGAATATTTCGAGGCTCGTGTATCTTCAAAATTACATCAACTTTGGATTGATCTATTTCAATTCATCGATGTCTCATAATAAATCCAAGGAACTTTCTAGAAGTAACTCCAAAATCACATTTCAATGGATCCATCCTCAGTTGATATCTTCGAAGCAGCTCAAACACCATTCTTAAGTCTTTCAGATGGTCGCTCCTTCTTCTCAACTTCACCACTAACTCATCAACATATCATTCAACATTTTTTATGGAGCAGGTCATAAAATATATTTTGCATAGCCATTTGATATGTTGCACCAGAATTCTTTAAGTCAAAAGACATCACTTTGTAGCAATAAATTACTTTATGTATGTGAAATGTGGTGAGTTTTTCTTCCTTTGGTGTCATGCCGATTTGGTTATAGCCAGAAAAACCATCCATGAATACATTGCCTTATAACTAGTGGTGGCATCGATCATAAGCTCTGGAATAGAAAGAGGAAACTCATCTTTAGGACATGCATTATTAAGATTCATAAATTCAACACAAACTCGAATTTGGTCATTCTTCTTTCTTAAGAGAAGAATACTTGAAATCTATGTATGATATTTGACATCACGAATAAAGTCTGCATTAATGAGTTTGTTAACTTCTTTTTCTATTAATGGAACCAAGCCTGGTCTAAAATGTCTTTGTCATTCCTAACAAGACGAGTACCATTCTTGACTACCAACTAATTAACTGCTACTTTAGGATTCGATCCAAACATTTCTTTATAACTCCAAGTAAAGATGTCCCTATATTCTTTGAGTATATTCATATAAGTCATTTCTTCATCAACTTTACGAAAAATGCTCAAGAAAGTTGGTCTTGGGTCTTCATTAGTGGTAGGGTTAATTTCCTTTAACGGATTTTGTTGACACCAAATTTTTGTTTGATATTTCTAAATTTAATACTTTTTAAGTATTTTATTTTTTAAATAGTTCAAAGTACATGTTTTGTCATTTTAATACAATTTGTTGATAATTATTCTTATTCTCAAATTATTAGAATTTTTATCGGTTAATTTTATTTATATTATTTAGTCACAACCGGTTGAATACGTTCAAATATTTGTTCATTTTTTAATAAATCATTATTTCTATTAAATTATATTTTTTACATGTCATTGGTTACGTTCGTTACATTTCTTAATATTCATTTTATCTGTTACATTTGTTAATATTCACTTTGATATTTTGCACAATCTAGAAATTCATTCTGATATATATAATATTTCATAAACAGATATTTTATTGACCAGTGATTTTCGCCCACGATTTTAAAATAGTGGTATTGTAGTTTTCAACTTCCTATATGAAGAATAGTTTGCCTATTAGATTAAGGGGGTGGTGGATAAAATTTAGGGGTATTTTCAATTTTTTTTAAGTCTCGAAGAAATTATTTTAAGGTTTATAATTTTCCAGTAACAAGTTCACATGAGCTTCGCCGGATTCCGGTGAATCCACCACCAAAACCACATTTCATTTTTTCCATTTTTTCAGCCAAAACAACCAGTGAGTGTCACAAAACAGCAACCAACGAAGCTCCTCCACCAAAAACCACCAGAGACCCACTGTTTGACGTCATTAATGGCGAACTTCCACCTCCAAACCTCACTACCACACCACACCTCACCAAACCACCATCTAGCCTTCTTCTCCATCAGTTCGCACCACCATCTCCTCTGCCAGACCCCCAACCCATTTACATTTCCTACTCATTCCTCCAATCAAAAATATCCACCCAAACTTTGTTCACCACTTTCTCTAACCAAAATAGCCAACAACATCGAACAAAACCCTTTCCAAACCGACGAACAACCATCGCCAGACCCACCAAAAATCAAACCCAAACCAACCGAATCAAACCACCAGCACCAGTGAGCTCACCGCTAGAGCCACCAAACCAAAACCCTATTTTCGTTTGTTCTTTTTTTTTCCGGCAAGTTAATCGCCAAGACCACATAAACCAACAACCAAAGCTCCGACAAACACTGATCCAAAACCGCCCTTTGTTTTTCCCATTTTCGGGCAATAGTTTCGGTGAGGAGCTCAAAGCTTTGATGAATCGGAGCTAAACAAACCAGTCCCTTCCCCTTTCCCCTTTACGATTTTGGTTCATTTTGTAGGTATTTTGTCCATCTGTTTCTTCTCCGGTGTGGCTCCATCACCGGCGAATAATAACACAACAATGCCGCTACCACTCAAAGCTCCGACGAGCAACGATACCAGATCTGCCCGAAATTGGTAATATTTTGACAATTGTATTTGGTCACTATTTTGTTCTTATGTTTATATTAATTGTTGCATTATTTTTTGAATGTTGAGCTTTTTCTCATAATTTTATTATTATTATTATTATCATTGTTTGTTGATATTGTGAATTTGTCTCTGTTGCTTATTGTTATTTTCAATTTACTTATTTAATGATTTATTTAGTCACTGTTAACGTGACTATGTTTTGATGTAATTATATTTTGATATTTAGTTATAATTAATGCAATGTTTCATTTTCTGGGATGTTTTACATTAATTTTGCACTAGTTGTGATGATTTCTTTTCTTTTAGTTATTATTTTGATTTTTATGTTAAACTTATTTTTCACACATTTATTTTTTGTAAAATATTAAAAGCTGTCCAGTAAGTTAAGTTTTGTTGTAAACATGCCTCATTTTGATGAAATATTGCATTCATTATTATTGCCACGATATTTTCTTCGTATATTTTGTTACTTTCACTTTTTCGTTGTCATTAGTGTTATATAGGTTACAAGTTAAAATTGGCTAGTAAAAAAATCTCTCCGTCAATTTTGAAGGCCTCTCCAATGTTTAAAAACGGAAATTTAGTTTAAGTTCATATATTTTGTTTGTTAAAATTGGCCGACGAAGAAATTACCGTCGATTTCCATGGCCTCTCATGTTAATAAGACGGGTTTATAGTTTTAAGTTATTATTTAATTCATTAGTTTCACTCATATTTGTTTATTACTAACACTTTTACTAAGTGTCTATACAAGTACCCGGAGGTGCTTCCCATTGAAACTATTCGAATTAAGTTCGAATTATACTCTTATTTATTATTGTATATTATTGACGATAGGCAAATTTAGGCTGATTCATATATTATTATTTTATCATATTACTTGTGTATATTGCATATTTATTATATTTATACATTATTTTATTCTCCTCCTCAATTTGAAAAAAATGAATTCAGTCGGAACCTAGATTTGTGAATTTCGAAGGATGTCTAACCCCTTCCCCTCGAAATAACTTGAACCCCTTACCTAGAATCAATTGGTTTCGTAGACTTTCTTTTAAAGTTAATTAGTTAATTGATTTCTTAGTTTTTCTAAAATTAGGTGACGACTCCCTTTTAAACACTTTTACCCCTTTCCCTTTTTAAATATTCTTTTAATTATCTAAAAATTGAATAACTATTCTTTGGCGAGTCACCGCAACGTTGCGTTCACTCAAAGGATGTCAACAGAATGGCGATTCCGCTGGGATATAGAGACTCTAACTATTGTTATTTCATTTTTTCAAAATTGATGAGACTTTTCTTTTATTGTGTTATATCTTGTATCTCGTATATTTTGTTGATTATTTGTATATTGTACTTGTTGTTTATTTATTATTCAGTATATTATCGTTGCATTCATGGCATTTTCCAACATGTATGTATATTATACTAAAGAACGGTTTTGCGAAACCGTATCCGAACTTTTTTATAATCAACTTTTTTTTGGAATGATCAACAATTTATTGGTTTGTCATACGTCCAATGGTTATCGCGAGTTCCACCCTAAGTTGTCCGCTTGGGTTCTCGGTCTTTCAAAAATCACTCTTGCTAACCTAGTTTTAGAATATTCATAATTTCAGTCCAATCTTTATTCAAGATAGAATATGTTGGAACTATGTTTGACTTGATTCCTGCTTCAACAGGATACGTATGCGTCATAAGGGCTCGGTCATGTTCCCCGTAAGCTTTCCAATATTTCAAGGCGAAAACTATGTAAAATTTTATGAGGAGGTTTCCAAAATTTTACTAAGGAGATAGTTGTTACAAGATTAAATAACGGAGGTTGTTGATGTTGAAACAAGGGAAAAAATTTTAAGGAATGGCCTCAAAAATTTCACCAAGATTGTACTAAAATTCAAGATTTGTGAGACATAACTCCGAGTTGGTTTGTGCCTTTTGGATTAATTTTTTTGTACATGATATTATATTCATTGTATATCTTTGATTTTATTTATCTTACATTCCATTAAAAATATTGTTTTAGTTGACATTTTTTTTAAGTTGGGTTTTCCGCCCTTCAATGTGACTCATTAATTTTTTATTTTTGTTACTCTTTCTTTAATTAATAAAAAAAAAAAAATTTTGTTAAATTTGGGTGGTCCGCCCTTCAATGTGACTCACTGATTTTCTTCATTCTTAATAATAAAAAAAAATTGTTAAACTTGATTTGCCCGACTTTCAATGTGGCTCATTGATTTTTCATTTCCATTATTTTTTCTTTCAAAAATTTATTTGTTGTTCAAAATTTAGGTTTTATGTCATATCTGAATGAACTACGCAAATCTGATTATCATCAATCAGATACGTAGGCTACCCCTCTAGGTTCGGTATTCTTTATTCAAAAGATTTTTTATTTGTTATTCTTTTGATGTTTATATTTTTGAAATCATTTTTTGGCTTGGTTGGTGCTAACACAATTCAAATATGCATGTGAAAAATAATTTGTACAATAGGGAAGATTGACTTTTTGTTAAACCATAGATTCTTTTGGTACCTTTCAGTCATATTTTTGTTACACGGAAACATATTCCCTTGTATAAATTCAAGATTAGAACAAAACTAGATTCATTGTTTCAGGTGCATTGTGTGTTGAGTTTTTTATTAAACTCGTGTTTCTTTGTTGATCTAAAACTTGACCTGAATGTTGCAGAGGCGAAATCTTGAGTAACTTTTGATTTGAAAAATAATTGTAGGCCTTCTTTGATCCGTTTGAGCCTTTCAAAGCCAACCAAATGACATTAATCCTTAGTATATCCCACTTCGAGCCTTGAACCTATTCTATGGATAACCATATTTTTAGCTTATACCTTTTCTGAGTGCTTATACGCACTACCCCTCTTTTGGCTTGACTTTCTTGAGCGCACTGAAGACGTACAAGTTTCAAAATAAAGATTCAAAGTTCAAATTTGTCAAAGAAAAAAGTTACCAAAGTCCCTGAAAATCAAAAATACAAAAATGACTTCAAAAGAAAGAAAGAATTGAAAATTCCCCACAAGTTCAAGCAAACAAAATTTCAACAAAAGAAGAAGAATACTCAAAACCAAAAGAAGAAAGTTCAAAAGATGATGAGATGGGAAAAAGGTCAGACAAGCAAAGTATAAAAAAAAGTCAAAAATTGTAAAGAGAAGGGACAATGAAGAGAATCAAACGCTAAAAGCGTAATAAATGTTGAAATCACAAATTCAGTGCAATGCTCAAGAAGGGAATAAGTCACTTTATCGCAAATGACTATCATACCCGTCTCTAAGCCTACATTACAAGCTATTAACAAGCCCTACATGATTTTAGTTCAAATGTTATCACATTAGTGGAGATTTACATGAAGACCAAGCCTATGGTATCACAAATTGCATGCGTTGAATATTTTTTTGAGTGTGAGTGGATTTTGTTAAGTATCCCTAAATCAAAACACTTTAAATGTGTGCAAATTGAGACTTTCTTTGTAGTAAGGGCACTTGAAACATGATTTTAGGTCTATTTCAAAACCTTTATTTGTAGCAAGATGAACAATTTTTGTCGTTACTTGAGTACAATTGGGTGCCACTTGAATCCATAGGAATTACCTCGAAGTCAATCTCAGTTGAAAGAGAAAGAATTGTGAGAAATTTTTGTACAATACTAATTGTTGGTGCTAACCAAGTTAAAATATGTTTCATTGTCATAAAATAAATATGGGTTGATACCCACTTTTCAGTAGTTGTCCAAACCAACTTTGTGGACCGTTTCATTGTTGATATTTGTCCAAACTAACTTTGTGGACCGTTTCATTGTTGATACTTGTCCAAAGTAACTTTGTGGATTGTTTCATAGTTAAAATTTTATTTTTAGGTCATCATACCTTTCAAAATGACATTTTTAAAAAAATAATTTGTTATCTCAAATAAAATGATACTTTTTAAAATGGGTTTGTCAAGCCATTCAATATGACACTTTTTATTTTGTTATTCTATTTAAAATTGATATTTTTTTTTTATTCATGATATTATTAAGTTTGAATTGTTTCATTGGTTAATACCATGTTCATATGAGGCCATGTTTGCATATTTTATGTTGCTTTTATGTTACATCTGTTACTAATATTGTTATTGTAGATTTTATGATACACCATTCATATTAAGTTCAAGATTGGGTTGTCATCTCCTTTCAAAGTGACATGTTATGTTCAAATTGGGTCGTCCGCTATTCAAAGAGACACATTGGGTTGTCACCTCGTTCAAAGTGACATGTTATATTCAAAATTAGGTCGTCCGCCTTTCAAAGAGACACGTTGGATTGTCACCTCGTCCAAAGTGACATGTTATATTCAAGTTGTGACGTCTGCCTTTCAAAGAGACACGTTGGGTTGTCACCTCGTTAAAATTGATATGTTCTATTCAAGTTGGGTCATCCGTCTTTCAAAGAGATACTTTGGGTTGTCACCTCGTTCAAAGAGACATGTTATATTCAAGTTGGGTCGTCCGTCTTTCAAAGAGACATGTTGGGTTGTCACCTCGTTCAAAGTGACATGTTATATTCAAATTGGGTCGTCCGGCTTTCAAAGAGACACGTTGGATTATCAGCTCGTCCAAAGTGACATGTTATATTCAAGTTGTGACGTCTACCTTTCAAAGAGACACGTTGGGTTGTCACCTCGTTCAAAGTGACATGTTATATTCAATTTGGGACGTCCGTCTTTCATAGAGATACTTTGGGTTGTCACCTCGTTCAAAGTGACATGTTATATTCAAGTTGAGTCATCCGCCTTTCAAAGAGACATGTTAGGTTGTCACCTCGTTCAAAGTGACATGTTATATTCAAGTTGGGTCGTCTGCCTTTTAAAGAGACATGTTGGGTTGTCACCTCGTTCAAAGTGACATGTTATATTCAAGTTGGGTCGTTCGTCTTTCAAAGAGACATGTTGGGTTGTCACCTCGTTCAAAGTGAAATGTTAAGTTCAAATTGGGTTGTCCACCTTTCAAAGAGACACATTGGGTTGTTACCTCGTTCAAAGTGACACGTTATATTCAAGTTGGGTCGTCCGCCTTTCAAAGAGACAGATTGGGTTATCACCTCGTTCAAAGTGACATGTTATATTCAAGATTGGGTCATAATCTCCCTTCAAGTGACACGTTAAGTTCAAATTTGGTCGTCCGCCTCCAAAGAGACACATTGGATCGTCACCTCGTTCAAAGTGACATGTTATAATCAAATTGGGTCGTCCGTCTTTCAAAGAGACATGTTGGGTTGTCACCTCGTTCAAATTGACATATTATATTCAAGTTAGACCGTCTGCCTTTCAAAGAGATACTTTGGGTTGTCACCTCGTTCAAAATGACATGTTATATTCAAGTGGGGTCATCCGTCTTTCAAAGAAACACGTTGGGTTGTCACCTCGTTCAAAGTGACATGTTATATTCAAGTTGGGTCGTCCGCCTTTCAAAGAGACACGTTGGGTTGTCACCTCGTTCAAAGTGACATGTTATTCATATCCTCCTCCTTTCAAAGAGGTACGCTACATTCATTACGCAATTTTGCAAGTAACATTGAAGGAATTTGAATGTTGTTCATTTTACAATCAATCCTTGCTTTTGGCTTATTATTTTCATCCTCATTGGCGGATGTAGAGTATTGTTCAAAATCTCTACTAACGTCTCATATTGTTTTGTTCAAAGTTTATCAAACCAAATTTGGGTTCGTCAACTTTGTTTGACCAGGATCTCTTTCTTTGATCCTAATCAAACAAAGGAACAAGTTGTTGACACCAAATTTTGGTCTGTTATTTCTAAAGTGAATACTTTTTAAGTATTTTATTTTTTAAATAGTTCAAAGTACATTTTTTGTCATTTTAATGCAATTTGTTGATAATTATCCTTCTTCTCAAATTATTAGGATTTTTATCGGTTAATTCTATTTATATTATTTTATCACAACCGGTTGAATACGTTCAAATATTCGTTCATTTTTTATAAAATCATTATTTCTGTTAAACTATATTTTTTACATGTCATTGGTTACGTTCATTACATTTCTTAATATTCATTTTATCTGTTACATTTGTTAATATTCACTTTGATATTTTGCACAATCCAGAAATTCATTCTGCTATAGATAATATTTTATACACAGATATTTTATTGACCGGTGATTTTGGCTCACGGTTTTAAAACAGTGGTATGTAGTTTCAACTCCCTATATAAAGAATAGTTTGCCTATTAGATTAAGGGGGTGCTGGATAAAATTTAGGGGTATTTTCAGATTTTATTAAGTCTTGAAGAAATTCTTTTAGGGTTTATAATTTTCCGGTGACAAATTCACCGAAGCTTCGCCGGATTCTGGCGAATCCACCACCAAAATCCCATTTCATTTTTCCCATTTTTTCAGCCAAAACAATCAGTGGGTGTCACCAAACAACAACCAACGAAGCTCCTCCACCAAAAACCACCAGAGCCCCACTGTTTAACGCTATTAATGGCAAACTTCCACCTCCAAACCTCACTGCCAGACCACACATCACCAAACCACCATCTAGCCTTCTTCTCCATCAGTTCACACCACCATCTCCTCCGCCAGACCCCTAACCCATTTACCCTTGTTTCTCTTTCCTTCGATTAGAAACATCCACCCAAACCACCTCTGTTCACCACTTTCTCCGACCAGAATAGCCAACAATAGCGAACAAAACCCTTTTCAAACCAACGAACAACTATCGCCAGACCCACCAAAAGTCAAGCCCAAACCAATTTAATCAAACCCAGCACCGGCGAGCTCACTGTCGGAGCTACCAAACCAAAACCCCCTTTTCATTTGTTCTCTTTTTTTTCGACAAGTTAACCGCCACATCCATATAAACCAGCAACCAAAGCTCCGAAAAACCCCAACCCAAACCCCCCCCCTTTTTTTTTTCTCATTTTCCGGGCAGCAGTTCCAGTGAGGAACTCAAAGCTCCGATGAATCGAAACTAAATGAACCAGTCCCTTCCCCTTTTCCCTTAAGGATTTTGGTTCATTTTTTAAGTATTTCGTCCAGCTCTTTCTTCTTCGGTGTGGCTCCATCGCCGGCGAATAATAACACAACAACGCCGCTGCCGTTCAAAGCTCCGACAAGCAACGATTCCATATCTGCCCGAAAATGGTAATATTTTGACAATCGTATTTGGTCACTATTTTGTTCTTATGTTTATATTAATTATTGCATTATTTTTCGTAATGTTGAGCTCTTTCTCATAATTTTATTATTATTATTATCATTGTTTGTTCATACTGTGAGTTTGTCTCTGTTGTTTATTGTTATTTTTAATTTACTTATTTAATGAGTTATTTAGTCACAGTTAAAGTAATTATGTTTTGCTGTAATTATATTATGATATCTAGTTATAATTAATGCAATGTTTCATTTTCTGAGATGTTTTACCTTAATTTTGCAATAGCTGAGATGATTTCTTTTCTTTTAGTTATTATTTTGATTTTTATGTTAAGCTTATTTTCCAAGCATTTATTTTTTGTAAAATATTAAAAGCTTTCCAATAAGTTAACTTCTGTGGTAGACATGCCTCATTTTGATGATACATTGTATTCATTATTATTGACACATTATTTTCTTCGTGTATTTTGCTACTTTCACTTTTTCGTTGTCATTAATGTTATATAGGTTACAAGTTAAAATGACCAATGAAAAAATCTCTTCATCGGTTTTGGAGTGCTTCCCAATGTTAAAAGATGAAAAATTAGTTTAAGTTCATATATTTAGTTTGTTAAAATTGACCGATGAAGAAATTACCATCGATTTCCAAGGCCTCCCATGTTAATAAGACGGGTTTTTATTTTTCAGTTATTATTTAATTCATTAGTTTTACTCATATTTATTTTTTACAAACACTTTTACTAAGTTTCTTTACAGGTACTCGGAGGTGCTTTCCATTGAAGCTATTTGAATTAGGTTCGAATTATACTCTTATTCATTATTGTATATTATAGATGATAAGCAAATTTAGGCCGATTCCTATATTATTGTTTTATCATATTACTTGTGTATATTGCATGTTTATTATATTTGTACATTATTTTATTATCTTCTTCAATTTGAAAAAATGAATTCAGTCGCGACCCACATTTTTGGATTTCTAAGGATGCCTAACCCCTTCCCTTTAACACTTTTACCCCTTTCCCTTTTTAAAAATTCTTTTAACTCTTTAAAAAGTTGAATAATTATATTTTGGCGAGTCACCGCGACGTTGCGCCCTCTCAAAGGATGTCAACATATCTATTATGGTCTTCACTCCTTCTTCAAATTCTGGTGGAGCATCTTCGACATATTTCCCTTCTAGAGGATCATTTTCATTGAAAGATATATGATAATATCAGACAATAACTTCTAGCTCTTCATCAATCTTCGTTTGAGGCAAGGCATCGTGCTCGTTCTGGATTGTTACATGATATAAGGAGCCTACAGTTTCCCCATCTTCTTCGCACTTCTTGGTGTAAACCACGGTATGAGTGTTTGCCTTTAGTTTCTCTTTACACGAAACTATAAGTTTCACTCGTTGCCTTATTCTAGAAGGAGTCAGACTATTAAAATCCTACTAGATTATAGGTGAGGCAAGTGTTGTCACTCTTACATAACTTCTCTAATGCTTGTTATTTTGCTTCTTCAATGGACCTAACCTTTCAAATACAGAAGTTGTTGTAGTCGATTTTCCAAGTCGATCAAAGATGAAAGGTCTTTTGTTGGAAACAACAGAATGATATTCTACAATGATATAGTTTTTCCTATCACTTTTTATGGAGATGCGAACTAGCGAAGGTCGTTTATAGCCTAAGCCTTCGTGTGGTTGTCTAGTTGTATCCTCCAATGGAAGTTTCCCTAATTTTGATGGCTCATTTGGGTTGTATCTAGCCTTCACAAATAACTCATAAGCATTTGGATCATAGCCTTATCTCGTTCGTTATGTAGGGAGTGCCACATCTCACACTTGATTTTTGAGCGATGACTTTCCTGATAGCTTCGAAGACATGTTTATTGCATCAATCCATCTGATAGGAAGAGTTAGTCTCGTAGTGTATATTTTTTGAAGGTTAGATTATTGACCTTCCTCTTTCTTTACCTTTGAAATGTAGCAAAGTACAGAAGTCAACTTCATCTTCCAAGACATCATCCTCCTTTCATTTAGAATCAGACAAGATCCTTTAGTGTTAACTTTGATTTTTCCGTCAGCCACATCAACTATTTTTCTAGCAATCTTATCAAACTTGATTAATTTGATGTCATTACATTTTCCCCCCTTAATAATGTAACTCTTCAAATAGAATTTTGCATCGACGAAGTGTGTTATCATCCGCAACAATCTTCCTTTCAATTCCACCTTTAAGATACTTCAAACATTGATAGTAAGAAGATGAGACAATTTTATTCTCATGTACCCAAGACTTACGAATTAATATGTTATATTAAGTATTTGCACTCGGTCACATGCATTCGTGCACTTGATCGCAAATCTTTCATGTGGATTTCCAATTCAATAGAACTTATGTAACTCTGTCTCCCTTGATTGAATCCTTGTGTCAACAAACAAATTTCACTAAGTTCTTCAGTCGTGCTGTCGAGTTTCTTTAATGTGTGGATAGGCAGAATGTTAACTTATGTCCTTCATCTATTAAGATTTTATTTATCTTCTTCTCTAGCATGTGACTCACCGTATATAAAGTATGATTGTGTAGTATTTCACCAAATAGAAGATCATTATCTGTAAATATAATTTTTTTATGACATACATGTACTTCTTGGAAACAAGGTTCAACGGGCTTGTTAGAAGACGAAGGAAATACCATTTATGAGATTTCTCTCAATGTTTGTTCTTCGTTAGTAGGAGACACCTTTTGTGAGGATTCACTCGTCGCTTCTTCTTTATCATTAGGAGACTTTTGTTGCGGTTTCACTCACAATTTATTCTTTGTCAGCATTGAAACATGATGCCTCAACATTGTCTTGAGTAGACTTTGTAAAGAACAAACTTGGTAAGAATTCCTCTAGAGTCATAGGACGTCAGAACTTCTGGTCGTGATGCACTTCTATTTTTTCCCTCTTTTGACGCTTGATTTATTTCAGCTTCTCCAGTCTCCTCGCCATATTACTTCTAATTGGTTGCTCGGGTGATTCTTATTGTAAACTTGACCTATTGTGTCTTCGTCTAGTCACAAGTATCCAATCTTCATCACCATCTACATCAAATTGAGGTTTGTCTTGATCCAATGACTCTTCTTCATGCTTTAAAGCGACACATATTTGGA
This sequence comes from Solanum stenotomum, assembly GCF_019186545.1. Classification (NCBI taxonomy): domain Eukaryota; kingdom Viridiplantae; phylum Streptophyta; class Magnoliopsida; order Solanales; family Solanaceae; genus Solanum; species Solanum stenotomum. Next base: position 41,722,988 of record NC_064290.1, read on the forward strand.
ACAAATAGAGCAAGCCAAATGTGATAGAGATTTGATTAGAACTATCTTTCTCACTAATCAATCACATAACTCTATCCTTGAAGACAAAACGTTTTTCAAAATGGAGACTCACAAGTCTATGATACTTGTTATGGGTCATCAATTTTTCCAGCTCCATCAGGTCACGTCATCTCTTAAAACTCAATGAGCTTAATATTAAGCAAGTCATCAAAATCCCAGAAACGTCAGAATACAAGAAGTGGTATTCCTTTTCTTGTATCTCCCTCAGTGTCGACTCTTGAATCGAACACGCTCGGAAAGTCATTTTCACGCTTTGCTTCTTACTTTCCTTCATAATGAACTTCACAAGCAACACATTGACATTTATGGATTCTTTATTGCCATTCATGGGAACAAATTTGTTTAATCTCTTAGGTTCTTTCTTGTCCCTTCTTTTACAGGGATCATGGATAAACGTCATATCTTTTCCAGCATAGGACATGCTCAACTCCATATCATGTTGTATTCCTTGTAAGATGTAAAGAAGCTCCCAGTGCATTCTTTGGATATACATATTTCTATTGCAGAAGTTTCACTAAGCCTATCTTTGCAATTTAGGCTCGCGTTTCACCATTGATTTATGAAATCTATAACCGATTCATCCTTTATTGGCGAGTATTCATCAGTTTTACCATTATCACTATACGTCTTATGGTACAGAAGCAATTGAGAAACTCGTACTCTAGTGACTCATAACTATAGATAGAATTGGGTTCGAAATCCGTGTACTCATGCTACTCTTTTACGTTCTCAATGATCATGAAAGCAATGATAACTGATGTTTCATCCATGGAGGAACAACTTGCAAATCTAACGAAGTTGGCTGAAGGATTGACAAGGCATGCACACATCCAAGAGTCTCGAATTGATAAATTGATGAATAGCATGAAAAGCCTTTTATACGGAGAAGTCAGTCATGCGCCTAGAAAGGGTGTTGAAGTTCAAAAGATCAAAAATCATGCGAAGCAAGCACCACTTGTCAAAGGAGTTCAGTGAAGGTACAATCAAAGATAAGTATGAAGTCTCCACCAAGTATTCTCATATGTATGTCAAACCATACACTGCAAGAAATAATAACATCAAAATGCTTGTCGGTTATCAACCTCCCAAATTTAAAAAGTTTGAGGGTAAAGGAACAGAGTCATATTACGCGATGCATGTGGAGATGATTCGTTGGTTGAGTCATACTTCTCCTTTATGAGTACGATGCCCTAGAGATATTATTATATTTCATCTCAAATCGAGTTGTAGTTCCTCTATAGAGTTCTTGGAACAAGATTACTCAAGTAGAGCTAAGGTCTTCTTGATCGTTACAGCAATATACCTTCCTCCTTTTAAAGAATTTGTGGAGGACATTGATCCTTTCGGAGTCGAAGACCCAAAAATAAGATTTGATGTGGATGACACTTGAATCATTTATTGTCCCAGCACAATGGTCTTGCTCCTTGTGATAGCTCTGAAACTTCTGAAGGTAACTGATGAGTCCATAATTTGGACTTATTTAGGGCAATATTTTGGTTGAATTAGTGTCCTCAAATGCCTATTTTGTCTCAATATTTGATGTACATCCTTTATTTCAGGTATTTGACTTGAGAGACAAAGCATGGACGCTATCAAGCAAAAAGGAACAAAGCAGCTGAAAGAAGAAAGAAAAAATGGCTTGAATATCGCCTAATCCATTAGGCGAGACGCCGAATGGCCTTAACCTCGCCCAAATTTCCAGTGTGCTGAGCCTTGAAGGAAAATATCAAGTTCGCAAGGAAAAGGAGTAGTTGATGTATCGCTGAGTAGTTCCGCGAAGCAGTTCCCTATCGCGCAATGAATCAAAACGAAAAGAAGTTGAAGGCAAAAGTTGAAAGGTGATGAACCAGACCAAAGGGCGGATCGCCGAATGTATCGGCGATCTTGACTAACTGCGCCGAGTGATCCTTCGCAGCACAAATTTTTGAAAACTATAAATACCTATTTAATTATGTAGCTTATGAATCAAGTTGTAGAGAATTATTACTGAGACTTAGAATATTTTCAGTTTTTAGTTTTTAGAGTTTTTTGGGAGACATTGTTCTTGAGCTTGAAGGTTTTGAAGGTTTTCAACTCCAAGAAATTTGAAGTGGATATCCAAAAATATTCATCCTAGACGTGTTTAAAGACATTTTCTATCGTACCCACTTGATGGAAACACTTGTTGGTATTGATTTCTATCTCTTTTTAATGTCTAGCTAAAACCCTAATTCTTGGGGTGTGATTTTGTGAATATGGGTTAAATTTCCTATTGGGTATTGCTTATTGCTAGTCCATTTGTTGTTTAAATGTGATTTCGTTTAATAGTTGTGTTTGAACTTAATGGGATTGTAGTTGCAAATGAGATTTCATCTTAGTGTTTTTGGCTTGCTCAAGAGAGATGTTTTAAAACTAAGACTACTAAATCGATAGCCGGTGGTTATTGGGTCGTCATGGGTTCAGCTCAAGAGAGTAAATCTTTGACCTTCTCCAACAGATTCAGCTCGAGAGAGTGAATGGGCTAAGGTGGAGGTTATGCTTAAGTGATGCAACTCGGTGTTCGAGAGAAACCGAGTTGATTCGGGGTAAGTTGCTTGAGAGAGAATTTACCCCAACTAAAGTCTAGCCTAGTTACAAATATTCAGCGATTTACTATCAATAGCATTTACCCAATAGTATATTTTATCCCATATTCCAATCACATCCCAAGAATCATGTCTCCCTTATCTCGTATCTTTATATTTTCGCTATTTTTGTCATTAGTTGAATATAAACCCCCCCTTTGATAATTGACATTCGTGTCAACTTTAGATTTAGTATGTTTTTATTCGTAAATATTTATAGCTATGATAGATTAGAACTTGATTTTACTTTTCTATTAATTCTTGCAACCACTCCCTTGGGACTCGACCCCAACCCATTCGGTTGGGTTATATTACTATTGTACGATCGTAGACACTTGAATTGGAAGTTGTGTCTTGATTACGCAAACATCAAAATGGCGTCGTTGCCGAGGAGTGGTGTTGGTTGAGAATTTTTAGTTTAGTAAATTTTTTGTTCTTCTTAGTTATAGTTCTACTTACTTAATTTTTTGTTTTGTTTTGCTTGATTGTGTTGGAAACAAGAAGTATGACCGTAAACGACAGCAATGGGAACCAAGTAAGCCATCAAGACGACATCAGAAACCTCAACGATGTCCATGAGCCTCATGCTAATGACGCCTATCTCATGAGCGGTATTGGTGTCATTCGCTTACCTCTGGCTGAAAGGAATGCAGTATTTCACATCACAAGTACCATGTTGCAACTCTTGAAACTAAAGGTGATTTTCAGTGGTTTGGCTCATGAGGACCCTCATGAGCATTTTAGAAACTTTATGGATGTGTGCGGACCGTACTCTTTCAAGAACATCTCCTAAGAGTCGGTCCGATTGAGGTTATTCCCATTCTCGTTGACAGAAGAGGCGTGCAAGTGGCTGGTTGAGTTGCCACGTGAATCCATCTCTTCGTGGGAGGAGTTGGTAACCGCATTTCAAGTGTGATTTTTCCCTCCTTCGAAGACGATGACTCTTTGGGATAGCATTCAAGCTTTAAGCGTCTAGAAAGGGAGCCTATATACGAAACTTGGTTGCGGTTCAAAAAGTTGGTGCTTCAATGCCCAACCCATGGCTTGCCTGATAATGTCCTGCTGCAATATTTTTTACCAGAGTCTGGATTCGATAAATAAAGATGTTGCGGACCAACTCTTTCCGGGAGGTTTGAAGCAGCAACCATTGCGATAGCTACTCAACTTTTAAATGGCATAACGACCATAAACAGGACTGGTACACCCATGAAGACCGGGTCTCTCCTTTCACATTCAAGCTAACTAAGGAGCAGATGGATAAAAACTATGAGAGAGACCAAATCATGGCCAAGATCATGACGCAACTTGACATTTTATCTAAAAATGTCATGGAGGCTGGTGCCCGTAGTGTCAATGTCTTGGGGGTCGAGTGTGCAAATCCTGAGGAGACAAAGTTTGAAGTCTTGTACAATGATGAGGTAATTTTCTAGCCAACCAAGGCGGTGGTTATCCTTCAAACTACCCTAGGCAGGGTGGTAACCAAGGTTAGGCTAGAGAGGATGGTTAGAAGGATCGCGACAAAGAATGGAAGGACCAAAATCCTAACTGGAAAGATGGGGAAAAGGACAGGTATGGGCCTACCCATGAGTGCCAAAAGTCGAAGGATTCAGAATGTGGTAGGTCTGAGGATATGCTCTCTCGTATCCTCAACAAAGTTGAAGGGCTACACAAGATTCTAAAAGAAATGAAAGAAGATTTGTCTACCCTTAGCCAAACCGTCACCTCCCATTCAATGTCAATCAAGCAGTTGGAGACCCAAAAGGGTCATACATCGTCTCATCTCAATTCGAGACAACAGGGGGTTTGCCTAGTGATACTATGGCTAACCCCAAGAATGAGGTTTGAAGGTGGACTTGCGTCATGTCACGACATTAAATAAGGCGTTGTTTGGGAGGAAACCCAAAACCCTTTTATTACTTTTTGTTTGTTTGTAAAATAATGGTGTATTGGTTGTGCAGGATGAAGTGTGGGAAGTGTTAGGAAAGAAGGAGATTGGCAATCAAAATGGTCCAACTCGGCGCATTGCCAAAAAGGTCATTGATCCCGACTCAGACCGTCGTTGGACTAAAGACAACTTTGAGGGAGAGTCTGTAAAACTCAACGGGCCTATAAAATTATTGGCGAGTCACCGAACTGGTCGGTGATTCCGATTCTTACCGCCGTTTGGACTCCCAAATTGACTGTGGGTTCTGTAAAACTCGACGAAGTAAGTGATTACTCAGCGTGATGCAGAATGGAAAAGAACTGGACTGTTTTTGAAGCTAAAGGTTTAAATTCTCAAACTCTTGCACTCTTATGCATTTTCATTCTTCCAACCTCACACCTGCATATTATTCCCTATATTTTTGCATTCTCTGAGTGTGTTAGTTCTAGATTTGTGCTCGAAACTTGGATTACATTGTTGCCTAGCGACTCAATCCCAATTTAGTCAGCATTAAAGGTTGGTTTCCTAACCCTGAGCTATTTTTGTAATAATTATACTCATTCGCAATAATCTTATCATATTGTTGTGTACTGGACCTCCCTGATGGAATCAGTAGGTTTGAATGCCTGATTTAATTCGATATTCTTGCCTGTAATGTTTTGATTGTCAAAATCACATAAGTCTGTGCTTAAAATAAAGTAAATTATGTGGGTATCATGCTTGGGTGTTATCGGTATGAGCTTAATTTAACTAGTGCATGCTTTGATGTTGTTTTCGGAGATTGCGGGATTGAATTCGAGAAGTTGGGATGAAAATAAGCACGTAGGGTCGTTTGGCGAGCTGGTTCAAGCTCGTCAAACCACTCGGTGATTCACCTAATGACTCCATCTCGCCTTTAATTTCATGCTAAATGTGCTTTTAGAGTCTGTAACTTTCAGTGAGAAGCCTGAGGTCACCGAAGGAACTAGGTGACTCACCGAAAGTCTTATATCATGCCCTTGTCTGCTCCCCTGCATCTCTTTGCACTATAACTTTCAGCTAACTAACCCTTCATCACCGAATGACGTCGGTGATTCGCCGACCGAGTCGGTGAGTTTATTTGCAACTGATTTTCTGTGCATCTATAGAATGTTTTTCTAACCTTGTATCGAACTTGCAGAATGGCCAAACCAAAGGTTACAGGTGGAAACAGGCCACCCCGAACAAAGGGAAAGAGAATCGTCACCAATGTAGAGGCAGTTGTGGGAAAGAGGATAAAAGAAAGGGCAAGGAAGCCTGGGGAGTCTATGCATCTTCTTGTTGAAAGCCCATTTCAACTATTCCACAAAACCCTAATGTTCCTTCATGATGTCGGGGGTTCTATGCAACTATGCAAGCCTTTTGGGTGAATTCGCAGGTGGCCACTCCTAGTGGGCCTGGCACTGTTGATGTTTTTAAGATAGTTTCGGATACTGATGCCTAGATCTCGAACACTACTCTGGGCACTANCTGATGGAATCAGCAGGTTTGAATGCCTGATTTAATTCGATATTCTTGCCCGTAATGTTTTGATTGTGAAAATCACATAAGTCTATGCTTTAAATGAAGTCAATTATGTGGGTATCATGCTTGGGTGTTATCGATTTGAGCTTAATTTAACTAGTGCATGCTTTGATGTTGTTTTCGAAGATTGCGGGATTGAATTCGAGAAGTTGGGTTGAAAATAGGCGCGTAGGGTCGTTTGGCGAGCTGGTTCAAGCTTGCCAAACCACTAAGTGGTTCGCCTAATGACCCCATCTCGCCTTTAATTTCATGCTAAATGTGCTTTTAGAGTCTGTAACTTTCAGCGAGAAGCCTGAGGTCACCAAAGGAACTCGGTAACTCACCGAAAGTCTTATATCACGCCCTTGTCTGCTCCCCTGCATCTCTTTGCACTATAACTTTCAGCGAACTAAACCTTCATCGTCGAATGACATCGGTGATTCACCGATCGAGTCGGTGAGTTTGTCTGCAACTGAATTTTTGTGCATCTATAAAATGTTTTTCTAACCTTGTATCGAATTTGCAGAATGGCCAAACCAAAGGTTGCAGGTGGAAACAGGCCACCCCGAACAAAGGGAAAGAGAATCGTCACCAATGTAGAGGCAGTTGTGGGAAAGAGGATAAAAGAAAGGGCAAGGAAGCCTGGGGAGTCTATGCATCTTCTTGTTGAAAGCCCATTTCAACTATTCCACAAAACCCTAATGTTCCTTCATGATGTCGGGGGTTCTATGCAACTATGCAAGCCTTTTGGGTGAATTCGCAGGTGGCCACTCCTAGTGGGCCTGGCACTGTTGATGTTTTTAAGATAGTTTCGGATACTGATGCCTAGATCTCGAACACTACTCTGGGCACTAATTCCCAGACAGATAGAGCGACTGCTTAGACAGGATCCCTTCTTTACCTCCCTATTAGTCTTACTTTATTTTAAAATTTTGGATAATATTGTTTGCATTTGAGGATAAATACTTTTATTTGTGGTGGGGTTAGGCCCACCTTTGTGTGCTATTTGTGACTGATGTTTTGATTTTATATTTGGTTCATTATGCTTAATATTATGTTATGCACTACTTTTTGTGGCTGTTTTAGCTTGTGGCTCTTTTTGCTTTAATTGGAAATGATTTTGACCCTTTCAAAAAAATTTGCCACCTCTTGTATGTACTTGAATGTGGCTTCTCTTTAGCAAATTTGAGTCTCAGTTCTGATCAATATCAATGACTCAAATAGTGCTCATAATCGAACGAACATGAATGTGTGGCAATGATGAGACCAAGTGAAGTTACATAGATAATATGTGAATTGTTTGCATCTCGTTGTGACTAGCCAATTATCAAATTGATTCTCTTGTGATGATCGTTGCACACTAGCAAAAGTGTGAAGTCGTGTTTGACTTTGGTGTCAATGCCTTGTGTGATGAGCTTACCGTGAACCATGCATGATGACACATAGAATTTGCCCAGTTGATCTGATCGACTAAGTAAGGCTACTCTTGATATAATCTTAGGCAACTTCGAAGAGTGTGAGCCAATTTGACATATACCTCTTTTGTGGCCTACCTTGTGAGTATGTGTGAACCTCTTTTGAACACCCTTTGAGCCTTACCTTTCTTTAGAAGAAACTTATTGAAAACATGACCTCTCTTAATCCACTACCTATAATCCCCTTGATTTGTTGTTGATTGAATAGCCAACTTAGGCCAAAAGCCTAAGTTGGGGGTGTGGTGAAAAGAAAAGGCAAGTCAAGAAGTGCTAGAAAATTCCCTTTAACCCATGGTGTTGAGAAAAATGGAATCCCTCCATACAAAAAAAAGAAAAGAGAAAAGAAAAGAATGAAAAAGAAAAAGCCATGGAATAAAGTTATGAAAATACAAAAGAAATGGGGTTTCCAAACAATCCATGGAAAGTGAATAACGGGATGACTTATGAGCACTAAAGAAAATGATGAAAGAAGAGAAAAGGGAGTGTTGTGAGCACCACATTTCATGAGGATGAAAGTCACTGAGCCTAAATGACCATACCCTTGCACTTAACCCCATTACAAGCCTTGAAAAGACCTTTTTGATCTTGAGTAAGTTGAAACAATTGTCAATTGGAAAATATGGGCAAACCTATGGGTGAAAGCATGCATTATGTTTATCTTTGTGAGTGTGAGCGTTGCATTTGATTCTAGAACTTTAAATGATTAAACCATTGTGTGTGAATATGGAATCATTCTTAGTGTGAGGGAATTTGAATACCTTTGTTGAGCTTGAATTTGCATTTGAAGCAAGTATAGTGAGCTTGAGAATCTTTGATAATGATATGTCACAACTTAAGTCTTAGAGTATATAATTGATCCATGCATTAGTAAGTTGAGTCTTGTTGTGTACATTCATGATTGAGTCTTGTCTAGCACTGTTTGAGACATCCTTTTTGAACTGCTGAACTTCAGTTTTACTTGAGGACAAACAAAAGTTTAAGTTGGGGGTGTTGATGAGTCCACAATTTGGACTCATTTAGGGATATATTTTAATTGAATTAGTGTTCTCAAATGCATATTTTGTCTCAATATTTGACGTAAATCCTTAATTTCAGATATTTGACTTGAGAGGCAAAGCATGGAGGCTATCGAGCAAAAAGAAACAAAGCGGCTGAAAGAAGGAAGAAAAGACGGCCTGAAGATCGCCTAATCCATAAGGCGAGTCATCGAATGGCCTTACCTCGCCCAAAGTTCCAGTGTGCTGAGCCCTGAACAAAAAAATCAAGTCTGCAAGGAAAGGAAGCAGTCGGCGCATCGCCAAGCAGTTCCGCGAAGCAGTTCCCTGTCACCCAATGAATCAAAACGCGAAGATACTGAAGACAAAAGCTGAAAAACGATGAACCAGACCAAAGGGCGGATCGCTGAGTGTATCGGCGATCCCGACTAACTGCGCAGCGTGATCCTTCGCAGCAAAAATTTTCAAAAACTATAAATACCTATTTAATTATGTAGCTTATGAATCAAGTTGTAGAGAATTATTACTGAGACTTAGAATATTTTCAATTTTTAGTTCTTAGAGTTTTTGGGAGACATTGTTCTTGAGCTTCAAGGTTTTGAAGGTTTTCAACTCCAAGAAATTGGGAGTGGGTATCCAAGAATCTTCATTCTAGACGTGTTTAAAGACATTTTCTATCGTATCCACTTAATGGAAACACTTGTTGGTATTGATTTCTATGTCTTTTTCATGTCTAGCTAAAACCCCAATTGGGTGTGATTTTGTGAATATGGGTTAAATTTCCTGTTGGGTATTACTTATTGCTAGTCTATTTGCTATTTAAATGTGATTTCGTTTAGTAGTTGTGTTTGAACTTAATGGGATTGTAGTTGAAAATACGATTTCATCTTAGTGTTTTTGGCTTGCTCGAGAGAGATGTTTTAAAACTAAGACTACTAAATCGATAGCTGGTGGTTATTGGATGGTCGTGGGTTCAACTCGAGAGAGTGAATCCTAGACCTTCTCCCACACATTCAGTTCGAGAGACTGAATGGGCTAAGGCGAAGGTTGTGCTTAAGTGCTGCAACTCGGTGTTCGAGAGAAATCGAGTTGATTCGGGGTAAGTTGCTCGAGAGAGAATTTACCCCCACTAAAGTCTAGCCTAGTTACAAATATTCAGCGATTTACTATCAATAACATTTACCCAATAGTATATTTTATCCCATATTCTTATCACATCCCAAGAATCTCATCTCCCTTATTTCGTATCTTTATATTTTCGCTATTTTTGTCATTAGTTGAATATAAACCCCCCTTTGATAATTGACATTCGTGTCACCTTTAATTTTAATATGTTTTTATTCGTAAATATTTATAGCTATGATTGATTAGAACTTGATTTTACTTTTCTATTAATTCTTGCAACCACTCCCTGGGGACTCGACCTCAACCCATTCGGTTGGGTTATATTACTACTGTACAATCGTAGACACTTGAATTGGAAGTTGTGTCTTGATAAAGCAAACATCGGTAACACCAAGGATTCCTTAGACTTTAGTAGACAATTTGGAATTAGTAGTCTTAGAGGCAGTCGATTGAGAGTTGATCCTCTTTTTACTCAAAACTAGGATTGACACGAAATTTTTGGCGTTGTAAAGAAGATTCAAATACCTTTAATTTGATAGGTTATGGGTCACGTAACTCTTTATATTCTAAAAGATATGGTCATTTGAAGTTGACCCAAGAAAAATCTTACACTTAATCGGTAAAGAAACTTTCAACTCAACTTTGTACTAGGAGTTTCTAGTGACCTTAATTGATATCTAAAATCATTTCCACACTAAAGAATTTACCTTTAAAAATATGGGCAATTTAAGAATCACCCAATAAAATCTTATTCACAAATAAAGAATAGCTCGAATCTTATCTTAAATTTTTTTGAGATGTTACAATATCTCCCCATTGGGGTCATTCATCCTCGAATGACGGCTGGAATGAGAATAGAAGGGGTTCCTCTTAGTATATTCAAGCCTAACTCAAAATCACAAAGTACTTAACATAGGGTGATTATTCTGATCTAAATCACAAGATTCAGGTTTTATACCTCTATAGAGAATCTCATCCCAAGAACACTACTTATTACCGCTACATTCAGCTAACCGTGAGCTTATATCACGAAACACCTAATGTATCACGCATTATCCACATGTTACCAACACCACATTCAAGCCTAATACTATAACCACTCCTTATAATAATTCCTCATTCTCTTGCTACTTCTACCAACAGAACTTTCATGCATTATTACCAGGAAGCTGACTTAGTACTCATTGTAAAACCTTATCCCCTTCTTCCTCCACATTTATAACCTTAGATGGAATAAACACACCATCAATATCACAATAAAAAATAGCAATCCTCTCCTCCATCATCACACAACTACTATCAACAACACCCTTCTCCAAAACTAAAAAGGACTACTAAAACTTTAGGGTGGAAGATCATAGGCACGATTCATTCGAGAATTCTGATGTAAAAATGTGCATGGCATACCATTATGTTGCTAGCCATTGAGAGTAAATCATGAACTTGTGAAACTGAACATACTGTGAGATATGATTGTTTATATGAATAGGTTCATAGCATGAGACTGATATCCATAACTTTATGGATTAAGCTTGAGATTAATGGGCTAAAGTTTTTGCCCCTCATTCTGGAAACTGAGCATTTATGTGACTCTGAAGTGTATGAGCATTGATCATGAACACAATTTTAATATAAGAACATCATCATGATGTTGTAATGATTGTACTTTGAGGAATACACTAGAGTATGAATGGATTTATGTACCTCCTTAACCCTTCCTAAAGACATAACTATCTCATTCTTAACAATGACTTGATTTCTCATCTTATCATCCCCCCTTAGGTTTAAACTAACACTTTAAAGCTATGGATCTATTCCATCATCTCTAAACTGGTCTACATTCCCTTAACTCTAATACTCGAGAAAGGCTTATCTCATGACTACCAAACTTTCCATAAGCAGGTACTAAGACTCCTTCTAAGACATCTTTCTAAGATGCTTCTATTAACCTCTTCTCATTGGCTTATAACACCGCTTTATCTAACTCTTTAAGGGAAAAATAATGCTTACTTCAGCCTATTCCGCATTGACAGCTCAATTATACTCTCTAGGCATACATGAGAACAAGAAACTTAATTGGAACCTCGTTTGATTATATACAATCTCGAGTACACCTCTTAATGCTCTTGTTACTTTTATGACTTAGCCACACTTCACTGCCCTTATCTAAAAGGTAAGATCCCTCACTTGTACCACTCATATTTATTGTAGCTAACATCTCAATTCTTCACCTACTATATGTCAAGTCTACCCGATCAAATCTCAAGACTAACATCATCACCTTCATGTTGCCATTCTTTTGATCACGAAGCTCATCTCAAATTCAAGCTTAATGCTTATTACTATACACGGGTATCAATATGATTTCTCTCTTACTATACTAACTTACAACTACTAGATAAAATTAAGAAACACTCGCTCACTAAGACCTCATAACAAGTAGTCAGATTTATCTCTCCGTCTACATACTTATGTATTATCGTCACACTCAATTTCACGACTTAAGTACTATTTACTCATTCACTATACATCATTGTTCTATAAACCTTTGAATATAATGGGGTTTCCCTCTTCAAAATCATAAGCATATCTTGGATTTATTACCTCATGAATACTCTGCTCTTTTATTCAACACCTACACTTTACCTTTACTAACACAATGTTACATTGACAGAAACTCTCTACTAGTTAAAGTATACTCTAACTCATCCATGATAGTAACTCTTATTATACCTTCTATCATGAAATCTACACAAACTCATCACTTCTTAGTCTATCCATAAGGGAAAACTCCTCATTCATAACTAACATGGTGCATGACTACAATAACATAATTTGTCTCATCACTATATCCCTTTCTTAGATTAATGAACCTCTACATGCATTCTTCTAATTTAAGGGCATCTTCACTACTATTGCTCATAATCTCGTAACCCATACGACCTTTTCGGGTAAAAATACTACCCAAGCTCTAAAACATACTTCCTCAAAAGGGTCTCAATTGGAACAAGGTTAGAGAAGAGAGTACATCTCGCTTTTAGGTTGAACGCATGATTCATATTAATATGAGTGCATCCGAATCTCAACACTTAAGCTCACTCACGGGCTTCTCTCAAGCCCCTGTGTATTCTTATGACTTTCTCGAGACTCTTGTTGAGAGTAGCTCATTGATATGGATATGGCTTTGCTTTTCAACTACCTTGAGTATGAGGGGTAGTGGAATGGATATGAGAAACGCACGAGTTAGAATAAGTTCCTTACGACACAGTTCTACTGCACGATTTAGAGTATGAAAAAAGGGAATTTTTTTCCTAAATGTCTGTAGTCCCTCATTTATAGAAGTGGGCCCCCCATAACCATAAATAAGATTATACTAGACACCCTAGGATACTTGAACTCTGTGCTCTGATACCAAGTTTGTCACAACCCGAGCCTACACTTTGAACGTGGCTAGCACTCAAGAACTATTGATGACCCCCCAACCAAACCCTCATCCTAGCTGACTACAAGCAGAAGACTAACTTAAACATATATAAGCATCAAATTGAAAGAAATGTTTAAAAGCAGTTTATTGAATCTCAAAACTTTGTTGAATATACTGAGTATGAAACATAAATTTTAAATAAAATATTTGAAACTGAAAGACTCTCCAAAACTGTCTATCTATGAAGCCTCTACTATTAAGGAATGATGTTGGGACAAGACCCACGACACCTCAAAACTACTAACTGGAAAGTAAATGTGAAGTCCACTGGAGTACAAGTAGGCTCACCAAAGCTACCTGGAGTGTAGAGTGATCTCAACGAAGCGTCTATTGATAATCATGAAAACCTATATCTGCATCATAAAAGGATGCAGGTTGAATGACATCAGTACATGGAATGTACGAGTATGTAATATGATTGAGTAAACAAACAACCGAACTGAGTAGCTGAAAGCAACTCAACTGAATCAATACATGAACATAAAGTGAAAACCATTTAAGCTTTACAATAAAATATACAATGAAAGCAGCATGAAAATAATATATTTTACTTGTGGGGAGTTTCTCTAACCGACAACCATTACCATGAGCTGAGAAATGATACAACGTCCCGCCGCAAGTTGCAAGGGCCCATCCTATACCTTGTCGAGGGTATAGGATGATATTGTGACTATGAATCCAACTATATGCCTTCTCAGAGGCAGTGATGAGTCGCATGAAAAATCAATGCTATCATATCCTACACTGGCTACGTAGTTTTATGAGACTTCTGAGTTATAAAACACTCTAACCCAACTCGGTGCTTGATACTACTCTCAAAATAATTAAAATATCTTTGTGCTCAATTCACCCATTACAAAGAATGGACTTCTTACATTACTTGAAATACTTTTCAAAACATGAGACATGTTTACCTTCTTGAAAACATGCACTAATGAACTTATCTTTCAAGTCCAATAATTAACATAGGTACATATGTATATGAATATATATATATATATATATATATATATATATATATATGAATAAAATAACATTAGAAATTCTTAAGTCTTTATGAAATAAAACCTTTAAAAAAATTCTCAAAACTCAGTTTGAAACACAATGATTGACTTCCAAAGACTATCAAGACTTATAACTCAATTCGTAGGGTTCATGCAGAATTATGGGCATGAACGACTCAACTTGAGGACCTCAATAACCATATAGAAACTCATGAATACAACTTTCTCAAAACTCATAGTTACTTCCTAAAAAAACTCAGTCTAAAACTCAAGTGTTGGCTTTAAAAAGCTTCTCAAAATTTATAACTCAATTCATAGGGTTTATGCGGAATTATGGACATGAACGACTCAACTCAAGAATGTTAATGCATAACATATAGCAATTCAATAATTAGGAGTAGACTTTCAAAAAGAAATAGGAACTCGAGAACTCAAAATTAACTCATCTCAAGAATACTCAAATCTAGGGGTAGAATCCTAGATTTCTCATTTATTGATCTGAAAGTAGATATAGGGTGTGAGGAAGAACTAGTCCAACACTGTGATAGCCTTACATACCTGGAAGAACAGGGTTCTTGAAGAATCTTGAAGAAGAACTTGATTAGAAGTCTTGAAACTCTAGCTTGAAGGTAAACAATCAAGAAAACGTTTCTTGAGATTCTTGAATTAATTTCTTGAAATATCTATGGCCAAGAATTATGATTTTCATTAGTGATTCATAATTGTATGGAGGAATTTGAGTTGGAAAGAATCAAATTCTTGGAGAAGAACTTACCTTGAAGAAGAATCTTGAAAAAGATGGAAAGAATCTTGAATGGAGTCGTCTACTTTGATTTTTCCTTAGGGTTTTTCCTTAGGGTTTGAGAGAGAAGAGAATGATGTATTAAGAGATGAAATTTGATTGTTTTGGGTCTTTAACTAGTCAAGAAATTCGTTTAGGGTTTTCTTAGAGGTAAAAAGACAAAAACGACCCTTTTTAATGTTTTTCCGTCGGCTAATTCGTCATTGTACTGTATCAGGTTACTAAAATGGTCATACATTTTTACTCGAAACTAGGATTGACGTGAAATTGAAGGCGTTGGAAAGAAGATTCAAATACTTTTAATTTGATAGGTTATGGGTCACGTAACTCCTTATATTCTAAGAGATATGGTCATTTGAAGTTGACCTAAGAAAAATCTTACATCAAAACTTAATTGGTAAGGAAACTTTCAACTCAACTTTGTGCTAGGAGCTTCTAGTGACCTTAATTGATATCCAAAATCATTCTCACACTAAAGAATTTACCTTTAAAAATATGGGCAATTTAAGAATCACGCGATAAAATCTTATTCACAAATAAAGAATAGCTCAAATCTTATCTTTAAAAAATTCGGGATGTTACACCACGTCATTTGCCACGTAGCATCAAAATGGGCCTCTAGTATGAGATAAAATTGTGCTTAGCAAACTAGGCTCATCTGTTGTAGCTCAAATCACTTAATTTGGACTTTAATTAAATTAATATTTATTGGATTTAATTAATTACCTCAATTATACTAATTCATAATATTTATATGGACTAATATATTCAAGAATATAATATAATTTGAATTATTTAATAAATTTTAAATGATTACAATCACGTAATTTGTTTGGGAACGAAGTTAAAAGAACTTTAGAAAAACTTNGGCTTTAAAAAGCTTCTCAAAATTTATAACTCAATTCATAGGGTTTATGCGGAATAATGGACATGAACGACTCAACTCAAGAATGTTAATGCATAACATATAGCAATTAAATAATTAGGAGTAGAATTTCAAAAAGAAATAGGAACTCGAGAACTCAAAATTAACTCATCTCAAGAATAATCAAATGTAAGGGTAGAATCCTAGATTTCTCATTTACTGATCTGAAAGTAGATGTAGGGTGTGAGGAAGAACTAGTCCAACACTGTGATAGCCTTACATACCTGGAAGAACAGGGTTCTTGAAGAATCTTGAAGAAGAACTTGATTAGAAGCCTTGAAACTCTAGCTTGAAGGTAAACAATCAAGAAAACGTTTCTTGAGATTCTTGAATTAGTTTCTTGAAATCTCTATGGCCAAGAATTATGATTTTCATTAGTGATTCATAATTGTCTGGAGGAATTTGAGTTGGAAAGAATCAAATTCTTGGAGAAGAACTTACCCTGAAGAAGAATCTTGAAAAAGATGGAAAGAATCTTGAATGGAGTCTTCTACTTTGATTTTTCCTTAGGGTTTTGCCTTAGGGTTTGAGAGAGAAGAGAATGATGTATTAAGAGATGAAATTTGATTGTTTTGGGTCTTTAACTAGTCAAGAAATTCGTTTAGGGTTTACTTAGAGGTAAAAAGAGAAAAATGACCCTTTTTAATGTTTTTCCGTCGGCTAATTCGTCATTGTACTGTATCAGGTTACTAAATTGGTCATAAATTTTTACTCAAAACTAGGATTGACGCGAAATTGAAAGCGTTGGAAAGAAGATTCAAATACTTTTAATTTGATAGGTTATGGGTCATGTAACTCCTTATATTCTAAGAGATATGGTCATTGGAAGTTGACCTAAGAAAAATCTTACATCAAAACTTAATCGGTAAGGAAACTTTCAACTCAACTTTGTGCTAGGAGCTTCTAGTGACCTTAATTGATATCCAAAATCATTCTCACACTAAAGAATTTACCTTTAAAAATATGGGCAATTTAAGAATCACGCGATAAAATCTTATTCACAAATAAAGAATAGCTCAAATCTTATCTTTAAAAAATTCGGGATGTTACACCACGTCATTTGCCACGTAGCATCAAAATGGGCCTCTAGTATGAGATAAAATTGTGCTTAGCAAACTAGGCTCATCTGTTGTAGCTCAAATCACTTAATTTGGACTTTAATTAAATTAATATTTATTGGATTTAATTAATTACCTCAATTATACTAATTCATAATATTTATATGGACTAATATATTCAAGAATATAATATAATTTGAATTATTTAATAAATTTTAAATGATTACAATCACGTAATTTGTTTGGGAACGAAGTTAAAAGAACTTTAGAAAAACTTTGCAAATGTTCGACCTTTCCTTAAAAAAATAATTTAAAAAGTACATTTTTATGAAATTTTTACTAAATAAGTGGGACTCAATATAAATAAAATATTAAAAAATTATTAAATATTATCAAATAAAAAATATGTTATTCTTTTATAAATGTTTAAAAATAAAAATATATTACGTATAAATTGAGATCGAACAAGTAATAAATAAGACAGATATATATATACGTATCACATGAGTAGTGCCAGCAAAATGAGCTCATATTTTGGTAACTCGCTCATATTTTAATGGGTTGGGTGAGTGATTTTTTACATGGGTAAAATATGGATTGATACCCATATTCAACCCATAAAAATATGGGTAAAATATGGATAAACTATTGGTAAAATATGAGTAAAATATGGATTAGTCAAATGGGTAAAGCTTCTAACTTTTATTCACTATAAACTCATGATATCACTAAAAATATTGCAATTTCTCTTGCTTTTTATGTTCTTCTATAGAACAAATCATTTTTCACTATAATTGAAAAGGTGAAGTCTTTGGCCCTCAAAAAATATATATTTTAAATGTAATTTGTTACTTATAATCATTTTTTTTGTTTAATTTTATATTGAATAATAAATAATAGTGTAAAATAAGCAAATCATGTATTAGTCTTGACATTGCTTAAAGTGCATTAAGCATGTTTTAGTCCTAAAATGCAAATATTCATTTACTTTGAAATTAAAAATATTTTCTCCTTGTTATTACATAATTGTATTTTATATTGAAAAGTTGTAGGATTTTTTTTTTTACTTTTACAAATAAAGCATTTTCAACATTTTTCATCTAAAAAAAGATAAATATTTTCTCCATGTTGAATTATTAAGTAGAGTACTATTTACTCATGAAAATATGGGTAAATATAGGTAAACTAATATTTTATCCAATCCATTTCTTATCCAATTCATTTTTACCCATATCAAATATGAACGGGTTGAATTATTACCCATTTTATATTGACCCATTTTCAACCCGCCTAAATTTGATCCAACCCGCCCATTTGCCACCACTAACACATACACATGTCATAGGATACACATGACATAGGATAGAGTAGTGTGATAAAATTTGACTTAATAGAAAGAACAATAATATATATATTATTTTATTTTTGGTTGGAGAAAAATAGCTATTATCAAATAAATTAAGAGAGAGAGAGAGAAAGAGACGAAATTCAATCATGCATAGCCTACCACTCTCTCTCTCACTATGTGGACGGCAGGGTTATTTAAGAACTTTCCAACAAGGATAGAAATGATAAAACTAACATCAAAATATATATATATATAAATTAATTGAATAGCAAACACACGTGTGCTCTAATTTCTCCTCTATATATACCTACTTCTCAACTATTTAAAGCTTATTACACCTCCTTTAACCACAAAAGATATTTAAAGCATTACTTGTCTCTTTGTGATTCATCCTCACTCCATCCTTTGTTCCAAAGAAGATGGAGAACATTGGTGAAGAAGAGAAGTGTCTAATAGGTAGGTTAAGTTGAATTTAGAAAGGTTAAAATGGATTGAATTAGAAATTGGTTTGAGTTATGACTTGCTCAAATTTATTTTAGGCTAAGATGAGTTGGGCTCAAATGAATTAAAAATCAAGTTGGATTATAATCCTCTTAATCTCAAGAATTTTAATATATTGTTACTTACTTTTTGTAATCATAATTTAAATTCTAACTGAAGAAATTTTTTTTTAAAAAAATAAGTTCTTGGTTTTGAAGAGGTAAGTTATGAAAATTGTACCAACCAAATAAAAATATATTTAAGATGATTCACATAACAAGTATATTATGAAAAAAATAATGTTTAATTTCTTTCGGTTATTTTGATCATAGAAAAGTAAAATTTAAATTTATAAAATAGAAAGAATGGATAGATAAATCTTAGAAGATATAAAGTAGATAATAATTCATACATATAATACGGGAACATATATTGCATCAATATAATAAAGAGTCTTAAAATTGATTGACTATGGCTAAAGTGGATGCAATTGAAGATCCTTTTAAAATCATTGGTTGAGATTGAACCAATTCAAATTATCTCAAGTCTAACTCATTAAATTCTAAACGAATTGGTCAGATTACCTATATTTGAGTTCATTTTGATAGTCTTAATGAAGAGTATAATAATTAGGAAAAACTACCTTGTTAGACAAACATCTCTACCATATTTACTAAATCTCCTTATAGTTTGAAATAATTACAAATTGCTTCACTAATTAATAATTTCATACTAGAGTTCAAGTCAGATACACCTAGATATATGCATTTTTGCTATCAGATACACTAAAATAGGGAGAGAGGCAAGTGAGATAGTAGGAAGGCGAATGAGATAGTCTATGTATCTCAGATACATGTGAATCACACAATTGATACATGTATTTGAGATACTGGATACACGAATCTGGAATACCAGATACAAGGAGAGAGGAGAGTGGCGAGCGAAATAGAAGAGAGGCGAGCGAGAAAGTTAGATACATGCAAATTCACTTGAATACAATGTATCTAGAAAAGCTGCATTTAATTTTAATGTTATGTATCCCAAATACAAGTATCTAGATGTATTTGGACGCGTTAGATACATATATCTGAAGTCTAAAATTTGGTAAGATTCATAATAATACAAAGTAGTATGAATCTAAAATATTAACTTTTAAGCTAGTGAAATTTTTGTAAGTTACCTAATAATTATTGGAAAATAACAAGTTCTTACAATCGGAAGAACTCGATAGGTAAACTTTAATTGATGCTCTCTTTTGATTAGTATTTTTTTTTCTAGTTGGATGCTCGAATTGTTCGTATTCTTTTTCCAATTATTTTTGTTTTCTTCTTGGAGCAGGAGCACCAAGAAATGGATAAAAATCTTTTTTGAAGTGATAGTAAATAGGAAAAATAATACTTTGTTGATATAAGAAAGATTTTATATATTGACAATCTAACTCGATGTAATATGTCAATTACGCTTTTTGCAGGTTATCTATTTTTATTTGACATAGACAAATATATAATTGATTTTTAAATGATCTATTAGTATGGAGTAATATTTTACAGTACATTCATTAAACTTTGAGAAAGAAAATTATTACTACTAGCTAGTTGGTGGTTTTGGTTCAAGAAGATGCTAAGGGGTATTTTGATACACGAATCAAATTATTTTTGAATTAATTTATTTTATTTAGAAGGGGATAAAATAATT
This sequence comes from Solanum stenotomum, assembly GCF_019186545.1. NCBI lineage: Eukaryota > Viridiplantae > Streptophyta > Magnoliopsida > Solanales > Solanaceae > Solanum > Solanum stenotomum. The sequence goes on from NC_064290.1 coordinate 41,743,487, forward strand.
TCATGTTGAATAGAATGAGATAAAAAATTAAAGATTAAGTTTGAAATTAACTCTATATTATATTTAATTGATAACATAAATTTATCTCGGGATAAATTTATATCGTCAATCAAACGCAATATAAATTTAATTTCGAATTTAATATGAGATATCCATCAAACAACTACTAAAAGATTAACGTTACTCGAATGCTTTTGTAATTGTATAGACTTTTTAATTTGGAAAAGGGAGAAAACCATAATAAACATTTCATGAGATCTTAGTAGCTCAATTAATTAGTTGAGTATCTCAATTTTTATTTAGTTGGTGAGGATTTAATTTTCTACCTTGCAAATTGCAATTCCTCCCCTATTTTCCCTTCCCTAAATTTTATCTGTTGATTTTTTTTTCTTTTAAAAAAAGGATATCTATTTAAGTAAAAACGATGTTTGTGCAAATACAAAAGATCTTGTAGAAATGTGATACCCACGCTCTTAAGGTTCAAGTAAACCAAGTGTAGCATAAATATTTAGTAGGCATTTAGACATGTGATATAAAATTGCGATATGAAATCATGATATGAAATTAGTGTTTGGACGTGCAATTTCATGTTGATTTCATATCATGAGATGAAATCATATTCTCCAAAAAAAAACATGATTTGATATTTTTTAAATATAAAAATTAATCCACAAGTTTATATTTTTGTACAAAAAACCCCCACATATATATCTACTAATCATTTATTTCATATGTAAATAAAATTTATAATTCATATCATTACTTTTCAAACCATTTATATATCATATAATAATTATTCTCACTAACATAGAATTTATTACTTCAAATCAATTTCTAGTCTACCATTTATATTCACCAAATTCATTATTTTATATCAAATATATTTACCAACCAAATTGACGAACAAATGACTCAAACTAACAATGTTGGTTCATTTTCTCAATCATATGAACGAGAAATACAAGTTCAACGTGAGAAGATTGTTTGTATTATGTTGGAGGAATATATATATATATATATATATATATATATATATATATATATATATATATATATATATATATTTAAAAAATACACAAAAACACTTATTTTTTTTTTTATTTTTTTTTTTANTTGAGACAGTTTTAATAGTTTTATAACTTATGAGTTTTTTATGTTTAAGAGAAAACATACTAACATAAAAAGTTCAATTCGCTTGTCCAAACAAAACTTTAACTTCATCTCATGGTTTATATCATGATTTCAAATTATGATTTCATATATCGCATGGCCAAACGGACCTAAATTATAACTCCTTAGGTTTTAGTTCCTTTTGGAGAAAATCTATTATCTGATATGTAATAGGTTTATACACAATATAAATTCACGAATTACCCCTTTCTAAAAGGGATTAACAAAAGACAAGCACTTAAACATTTAAATTATTTTATTTCTTTTAATAAATTTGATAAATTATTTAATTGCACTGTCGAGACAATATCTGGATCAGTTTTCCAAACAAACTTATAATATGAACTATATTGATGGTTAGGCCAAAAATTACAATGGATCAATATTTTGATAAACTAATACATGGTCCAATATTTTTTCTCAAGGATGTGGGGCCATTTGATAATTTGACGCCCTATTAAGAAAGCAATATTTATTGGTCCACATGATAAAAATAAAAGTTCGATTATGTGCTTCGGATGGTTTGGTAGTTAGTTAAGTTTATGTAAATATTAGTAATAAATAAATTTATGTATTATTTTATGTAGATATATACTAGCTATGTAATGATTAATTATTTTGTATTTGTGATTTCATATTTTATTCTACATAAAATAATTTATATATTTCATCATAACTTATACATATATTAGTTATATGAATTTCTAAATCATCAATCAAATATTATATTAATTTTATTTATAAATACCTTCTTCCTAATCTTCTTATCAAATATAATATAAGTTATATAAAATTATTATATAGATAAGTTGTTTCTTGACCAGCTAACAAATCACCTCGTAATACATTAATATGGGATAAGGTGACATTATTTTATTGTCAATGATTGGCAGTAAAACCCAGACTGTCCTCTTTGAAATTACTCTCCTTTAGTCAGTACTCCATCTTCCTAAGTCTCTTTTTACTTGTTTAATTTTAATTTTTTATTTGATTCAATTTACTTGTTATTTTTTGATAAATCAAGAAAATATTTTTTATTTATTATATTCTCAATTTATTTAGAGAGTTAATGTTTTTTAAAAGGTAAAACTTATTTAATAAGTAAATTTATTTGAGAATTCTATCAATTAATACGAGTAAAATGATAAAGTTATTTTTCTAATAAGTATGTCAAGTAAAAAATGAACAAGGAAATAGAAGACTCCCAAGGAAGTAGTTTTTTTTAAGAAAATGTATTATGCTCACCTAATAAACGTGAATTTGTCAAATTCCTTCTAAATTTGCATACTGAAAATTACATAATAGGATTTATACAGTTGAATACATATATATATTTTGTTTGGGCATGAAATAAAAATAGTTATAATAAGTTAAGATAGAGTAACAAAATTCAATGAGACACATATCATCAACTATGCGGCCTACCACACTCTATGTGGACGGCAGGGATAAATAAGAGCTTTCCAAGAAAGATTAAAAATAAAATATTTAAAACAATAAAATTAAAATATAAAAATTGAACACGTGCTCACTTTTCTCCTCTATATATACTACTACTTACCCTTGTTCTCATATTTTAAAGCTCACACCCACTTTAACCACAAAAAAGATATTTAAAGCATAACTTGTGCTTAATCTTCACTCCACCTCGATGGATAACATTGGTGATGAATATAAAAATTATTGGGAAACAACCATGTTCTTACAATCGGAAGAACTCGATAGGTAAACTTTAAATTGATGCTCGAAGAAGTCTGTTTTTTTGTTAATTTTTCTTGTGTTAATTTTACTTGAATGAATGTAGCTATTTCGATGAGCCAATTTCATCGTATTATGATTCAAGTTCGCCGGATGGGTCACAGTCATCGATGGCATCGAAGAACATTGTATCAGAAAGGAATAGGAGGAAGAAGTTGAATGAGAGGTTATTTGCACTTAGAGCTGTGGTCCCAAACATTAGCAAGGTGAGTAGACTAATTGAAAACACCATGAATAGTGATTTGCTTTTACTTAATTAATTGGGTTGGGGGTGTTGACTTTTTGGGTTCAGATGGATAAAGCTTCAATAATCAAAGATGCAATTGATTATATTGAAGAATTGCATAAGCAAGAGAGAAGAATTCGAGGAGAAATTTCAGAGCTTGAATCTGGAAGATCGTCAAAGAAGAATAGTAGTACCGATCTTGAATTTGAACAAGATGAAAGTTTTGATTCAAAGCCTAAAAGATCGAGAAGATTTGAGATGCAGTATGGATATGATTCTTCAGGATCAACTACAAGATCACCACCATCTTCTTCCCCTGTTGATGTTCTTGAGGTAATTAATTGATTAATAATGTCTTTTTCTTTTTAGTCCGTTCTAAAAAAAAATTGTTTTAAAATTGGGGTTGCTTTTTAGTCTGTTCTAAAAAAAAATTGTTTTAAAATTGGGGTTGCAGTTGAGGGTATCTTCAATGGGAGAAAAGACAGTGGTGGTGAGCCTTACTTGCAGCAAAAGAACAGACACAATGGTAAAAGTTTGTGAGGTGTTTGAATCTTTGAATATCAAAATAATTAGTGCAAATATCACTGCTTTCTCTGGGAGGCTTCTCAAGACAGCTTTCATTGAGGTAAACACAATCTTTTTCTTTACTTTTCTCTGTTTTTTGTTCCCTTGCTTTTTCCACTAATGGAGGAAAATACTCTTGTTTTTTTTAAAAAAAATCATTTTGGTTGGTTAAATTTGTTGAAAAATATTTTGTTTGGTTAAATTTGTTGAAAAATATTTTGTTAGAAGAAAAATTACTTATTTAAGAAATAAGAAAAATGTCTTTTCAACATAGGAAAAATAAGTTTCACAAGTGATATTAAATTTTGGCTATCGTTTATTTTACGTCCTTTTAACACATTTTATCTTCACCCATACCCTATAGCCTCATCCTTACAACCCCACACCTGACACCTCTATCTCAGTTCAGTCACCTATATTGTTCATTAGTAGATTATATACAAATAGTTTAGGATAATATTCTTTTTATTATTTCCATATCGAATTCAAAAAAAAAATATACATATAATATAAGAAATTACCTGTTTTCTTACAAAATATTTTTTAATAAAACAATTTTCTTTTATTTTTGAGTTGCTCCCTAGTAAGATAGTATATGCTTTCGCCTTTAATTATAACACCCAAAAAAAATCAAAGAAGCATATTAGTTATTTCTTTATACTTTACTTGGAGTTGATCTGATTATAGATCCCTCTGTCTTGTATTTGCTTTCGATTTCAATAATAATCCCCTAAAATATCAAGACAACATATCAATTATTCCTTTATACTTTACTTGAAGTCAATAAACTTATAGATCCCCATGTGTTGCATTGAATTCGTCCATATCTCTTCTATTAGGGAGTGATTGCTTCTAAAATTTATACGGAGTAATTTCTTCAAGCATCCAAAAGTCAAAATTTACATGTGCATCCATGTCATATAAATTAAGGATTAATCGGACTAAGGTCCATTTAAAAAAATAATAATAACATGCTAAAATGTTGAATATTAAATAAATAAAAACATATATTGTATTTCCATTGCGTAAGCTTATAGTTGATGTTTTGAGGTGACAGTAAGTAATATTTGGTCGATTTTAGAAAGATTTTCTATATTGACAATTTAATTCAATGTGATATGTCACTTCCACTTTTTTTTGCTAGTTATTTATTTTTATTTCTTTTGATATAGACAAATATATAATTAATTCTCAAATGACAAATATATATTTTTATTTGTTTTGACATAGACAACTTAATTATGAAATATCCTTACTTATCAAACGATCCCTAACATATCAAAGTTACTCTCAAGAAGGCATTCAAAATTGCATAGACCTTCTTAATCCAAAAAATTGGAGAAAGAAAAAAATCACAATAAATATCTCATGAAATTTTAATAGATCAGTTAATTAGTTATTTAAGCTTTTTACTTAATTGTTGAGAGTTTGATTCTTCCCCGTGCAAATCGATCTCCTATTTTCCTTACCCCAAAATTTTATTTTTAATTTTTTAAAAAGGAGATCTATTTACATAAAAATGTTGTTTGTGCAAAAGACAAATTTGTGGATCGTGATATCCACGCTCTTAAGGTTCAAGTGAACCAAATGTAGCATAAATCTTTTTTTTTCCCTGAAATCATGATTGGCCATAGGTCATACACAATATAAAATCAAGAAATTCCCCTTTTAAAAAGGAATTAACAAAAGATAAGCACCTAAATATTTACATTATTTTATTTTAATAAATTTGATAAATTATTTAATTGAATGGTTGAGACAATATGTAGCTCAATTTTCCAAGAAAACTTATAATATGCATTATATTGATGATTAGGCCAAAAATAATCCACGAATCAATATTTTGAAAACTAATACATGGTCCAATATTTTTGTCAAGGATGTGGGGCCATTTTATAATTTATGTTCCTATTAAGAAAACAATATTTATGGTCCACTTGATAAAATAAAAATAAAGTTCAATTAGTGCAGTACATTATTATAGGGTAAGATAGCATTATTATATTGTCAATGATTAGCAGTAAAATCCAGACTGTCCTCACAGTAATAAACGTGTGTATGCCAAATTTCTTTTTAAATTACATACTGAAAATTACATAATCATATTTATTTAACGTCAATAGTTCTAATTATTGGAGAACGATTTTTTTTTTTTTAAAAAAAAAAAACTCTTTGATCATTTGATGTCAACACGTATTATATTTATTCTATTTTTACAGTTATTTTGAACAACCTAATCATTTGGCTAGGACATAACGATCTTTCAAGTCTATAATCATATGTTTAGTACTTCGTCCATTTTAATTTATTTTTAACATGACATGAACTTTTAAAACTTGTTATCGACTAAATATATACCTAATATCTATAGTCACTTTGATTTCTCTTTTTTTAGGCTGATGAAGAAGAGAGGGATCTTTTGAAGTTGAGGATTGAAACAGCTATAGCTTCTCTAAATGATCCAGATAGTCCGATGAGTTCTTAGAACAACAATAGCTTGGATTTTAACTATGTTTCGCCTTCATGTCATGAGGATGTAGTTATTTGAAGAGTGTTTTGTTCCACGTTATTTCTACCTCGTTCTTCTTCTTAAAGTTTGGTCATCTTTGACTGGCAATTTATGTAGTTTGTAGGTGGTGTTTTTCACAAGAAATCTAAGTCAATGAAAGTCTACCTTCATGTCCCTTTCTAACATCTTGTCTAAATTTACATAAGTTTTCAAACACACAATGCATGCCTCATTAATGTTTGATTCAGAATAACAATTGAATTTATATTAGAGAATCAATCACGCGTGGATTAATTAAAGAGAATGATCAAGTGATCGATGTGTGAATACTAAATTTCAAAGTAATGACATGGTGCGAAAGGAGAGTAATAATAAGTTATAAAAAAATTAAGACAAGGAAATTATTTTTATAGAATATTTCTCGATGTAATTAATTTTTTACGATGTCATCAAAAAACGATAATTTGAGAGCCTTTGAGTTTGAGTTACAACTAAGAGTTTAATATTGCTATTATGATAAAAATCAGATTGGTTACAAGTGAGGGGAACTTATAATTTAGCCCTCAGTAATGTCTTGAGTATATTTTTTAGCCCCTGCTTGAGAGAATCTTGAATTCTCCGAGAATAGTTACTCCACAAATAAAGCTTATCTGGACCGATAATTGATAAACTTTATTTTTGATCACATTGCTCTAGAACTAGATGACCTACATATATCATTGCTCCAGACCTTCATAGAAGCAACCTTACCAGGTACGACTTATGCTCATGTCCGATGTTATTGCTGGTGAGTTAGATCTAACTAGATTTTAATTGTCACGCATCACTAATACATCGAGTTTGCATCCTATGCACAAACCTCTTTGATTAACTCAAGTATAACGATTTCTTAAAGAAACGTTGTGTATTTAATATCTTCTCACCAATCAAAATATGGTTACCTACTACTTAGGGACAATTTTCAATCAAAAGGGCCGGCTTTCCTCAGGAAAAAGACAAATCATCTCAAGTGAGTGTGAGCTTGCTTTTGGTTATATACTATAGGATTACTTAAAACATAGCTCTAATTATAGTAAGATAATATTTTTTAAAATTATAATCAATTGTCAGTGATAGAATATGTGCATCCACTATCAGTCAACGGACCGGGTCCCTTGACTCAGCAAGAACAGTAATAAAGCGCAAACAACAACCAGAAGACAACACAAGCAGTTTACGTGGAAACCTCTATAACGACCCGCAAAATGGTAGGTTGATCTAGAGCCTAAACGTGAGGGTCAACGTCAAGGTACATGTTAGACTCCGTAGTTGAAGGACTTTCTAAGGTTGGTTAAGGGTTGCAAGGGCAAGTGCCAAGCCAAGGGGGCAAGGCCTAAGCCAAAGGCCAAGGCTGCCCAACCTTGGCCAAGCACTACCCCAAGTCTACGAGCCACTTCACGGCTAGTGGTCTTGACCACAGTCCGTAGAAGTGGCCGTGAAGAAGACTTAGCTTAGTGGGAGGCAAGGCCTTGAGGCCAAGCTACTGCCCCAAGTCCACGGACCACTTCACGGCCAGTGGTCTTGACCACGGTCCGTAGAAGTGGCTTTGAAGATGCCTTGGCCTCATGAAGGCTTGGCAAGTGAAGGGAGCCACTGCCAAGAGGACCACGGGCCGTGGTCCCCCTTGACGTACCATATAACTGGGCGTGGTCCCTGACAAGGCAACCCAAGTTAGGGGTTTTTAAGTAATTTCGTTTTAATTATTTAAAGTGTGGGGTTGTTTTTAAATGGTTTATATCATAAATATATATATAGTTTTTAGTCTTTAAACACTTCATTTATTCCTTTATTTCAAAACACCCAAATCAAAACCCCAAAGTTCTTCTTCTCCCAAAAATTCTCTCTCTAAACTCAAAGAAGAAGAAGGGAGCCATTGAAGCTAGGGTTTGTGGATTCAAGGTGTTTCTTCCTCAAATTTTTGTGGGGAATCAATATCAAGGTATGGTGATCCTTCATCTAGGGTTAGTTTTCACCCTAGAGTCAATTTCAAAGAAGTTTCAAAGTTTTCAAGTTTCATGAAAAACCCTAAGTTTCACTCGACCGCATGGGTTCTTGCATCAAACGTTTTCAAATGATAACTATGATTATATGGATGTTTAATTGATGATCTAAGATGATTTTACTCTATGAGCCCATGATTTCTCTCAATTCCTAAATTGTGACTTATGAAGTGGGTTTATTGATTATGAATGAATGCTGGTGGATTTATGCTTAGATTGATTTGGACAATTGAATTGTTGATCCACTTGAAAGGTGGAGGTGTTTAATTACTTTATCTATTGTGATCATGGCCTTGAAGGCATAGTTTGATGAATTGAAGTATTATCATGATATTGTGTATGGGAACCTTGATTCATGGAATACTTTCCTCCATGAAGCCCTCTCAACTCAATTTCGAAAATGGGCTTTATTGTTCAAAAACTAGGGTTTTCATTCTAGTCACGGGTTCTTCCTAAAAACATTTTCATTATGTTATTTGATGTATATTATGGATGATTTGACATTTTAATGGTGATTTCATAGTAAAACTCCCCATGAACCCATGAATTACCCCATGACCCCCAATTTCATAAATTTCAATGAAGGTATTGATGCAAGGTGATTTTTACTATGTATTGTGGTTATGTTAATTTGGTTATGAAACCTTGCCTTATTCATGTTGATGATAGTATATCCTAAATGTAAGTGTGAGACTTGGTTCATGACCTTGTAAGGGGTAAATTGTGAAGGATTGTTGATGATTGTTGATAGTTATTGATGAACTTATGAACTCATTTGAAAGGTGAGAGTCCTATGACTATTGTGTGAATTGAGGTGTTGTTGGAAGACTAATTTCCCCTATCCTTACACATGTTTATGTATAAATTGTCTAGGATGATGTTGATGTTGTTGTGTTGATTGAAGGGCTAGTTCTCATGAAAACACTATGAATAAGGAGGTGAAAGTTACTCACCCTAAAATGATGACTCTAAGGTGAAAGGTAGTTCTCACTTAAATGAATCTATGAGATATTTAGTGAGTTGTATTGAACGAAAGGTAAAGTATTCCTTCACACATGTAGATACAATTCCTTACTAATTATGTATAACAGGGAAATAATGCTTAGTACCGAGTGGAAATGGACAATGAGGAAAAGGCCCCTCCACTAATGCAATAGGTTGGGTCATCTATAGTAAACTCATGAGATGGAAGCTCCTCCGCTAATGCAATATGTTGGGTTTCTAGTAGCAATCTCCCTATCCCATAACTATGTGCCAAACATAGGACTTAGCTAGTGGATCCACTTAGAAACTAAATATGATTAGTTCTACCTTCGGCAAGTAAGAATGCCTTCTTTCGGTGTGGGGTTATATGACAACGGATTCCATGTAGCTCACATGATCTATGTCGGTTATGACTAATATTCCCTAATAACAATAAGATAATGAATATGATAAGAACTATACTATGACTTCTTAATGGGTTTACTTGGTAGAAGTGGGGGTATGGGACTTCACTTTTACATTGCACAAGGAAACTTATTAGGATGTTGTGGAATGGTTTCCTTATGGTATGATAAGATATGAATAGATGACTTTCCTTATGTTTAGTTGAGTTAATATCTCAAAAGGCCACTCAACTTTGAAAATTTATCTAGTAAAGTCATTAAACTTTTTTTGTATCAATAAAATCACTCAACTTATGCATTTATATCAATAAAATTACTCAACTTAAACATTTATGTCAATAAAATCACTCAACCAAATTTATCATTAAAAAAATAAAATAAATTATTTTTTATATCTAATCACAATTAAAATAATAAATAAATAGCTTAAATTACTGCTTTATTACAAAATAAAATATTAATAGATAATTTCATTTGATAAATTAATACTGCTCCATTTGATAAATTAATACTACTTCATTGCAATGATGCCTACCACTTGATCTGATAGTTTAGTCAATTTCAATAATTTATCAATTTCATTTGATAAATTACTGTTGCTTCATTTGACGGTATAACAACACTTGTTGTGATGATTTAATCAATTTCTTGTTTGAATGAATAACAGCTTGGAGAATTTTAGGTTCAAGTTTGATAAATTTATCTTTTATTTTTAATTTATATTATTTTATAGTGAAATAGTAATTTTGAGTTATTTATTTAGTAGTTTAATCATGAACGTAATATAAAAAATAATTTATTTGTGGTGTAATTTTTGTAATGATGAATATGATTGGGTGATTTTATTGATACAAAGAACTAAGTTAAGTGATTTTTTTGATACAAAATAAAGTTTAATGACTTTATTAGATAAATTTCTAAAGTTGAGTGACCTTTTGAGATATTAACTCTGTTTAGTTCATGTACTTGTATAATTCCTCATTTATGACTATGGATCATGGTCAGCTTGAAGATTATGGAAATGAATATGTGGCTTCAAGGAATGCTTAGTAAGGTTGGTATTATGGGATGCCAACCATGCATTGCACAAGTGTTCTTAGAGGTTGCTAAGGTATTGATATTACTATGTTATGAGTGTATTGTGACTATAACTTGTCTTCTATGTTTGAAAATGCGTATTGACTTTCCAAACTCAATGTATGAAAGTCCTCTAAATGCATGAATATGTCCTAAATGAATCTAATGAAGAATGTTGGCTTAAATGCTTAAATGTAAAGATGCATGCTATTCTTGGATTGTATTATGAGTTACTTCGTTGTCATGTATATTCCATATGAATGTGCCTTGTCTATGGTGACTTCAAAGGAGTACTTAGTGTGAGTAGTAGTATTGGATGCTACTTGCACATTGCACAAGTATGACTTAGAGTTGTCTTAGATGTTGGTCTTAATGTGATGATGTGATTCATATAATGTTTATGTCTCTTAAATGCTTTATTGTGTAAAGGTGGAAAGGATGAATGGTAAGTTCACTTTTGGGTGACCTTAAGGTGGTGCCTTAGTGTGGGTGGTGGTATGGGACGCTACCCATACATTGCACAAGGCATAGCTTGAGGGTTACTTGAGGTGGAGGCTCAAGGTAAAGGTAAAGGGTTATATGTGATTTTGCTCAAATGTGAATTATGTGACTTTGTATGTTGGTTGTGACTTATATTATGCCTCTTGTATCAATGTTCATGAAGTTTTACAAAAATGGCATAAAGCATGACTTTCAACAAAATGCCCCTTTTTAAAGCATGTTTTTGCATGGTCATCATACTTAGTACATTATTGTGTGCTAACCCATATTGTTCTTATTTTTACTACAAGTGTAGGTTCCGGCAAGTGATTGCTTTCTCCAGGGAAGCTTGGGATTAGAGTCCTCTCAAGACCTCTTTTGGTATGTCCTCATATGTCGAGGACAATGATTTTCTGTTTCTAGTTTTTATGTTTAAGACTTTGTTAAGACTTCGATTGTAAAGGGTCGTGACCCTATTTTGTTAAAGTTTGTCCAAGATGGCCATGTGAGACTAAGTATTCCGCTGCTTTATAAATGTCTTTTAATGTTGGATTTATTAAAGAAAAGTTTTAAATTCTGCACTATTTCTATGTATCTAATGTTATTAATGCTAAGAGGCCTGTATTAGAAGGGGTCAAGTACGCCGTTTTACGATTAGGGGGTGCTCTCGGGTCGTGACAACCTTCTTGCTCAATGGAGTAAAACCACGATTTGTCACACAAGATTTTCAACTGTTTTCACTAATCTCTTCAAGCAAAAGTGAAACACATATACAACACCAAATGAGATTATGGTATTAATCTCAAAGCTAAGTAATAACTCCATTACTTACTGAGCCTAAGAAGATACCACACTGCCCACTAAGTTATCAACCCTAGATAACTTAGAATTCAACTAAGCAGATACCACACTGCCCACTAAATCAACTAGCTCCTAGATGACTTAGAATTTTGACTGAATAGATACAACACTGCCCACTAAATCAGTTAACTCTAACCGATTTAGATTTTACAAACCGAACAAGAGATCTGAATCCTTTATAGATTAGGAACAAATTTACAATGTAAGTACGGAAGAAATAATCCTAAGACAACTAGACAACTTGCAGCTCTATCAGGTCCCTGTTGCTCTTGAGGATGATACTTCTTGAAAGTGGGTCTTTCCAAACGTTCTTGAGAATTTTCAAGTTTCAAAAACTAAGGTTGTGTCTATTGGACATAACCTTTATGAAGAATAGACACAACCTTCGAGGCCATGCCATTGGCTGATGTTTCTGCCACAGTTGGAGACTGTGCACCAACCAATTGTACTTTTTGCAGCCTGACATTTGTGTGTACATTGACACAAGGATCAAGTCCTTTACAAAGTCTCATGGTTTGTCTAATCATCAAAACTGCAAATAACATTTTCTCCTTTTTTGATGATGACAAACTCCACACAAATGCCTTCATTTTCATTCCCCCTGTCAACATGCCTTCTATTTCATTTCCCCTGTCTGTCAACCTGCTTCCCAACCTAAGCAACCAACATTTTCCCCCCTTTTGGCATCATAAAAAGAAGTGTAGTAAACTAGCATAACAAGTAAGTTTGAGAAGTAAGATCATCACCAGGGCAACACAGACATGGTGAGCAAACAAGATTAAACAAGGATTAATCACAACAAAACATGAACCAATTTCATTGCACAAAGATAGCAGTCAATACATTACAATTTAAACTGATATTGAGAACCCCGAACATTGTCCACATAAAAGAAAGACACAGGAAGGGAAAGGGAATGACTATGTAAATGGAGGCTGATGGGAGAGGGACTTGATACCAAGAGTAAGTAGAGCATTTGCTTCATCATTATCTTTGATCACTTTCTCTAGTAAAGTAGCATTATGAGCCAGAAGGGCAGTATTTTGTAACCTTAACTCTTTAACTGCCTTAGTACCAGGTCCTTCAGTCTGTGCTTTGAGCAGTTGAGCCTTTAATAAGGCAATCTCCGCATCATTGTTGCCCACAAACACAGTCATCTCCTCCAATTCATGCTTCAGCTGATCTTGTTCCAGTACTAACTGAGACATCTTGCTCAGTGGTTCCGACTTCCGTTCAATGCACTCACATTCCACCAAAGTACTCAACGAGAAAGACTGTTTAACAATTCCAACAGTAACTAGTCCCACTAAAATGTCCAGATGTTTAAATACTTTAGTGAGGAAATACCCATAGCCTATTCCATGTTTGCCCCTGTGTTCAATTTATACATATGCTCTAATATTAAGGCTGGGAGATTGAGAGGTTCAAATTTGCAGAGTGATTCTATTACAAACAAGTCAGTCGAAGATGCCACCGTGAGTTTCTTAGTTCGAGGAAGAAGTACCTTATTAACAAACTCAAACAATAGTTGGTACTCCCCCTTCATGATCTTTTTTTTAACACCCGCACAACGCATGTCAGGAAGTTTGGAGCATTCTTTCACAAACTGCTTGGTGCAAGACTTTCTCACCACGGATCTGGACTCTTCTCTAGGTACCTCCTGTATTTTTCCCAGCAGTTCTTCATCCAGATATAGAATTTTGTTACTTACCCAGGTGTGAAGAGTGTCATCTTCTGCAAATTCCACATTATAGTGAACTCTCGAACTTGCTCTTCATGTAGAATGAGAAATTTGGTCATGAACAAGTGAGTCCATGATTGAAGCTCCACGAGATCAACCAATGAGTCCATACCTGGCTTCGTAAGGATTTAAGTATAAAACACCCTCCCTCTTAGTTACTTCTGTAGGCGCAGATTATCAACAATCGTTTGCTTACTAACTTCCTTGTCATCCTTTATTTGTTTGGTACCTAGTCCCTGTTCAGAGTTTTGCTTGTGAACAGGGGAAGTTTCTCTCTTTCTCTTTGATGGTTCCCTTTACTTTTGTGACTCTTTTTCTTTTCCTTTTGTAGTATCACCCTTCTTGGCTGTAGGTGTCCTAGATTTCACCTTGCTTGATTTCTTTCGTTGTTTCCCTTTTCCTCTTTTTGCAATAACCAGGGGGATGTCTTCATCCACAGACTCCTTTTTCAGAGAGTTCGTTGGAGACATCCACCACATCATCAGCGGACAACTCAATTACAACATCACCAGACCTCCTTCTCCTTCTATTTTCTGTTGTAGTTGTTTCACTTGAATTCATAGCATCACCCATGAGTTTTTGGGAAATTGCTCCAGTAAAGGGCCTTTTTTGTAGTTTTTTCTATGACCTTTTCTTTTCCATTCATGGTGACAATGACCATTCTCTTTTGTATTGCCCATCTAAGAGGAACATTGTCCTCGTCAATGTCACTTGAATCAGTAGACGGATGGAGAACAACCTCAGGTGTTTGGTCAAATACTGGTTCGGAATCTCCAAGTATTTTATCCATAAAACTTCCTTCTTCTTCATTTATCACCACTTCTCTCATCTGCGCCAGACTTTCGATGACCAAGCTTTCAATAGCGGCAAGAATATTGGACTCAGAGGACTTACTCTTGGGAAGATCACCCTCAAACAACTGGTCAGATAGTATAGCTGAGTAGGGACCAAGTTGATGTGATGGTGCTGGGTTATTGAGATCTATGGGAGACTGGGGAGTAAGAGGACTAGCTTATGCAATGTTGATCAGAGAGATGGTTGACATTTTCAACGGAGAAGGAACATCAGATGATGTGTAAAATGCCACCGGATCAATTTTATTTAGAGAGTCCAGCATTTTCTTCGAATAAGATGGTGACTAAGACATATTAGAGAGAGGAGGAGAAAAGGTTCTGGAGAGAAAAAGATTAGGGTTTTGCAGATGACTTGAGAGAGAATAGTTTGAAAAGTGAAGGGATGAAATATAGGGAAGAGAAATAAAAAGAAAATGAAACGATGTGTCAGGTCCCTGAGTAGACGCGTCACTTGAACTTGAAGTGATGGGACAACGGTCAGAAAGCCGATGACTGACACGTGGAGATCTCAACGGTTCTCATTTAACAGTTTAAGTGAAATGTAGAGAGTGTTAACCTTTAGACAGGACCAGGTCCCTATTTGCAGGAGCATTTTGATTCCTGAATGGTTCTAACCATTCTTTGCTCCTGTGATTTTCCATGAGTGTATACCTGCATCAGGTATAAGGTTGATCTCACTTAAACAAAACAATACAAGTAATGAGGATACCTGCCCTTCTGATCATAGCCAAATGGATAGGGTTAGCTCAGTACATGTTCATCATCCCAAACTTCAACCTGTTACTCTCAAATTGATTCTTGCTAAGGGCCTTTGTGAAAATGTATGCAATTTGATCTTCAGTTCTGTAGTAATGCATGATGATGTTCCCCTTTTCAACATTGTCTCTCAAGAAGTGATGTCTTACATCAATGTGCTTTGTTCTCTTGTGCTGGACTGGATTCTTTCCCATGTTGACTGCACTGGTATTATCACACATGAGAGGAATGGTATAGATGAGTACTCTGAAATCCTCAAGTTGTTGCTTAATCCATAGTAGTTGTGCACAACATGATGCAACAGCTACATATTCAGCTTCATACATGGAGAGAGCCACTGAATTTCAGTTCTTGGTTCCCCAAGAGATGAGTGAGGACCCCAGAAAATGTGTCATTCTAGAGGTGCTCTTCCTGTCCACCTGATACCCTGCAAAATCAGCATCTGCATACCCTACCAGATCAAAGGAGTCCCCTGTTGGATAGAAAAGGACCAGGTCCCCTGTCTTCTTTAGATAACTCAGAATCCGTTTGGCTGCTTTCAGATGCGACTCTGTAGGAAATGCTTGAAACCTTGCACACATGCCAACACCGAAGACAATGTCAGGTCTACTTGTTGTTAGATATAGCAGTGATCCAATAGTACCTCTGTACATGGTTTGATTCACCAGAGCATCAGACTCATCTGCTCCCATCTTTGAGTTTGTACCCATGGGGGTGTCAATATGCTTAGAGTCAACCATATGAAACTTCTTTAGCAACTCCTTTTGTACTTCTCTTGACAGATGGAAGTGTCACTTGAGGTTTGCTTGATATGCAGTCCTAAGAAGAAATTCAACTCTCCTATCATGCTCATCTCGAATTCATTCCCCATCAACGTAGCAAATTCTTCACACAGAAATCCATAGGTGGCTCTAAAAATGATATCATCCACATACACTGATGATGAGCAGTTCCTTTTCTCTTTTCTTCAGTTGTCTATAATGCCCCTCTTAAATCCATTCTTCAGAAAAAATCTGGACAGCCGCTCATACCAAGCTCTAGGAGCTTGTTTCAATCCATACAGGGCCTTGATGAGTTTAAACACATGGTTTGGGCAGTCAGCATCCTCAAAGCCAGGTGGTTGTTTCACATACACTTCTTCCTTCAGGTCTCCATTCAAGAAGGCACTTTTGACATCCATTTGGAAGAACTTGAATCCCATGAAGGCTGCAAAGGCAATAAGGATTCTGATAGCCTCCATTCTAGCAACAGGGGAAAAAGTTTCGTCATAGTCAATGCCTTCCTCTTGATTATACCCCTGAACAAATAGTCTTGACTTGTTCCTTATGATAACTCCATTTTCATCAAGCTTGTTTCTGAACACCCACATGGTCCATATAATGGTTCTGTCTGCAGGTCTTGGAACCAGGTGCCACACTTTGCTCCGCTCAAACTGATGGAGTTATTCTTGCATGGAATTGACCCAATCAGCATCTTTCAAGGCCTCCTTCACATTTTTGGGCTCAATAGTTGATATCAATGCTGAGAATGCAACCAAATTTCTAGTCTTGGATCTGGTTTGCATTCCAGAATTTAATGGTGAAATGAGATTATTAAGAGGATGAAATGATTTATGCTTCTATCATGATTTAGAACTCATAGGTTGAGGTTGATCCTTCTGTTCTTCTTCATCTTCGGAACCATCATTCTCAGATTGAGGTGATTCTTCCTGATCTGCATTGTTGGATGGACCAGGTCTCTCAGAGGACTTGTCAGCTTCGTTAACCTTTTCCAATTGACCGAAGCCAGCACCATCAGTGTTTTGACTTCCTTCAGCTAGTGGACAATTAATTTCATCTCTCTGAATTTTAAACAACTTCTCAAGATCATCATCATCCTTTAATTCAAGATTCTTGAAATCACCACTTTCATCAAAAACCACATGAACACTTTCTTCAATGCATAATGTTATTTTATTGAAGACTCTATAAGTTTTGCTGGAAGATGAGTACCCTACGAACACACCTTCATCACTTCTAGGATCAAACTTTCCCAGATCATCCTTACCATTATTTAGCACAAAACACTTGCAACCAAAAGCCCTTAAATAATTCAATTTTGGCTTTTGGTTGTTGAGCAGCTCATATGGTGTTTTGTTCAGTAGAGACCTGATCAAACACCTGTTAGTCACATAACATGCAGTGTTAACTGCTTCAGCCCAAAAGTTCTGAGGAAGTTCAGAGTCTATGAGCATGGTTCTGGCAATATCAACCAGAGTTCTGTTCTTCCTTTTAACAACCCCATTTTATTGAGGAGTTCTGGGTGCTGAGAAGTTATGATGAGTACCATTGTCAGCATAGAAAGAGTCAAGCTTTGCATTCTCAAACTTTGTTCCATGATCTGACCTAATCCCTGCAATCTTGCAATTAAGCTTTGTCTGAATCATCTTATAAAATATCATTAACACTTCACTGGTCTCACACTTGGACTTGAGGAACATAGTCCAAGTGAATCTTGAGTAGTCATCCACAATCGCCAGGATGTACTTATTTCCACCTCTACTCTGAATTTTCACAGGCCCACACAGATCCATGTGAATCAACTGAAGAGCTCTTGACGAGCTTACTTGCTTCTTTGGCTTGAACGAGGATCTGGTCTGTTTCCCTTTCACACATGCATCACAGACTTTGTTGTCACTAAACTTCAGTTTTGGTAAGCCACGAACCAGGTCCCTAGAGACAAGCTTGTTCAATAAAGAAGAGCTCACATGACCTAGCCTCCTATGCCACAAGTTGGCATTTTCACTTAGAGTGCTGATGCATGTCAAATCGTCTCCATGAGCAGCATTCAGGTCTGCTACATACATGTTCTTCCGTCTTCTGGCTGTCAGGATGACTTCCTTAGTTGACAAGCTGGTAACAATGCATTTATCTGAAAGAAACTTGACCTCGTTTCCTTTGTCACATATCTGGGACACACTAAGAAGACTGTATTTTAACCCACTCACATAGTAAACATTTTCAATAGAGTGTTCAAGTCCTAATTTTGCCAACTCCAAGAATATACCCCTTCTTTCCATCACCAAAAGAGACACCTCCGCCTTGAAGTGCCTTGAGTGAAGTGCCTTCACCAGTCATGTGCTTCGAGCATCCACTGTCCATAAACAAGCACTGATTGCTACTTCCTTTACTCCCTTGCAACAAACATTACTTGTTAGATTTGGGAACCCATTTTAATTTGAGTTTCCAGTAAGCTGATAAGGGCGTAAAAAGAGTATTTCTTGCCCAATGAGGCAGGTTAGTCCTTTTCCTGTTTGAGGACTTAGGAGTGGGAGTAGGTCCCCTTTTTTGTGCTATTTTCTGTCTGGAGTAGACTGAAAATTTTTCTTGTTAGGCTTTCCAGGCAAGACAATCCCTTTTTAGGTGACCATTGCGACCGCAGTGAAGACATAGTAGATTATCTGACACAGACACATATTTACTGTGGGGATTGTAGGGAGGATTAATGTTCAAACTACCCAACCCCTTCCTATTGTAGTTACTTTGACTAGTGATGTTAGAAAGTAGTTTGGTGGAGCTGGTCCATTTTAGAGAATTTTTTAGTTCTTCTCTCAGACGGTCCAAGTCCCTTTCCATCTGATCATTCCTCTCCAAGGCTAGAGCAAGTCTGGTCTCAGCAATTTTTAGACTAGTTTCCAACTCTATTTGCAAACTACTAGCCTCCCCTTTTCTTTTGCCAGATTTCTCATTCATTATGCTCAATTACTCCTTGAGTTCTAGATTTTCAGTTTCTAGAACTGTCAATTGTTCCTCGATAATAGACATGTTGACAGTCAAAGTTGTCTTTTCTTTGCTAAACTTGTCTAGACCGTTGTTCATAGAGTCCTTTTCGGTTGTTAACTCTATAACAGAATCAATCAGAACACCATCTAGATTTCTTAACCTTCTAACACAATAAGTATTCAAGTTTTGTTTAAGGTCAATGAGTGTTACCTTTTCTTCATCTTCCTCGTCATCCGATTTGGCCATGAGTGAGAACAAGCCATCATAAACATTCTCATCATCTTTAACAGCTAACATGGATGCATCTTCTAGACATTCAGATTCTCCTGACTCACTAGAGGAATCCCCCCAGATAGCAAGAGATTTCTTCACGACATAGTCAGCTGCAGCTTTTCTTGCATTTTTCTCGGGTACCAGGTCCTTTCTTTTATCTTTTTCACCTCCAGGTCTTTGATACTCTTTGGTTTCAGCTTTGAGCATCGGACAGTCTCTCATAAAGTGTCCCACATTTCCACACTTGTGACATAGGTCACTTGCAGTTGCAGCACGGAGAGGGTTCCCTCCCTTTCAAAAACCTCCATGTTTTCTCACAATTTTTTGAAATCTCTGGGTGAGATAAGCCATATCATCCTCTTCACTGGAGACTTCACCTGGTGAGATCTTGAGAGCTAGAGATTTATGTTTCTTTACCTCCTTCTTTGAAGTGTCTTGGTTTCTATTCATTTCATGAGTCTAAAGATTACCAAGTCAGAACCTTCAGGTCCTTTGCTTCAGTGATGGCATCTACTTTGCTTGCCCATGACTTAGGAAGAATTCGAAGAATCTTCTTGACCAGCTTACTGGGTCGATAGCTTCTCCCAAACATCGTAGCTCGTTGGTTATGGAGGATAATCTTGTATGCATGTCATGACTAGTTCCCCCCTCCTTCATTGTGAAGTTCTCACATTGGGTGGTTAGCATATCCACTTTTGATTCCTTCACCTGCTGTGTGCCCTCATAGCTATTTTTAGACAATCCCAGATTTCCTTTGCCGACTCACAAGCAGAGATGCGGTTGTATTCTTTAGCACATATACCACACAAAAGCAACTTCTTAGCTTTATAGCTTATCTCGATCTTCTTTCTGTCCGCCTCGTTGTACTATTGGCGAGTCTTCAGAACAACGCTTGTACTTTATCTATCTTTCACCTCTATTGTTGGGATGAATGATCCATCTAGCACAATGTCCCACAGCTCACTGTCTTCAGCCATTAAAAAGTCATGCATCTTTGTTTTCCACCAACTATAGAATTGGCCATTGAAACGAGGTGGTCTTGTTGACGATTGTCCTTCTTCTAGGTTCAGTGGAGCAACCATCTTTCTACAGGAGTCTCTATCTTGGTGTTAACCAGTTAGAGAGCACCTGCTCTGATACCAATCGATAGAATACTTGTGTCTACTATCAGTCAACAGACCGGGTCCCTTGACTTAGCAAGAACAGTAATAAAGCACAAACAACAACCAGAAGACAACACAAGCAGTTTACGTGGAAACCTTATTGCTCAAGTGAGTAAAACCACGACCTGTCACACAGGATTTTCAACTGTTTTCACTAATCTCTTCAAACAAAAGTGAAACACAGATACAACACCAAATGAGATTAAGCTATTAATCTCAAATCTAAGTAATAACTATATTACTTACTGAGCCTAAGAAGATACCACACTGCCCACTAAGCTATCAATCCTAGATAACTTAGAATTCAACTAAGCAGATATCACACTGCCCACTAAATCAACTAGCTCCTAGATGACTTAGAATTTTGACTGAGCAGATACAACACTGCCCACTAAATCAGTTAACTCTAACCGATTCAGATTTTTACAAAACGAAAAAGAGATCTGAATCCTTTATAGATTAGGAACAGATTTACAATGTAAGTACGGAAGATATAATCCTAAGACAACTAGACAGCTTGCAGCTTTATCAGGTCCCTGTTGCTCTTGAGGATGATATTTCTTGAAAGTGGGTCTTTGCAAATGTTCTTGAGAATTTTCAAGTTGCAAAAACTAAGGTTGTACCTATTGGACATAACCTTTATGAAGAATGACACAACCTTCGAGGCCATGCCAGGCCGAGGTTTCTGCCACAGTTGGAGATTGTGCACTAACCAATTGTATTTTTTATAGTCTGGCATTTGTGTGTACATTGACACAAGGATCAAGTCTCTTTACAAGGTCCCATGGTTTCTCAAATCATCAAAACTGCAAATAACAGTCAGTATCATTATTAAGGGTAAAAAAGGAATCATTTCTAATTATAGTAAGATGACATCTTTTTAGGAACAGACTAAACAAAGAAAATATGTTATATAAAATGGGACAGAGAAAATATATGATTATTTGATATGAAAGCATTTTAGTTGTTCGAACAAGAGAAAATGGATGTCGTCAAAATCTAATCTAAGAAAAAAATGAATACAACAAATAGATGATCTCACAAAAATTCAACATCCCAAATTCACATTAGCTATTAAAAGGCATAAAATGGTAAGCATGAAACATCAAATGTAAAGCCTCTATTAATAAATATCAACTTAATTCATGTTTTCAAAAACGTGTTTTTAACTGTTTATAGTTGACAAATAAAAGTTGTGTACCATGTTTTATTATTGTTTAGACTTTTACTCAAATTTAGTTTTTGTTATATAAGTTAAGAGTATTATCTGTGTTCAAACATGAATTATTACTCTCTTTACATGTTCAAATTT
>NC_064290.1:41765626-41986646 GCF_019186545.1 Solanum stenotomum
TGTTAACTGCTTCAGCCCAAAAGTTCTGAGGAAGTTCAGAGTCTATGAGCATGGTTCAGGCAATATCAACCAGAGTTCTATTCTTCCTTTTAATAACCCCATTTTGTTGAGGGTTCTGGGTGCTGAGAAGCTATGATGAGTACCATTGCCAGCATAGAAAGAGTCAAGCTTTGCATTCTCAAACTCTGTTCCATGATCTGACCTGATCCCTGCAATCTTGCAATTAAGCTTTGTTTGAATCATCTTATAGAATATCATTAACACTTCACTGGTCTCACACTTGGACTTAAGGAACATAGTCCAAGTGAATCTTGAGTAGTCATCCACAATCACCAGGATGTACTTCTTTCCACCTCTACTCTGAATTTTCACAGGCCCACACAGATCCATATGAATCAACTGAAGAGCTCTTGACGAGCTTACTTGTTTTTTTGGCTTGAAAGAGGATCTGGTCTGTTTCCCTTTCACACATGCATCACAGACTTTGTCGTCACTAAACTTCAGTTTTGGTAAGCCACGAACCAGGTCCCTAGAGACAAACTTGTTCAATAAAGAAGAGCTCACATGACCTAGCCTCTTATGCCACAAGTTGGCATTTTCATTTAGAGTGCTGAGGCATGTCAGATCGTCTCCATGAGCAACATTCAGGTCTGCCACATACATGCTCTTCCATCTTCTGGCTGTCAGGATGACTTCCTTAGTTGACAAGCTGGTAACAATGCATTTATCTGAAAGAAACTTGACCCCGTTTCCTTTGTCACATATCTGGGACACATTAAGAAGACTGTATTTTAACCCACTCACATAGTAAACATTTTCAATAGAGTGTTCAAGTCCTAATTTTGCCAACTCCAAGAATATACCCCTTCTTTCCATCACCAAAAGAGACACCTCCGCCTTGAAGTGCCTTGAGTGAAGTGCCTTCACCAGTCATGTGCTTCGAGCATCCATTGTCCATAAATAAGCACTGACTACTACTTCATTTACTCCCTTGCAACAAAGATTATTTGTTAGACTTGGGAACCCATTTTAATTTGAGTTTCCAGTAAGCTGATAAGGGCGTTAAAAAAGTGTTTCTTGTCCAATGAGGCAGGTTAGTCCTTTTCCTGTTTGAGGACTTAGGAGTGGGAGCAGGTCCCCTTTAAAGAACCCCCATCGGGGAGTGAAATAGAACATGAAACCGTAAGCTCCCAAGCAGTGGGAGGCGGTCACTCCTGTCAATGAATACCATTCATGGTTGTCTATGTTAGTAACATAGCCATAACGACTTTGTTTTACTGCTTGAGGTGGTGATAGCTTTTATATATTTGCTTAATTATAAGCTTGCATAGTGCTCTTCCTATTTGTTTGTTTTCTCGGCTTTCTTCTGCCGAACCGAACGAAGAAAATTTTTCTTGTGAGGCTTTCCAGGCAAGACAATCCCTTTTTAGGTGACCATTGCGACCGCAGTGAAGACATAGTAGATTATCTGACACAGACACATATTTACTGTGGGGATTGTAGGGAGGATTAATGTTCAAACTACCCAACCCCTTCCTATTGTAGTTACTTTGACTAGTGATGTTAGAAAGTAGTTTGGTGGAGCTGGTCCATTTTAGAGAATTTTTCAGTTCTTCTCTCATACGGACCACGTCCATTTCCATCTGATCATTCCTCTCCAAGGCTAGAGCAAGTCTGGTCTCAGCAATGTTCAGACTAGTTTCCAACTCTATTTGCAAACTAATAGCCTCCCCTTTTCTTTTGCCAGATTTCTCATTCATTATGCTCAATTACTCCTTGAGTTCTAGATTTTCAGTTTCTAGAACTGTCAATTGTTCCTCGATAATAGACATGTTGACAGTCAAAGTTGTCTTTTCTTTGCTAAACTTGTCTAGACCGTTGTTCATAGAGTCCTTTTCGGTTGTTAACTCTATAACAGAATCAATCAGAACACCATCTAGATTTCTTAACCTTCTAACACAATAAGTATTCAAGTTTTGTTTAAGGTCAATGAGTGTTACCTTTTCTTCATCTTCCTCGTCATCCGATTTGGCCATGAGTGAGAACAAGCCATCATAAACATTCTCATCATCTTTAACAGCTAACATGGATGCATCTTCCAGACATTCAGATTCTCCTGACTCACTTGAGGAATCCCCCCAGACAGCAAGAGCTTTCTTCACGACATAGTCAGCTGCAGCTTTTCTTGCATTTTTCTCAGGTACCAGGTCCTTCCTTTTGTATTTTTCACCTCCAGGTCTTTGATACTCTTTGGTTTCAGCTTTGAGCATCGGACAGTCTCTCATAAAGTGTCCCACCTTTCCACACTAGTGACATAGGTCACTTGCAGTTGCAGGACGAAGAGGGTTCCCTCCCTTTTGAAAACCTCCATGTTTTCTCACAATTTTTTGAAATCTCTTGGTGAGATAAGCCATATCATCCTCTTCACTGGAGACTTCACCTGGTAAGATCTTAAGAGCTAAAGATTTATGTTTATTTCCCTCCTTCTTTGAAGTGTCTTGGTTTTTATTCATTTCATGAGTCTAAAGGTTACCAAGTCAAAACCTTCAGGTCCTTTGCTTCGGTGATGGCATCTACTTTGCTTGCCCATGACTTGGGAAGAATTCAAAGAATCTTCTTGACCAGCTTATTGGGTCGATAGGTTCTCCCAAACATCGTAGCTCGTTGGTTATGGAGGAGAATCTTGTATGCATGTCATGACTAGTTCCCCCCTCCTTCATTGTGAAGTTCTCATATTGGGTGGTTAGCATATCCACCTTTGATTCCTTCACATGCTCTGTGCCCTCATAAGCTGTTTTTAGACAATCCCAGATTTCCTTTGCCACTCACAAGCAGAGATGCGGTTGTATTCTTTAGCACATATACCACACACAAGCAACTTCTTAGCTTTATAGCTTTTCTCGATCTTCTTTATGTCATCCTCGTTGTACTATTGGCGAGTCTTCAGAATAACTTTTGTAACTTCTCTATCTTTCACCTCTATTGTTGGGATGAATGATCCATATAGCACAATGTCCCATAGCTCGCTGTCTTCAGCCATTAAAAAGTCGTGCATTCTTATTTTCCATCAACTATAGAACTGGCCATTGAAACGAGGTGGTCTTGTTGACGATTGTCCATCTTCTAGGTTCAGTGGAGCAACCATCTTTCTACAGGAGTCTCTCTCTTGGTGTTAACCAGTTAGAGAGCACCTGCTCTGGTACCAATCTATAGAATACCTGTGTCCACTATCAGCCAACAGACCGGGTCCCTTGACTTAGCAAGAACAGTAATAAAGCACAAACAACAACTAGAAAACAACACAAGCAGTTTACATGGAAACCTCCTTGCTCAAAGGAGTAAAACAACGACCTGTCACACAGAATTTTCAACTGTTTTCACTAATCTCTTCAAGCAAAAGTGAAACACAGATACAACACCAAATGAGATTAAGCTATTAATCTCAAATCTAAGTAATAACTATATTACTTACTGAGCCTAAGAAGATACCACACTGCCCACTAAGCTATCAATCCTAGATAACTTAGAATTCAACTAAGCAGATATCACACTGCCCACTAAATCAACTAGCTCCTAGATGACTTAGAATTTTGACTGAGCAGATACAACACTGCCCACTAAATCAGTTAACTCTAACCGATTCAGATTTTTACAAAACGAAAAAGAGATCTGAATCCTTTATAGATTAGGAACAGATTTACAATGTAAGTACGGAAGATATAATCCTAAGACAACTAGACAACTTGCAGCTTTATCAAGTCCCTGTTGCTCTTGAGGATGATATTTCTTGAAAGTGGGTCTTTGCAAATGTTCTTGAGAATTTTCAAGTTGCAAAAACTAAGGTTGTACCTATTGGACATAACCTTTATGAAGAATAGACACAACCTTCGAGGCTATGCCAGGCCGAGGTTTCTGCCACAGTTGGAGACTGTGCACCAACCAATTGTATTTTTTATAGTCTGGCATTTCTGTGTACATTGACACAAGGATCAGGTCTCTTTACAAGGTTCCATGGTTTGTCAAATCATCAAAACTGCAAATAACAGTCAGTATCATTATTAAGGATAAAAAAGGAATCATTTCTAATTATAATAAGATGACATCTTTTTAGGAACAGACTAAAAAAAGAAAATATGTTATATGAAATGGGACAGAGAAAATATATGATTATTTGATATGAAAGCATTTTAGTTGTTCGAACAAGAGAAAATGGATGTCGTCAAAATCTAATCTAAGAAAAAAATGAATACAACAAATAGATGATCTCACAAAAATTCAACATCCCAAATTCACATTAGCTATTAAAAGGCATAAAATGGTAAGCATGAAACATCAAATGTAAAGCCTCTATTAATAAATATCAACTTAATTCATGTTTTCAAAAACGTGTTTTTAACTGTTTATAGTTGACAAATAAAAGTTGTGTACCATGTTTTATTATTGTTTAGACTTTTACTCAAATTTAGTTTTTGTTATATAAGTTAAGAGTATTATCTGTGTTCAAACATGAATTATTACTCTCTTTACATGTTCAAATTTTAAAAATAACATTTTTAAAAATGATTAATTGTCGGTGAGACATCAGGTGACATTGTATCCCTCACTAATTGCCTCTTCATACATTTTTTCTTATTAAAAAGGAAAACACAAAGGGGCAAAACATTTAATATTAAAGAAGAAATCAAAGAAAATGATACTGATAATTGACAATATAACTGACTCTTTATATTGAATTTATTAATTCTTGGGATAGCATATATAATAGCCTATTGACAGCTCAGTTTGTGGAACCCGAAAATGTCCATAAACATATTAAATACAATTGAAGGAACAGAATATTGTTTCCGTGTTTGGAGTCCATATTAGAACCCGACTAAATTTAGATCGTCCACTGTAGAGCCCATTTAGGTCTGACGTTTCCAATATGATTTTCTTCATATCCAAGACTCGAAACTAAAATCTATAGTTAGAAGTGAAGCAATTTTATCACTATACCACAACCCAGGTAGGTACATCACCTTCTATATAAACCTTCATAAATTTTTATTTTTTATTTGGCAGCTGCATACTAAATATATAACACGTGTCCCTTAATATAATAAATGGTTCATATTTTATTTGATCCAGTAACCATGGTCAATAATTAACCCCATCTTCCTTCTATCTCTACTGCCACATCAAAAATGGCATACTGAAAAATTCCAAACACAAAGTCAAAACTTGTTAAATTACTCTAGGCAGAAGAAAGAGGTTGTAATGGAGAAGAAATATAATTGTTGACCCTAATTAATTGGCTGATTTTTTAAAAAATAAATCTGACATAGATTATAGATTATAGAGTGCATATTGTAGTGTCAAAAATACACTTAATTTATTTATTTTTTAAAATTCTTAACTAAATTATTTGGAATGTGAGTTTTATACCTAAACTATCACTCATTAATTTGAGAAATACACATCTCTTTTAGTACATTTCTTAATGGTGTGTGTACTACAGCCTTTCTTTTATTTAAAAAAATTGCTAGTTCTATGTATGGACAAAGCATTCTATCTTAACAAAAATTGAATAAATTGTTAGTATTAAGTAAAACTTAAAGACAAAAAAATCACTATCCCAAAGAAAGAAATTGTATTTTTTAAAATTTATTATCACACTCCACCACCTCCTCCCATTATACCCCCTCCCCCTCCCCCTTGCCCATATATTTTTTTTAAAAAAATTATAATTTTTTTAAAAACAATCTTACGTCATCCCCCCTCCTCCCTCAAATCCCCCTCCTTCCTTCCTAAAAAAATAGATATTATTTTTATTTTAGAAAAAATAAAATTCTACCACACTCCACCTAACTCTCTACTCTCATTTTTTTTTAAATTTGTGTTAGATATATACATATATTTTTATGAAAGTATTTTCTACTTGTTGCAAGATTTATTTTAAAATAAAATTTTCATTTATGTTCGGTATGCAAATAAAAAATTGCAAGATTTCTTTTCATTTCGGAATTCAAATAAAAAATATTTTTTAAAAAACATATGTATATATTTAACACAGAATAAAAAAATATAAAAAATGGAAAGCAGAGGATTAGATCAGATGGAATACATTTTTTCTTTTAAAAAATAAAAATAATATTTAAAAAATGTTTAGGAAAGAGTGAGTGGTGTGAAGGGGGGGAGGGTAAAGAGGGAGAGGTAGTGAAGTGGGATAAAAAATGTTTTAAATTTTATTAGAAAATAAAATTCTTTTTTAAGGGATACTGATACTTTAATCTTTAATTTTTTTACTAACACTAATAGTTTATTATTTAATTTTTATTCTAGTAAGATGTTTTATCCATGTTACGATCTTAGCCTACACCCTGAACATGACCAACACTCGAGAACCATTTCTGATCCTCAAGCGAACCCTTGACCTGACTAACTATGAGTCACATGACTTATAAAGATACACAGAAGCCTAAATAGATGAGCATTTAGATATTCAAAGGAAAATTTTAAAACACAGTCTTGAAATACTTAACATAATTCATAAGTTAAATAAACATCATGAGAAACAATGGAAAACATCTAATTCTGTCATTCTATGAAGCCTATAATTGTTTCAACATAGATGTCGGGACAAGACCCACGACACCTCAAATACTACTAAAAACTAAATGGAGTTTGAGTCCCCTAGAAGCAATGATGTCTCACCAAATATTGTCTACGAGTGTAAGATGATCTCAATGAAGAGCCTATTAATGATCCTGAACACATGTATATGCATCATAAAATATGCAGGTCGAATGACGTCAGTACATTGAATGTACGAGTATGTAATATGGTTGAATAAAATAGTAACTGAACTGAATTACTGAAAGCAACTCAACTGAATCAATACATGAACATGAAGTGCAAACCATTTAAGCTTTACAATAAGATATGCAATAAAAGCAATATGAAAATAATATACTTTAATTGTGGGTAGTTTCTCTAACCGACAACCATTACCATGAGCCTAGCAATGATAAAATATTGCACCCATATTGCAAGGGCCATCCTATAATTTTTCGGGGGAAAGGATGATAAGGTAGTGTAACTATGGATCCATCTAATAGGCCTTCTCAGAGGCAGTGAGGAGTCGCATGACGAATCAATGCTATCGTATCCTACGCTGGCTACGTAGTTTTATTGAACATTTGAGTTATAAAAGATTCTAACCCAATTCGGTGCTCGATACTACTCCCAAAATAATGAAATAATATCGATAGTGCTCAATTCACCCTTTGCAAAGAAAGAGACTATTGCTTTAGTGAAGTAGTTTTAAAAACAAAACTCATACTTATATTTAAACGTATTCTTATGGACTTATCTTTCAAGCCCAAGATTGATATGCATAGCAACTGATAACTGTTATATATATTTTTTCTTCTGAAAATAGAGTCCTTAAACTCACTTTAGTTTTGAATGCACTTAGATACGTGATTAGGACATGTAGGGATTTTCAAAGGTGAATAGAACTTATAGGAGCTAGTATAGAGAAGGAAAATGTGGGCACAACTTAAAGGAACAGGCGTCGAATAAAACAAAGAAAAGAATCAACCCAGCAAACCTTGGCGTATTGCTGGCGCAGAGCGCCAGACCCTGAACTTCAGAAGTCAGGCCTTGGCGTACTGTTGGCGTGTAACACCTTGCTAATTGAAAGAACTAGAATTAAAAAGAAACCATTTTTGGGAAGATTAAATTTGGAAATATTGGCAAGTTATGCTAAGTATGAGTTTTTGGTCAACTTCAAACGACCATAACTCTCAGTACAAGATGATTTAGGTGTGCTATAAGCTATCAAATGAAATTTCTTTGAATTATCTCTTCAACGCCACCGAGTTTGCTAATTTTCAAGCTCGTATGAGGGAGATATGCCCGTTCGAAGTTGGGTTGTCTAGTTAAGGAAAATTACCCGAATTTAAGAAGGGTATTTTGGTCTTTTCCCTAGCCAATTAGTTTAATTCTATTTTAGTAATTTAATTGGAGTATAAATTGATTTGGTTTAGTTTATGCATTACAAAATTTCACTAGGGCTCTGAGAGAAGAGAAAAGAGGAGAAAAGCCAAGGTTCGTCGCGTTCTTGAGTTTCGCTTGCAGATTTCGCCAAGGGTTAATCCCTACGAGGTATGTGAGATCACATAGAATTGGGTTCATTCACCCACGCGCCAATCATGATTTGATTCAGCATATTTATGTTTTTGAAAGTAGAGTAATTGAGTTCTTGATAGATTTTGGTGAAGTTTCTATTGGGATCTTGATTGTTGAGGTTTTGAGTTAATTGCATGAAATTTGAGGTTGTTTTTTAGTAGATTCTTGTACACTTTGGTTGGTTATTCGAATCTAAGCGTTTGGGGAAAGGAACCAATCGAATCTAGACGAATTAGGGTCGAAAACGAACAAGAAAATTCGTGGGTTTTCTAGGCAGGAGGCTGGTGCACCACGCCACTCAGCGTGCCAGCATGAAGAGTCTGTAGTTTGGCCTCTAGGGCGCCGCGCCACTCAGTGTGCCCCAAGCCAGCTTCTGTAGTTAGGGCTCTGGCGCCTTACGCCACTCAGTACGCCAGGGTCGCCAGGTTCTCTACCCTTTCCTTCTTCTTTCCATTTGAGTTCCCTCCAATCGTACCTATTTTTTCTAGTCGTTTTCTACACTCTAAGGTACGTTTAAACATCGATAGATCATCTCTAACATGAGATCATAACCTTTGAATCCATTATTCAAATTCAAGGTAGAGTTAAGAGTCAAGTCAAGAGAGTTGTTAGAGTCTTTTCAAAAGTCTTTTACATATACTTTAAACTTGTTTTAAGACTTAAGCTTTGAGTTGAGTAAGAGTAAAGAGTGAAGTTCATTTTCTTCAAAAGAGTATATGGAAACTAAGTATTCCCAAAGAGTAAATGTTTTCACATTTAAGTAAGATTGGAAACACTGATTTCCAAGTGAGCTTTTGAGCTAGTTTTTGAGTAATTATCCCAAACCACAGAAAGAGTTATGTTTATAAACATATGAGCTAGTTACATTTTGGGAGTAGTATTGAGCACCAATTTGGGGACAAGTTGAGTTTAGATAACTCAAGGTCTCAATAAACCGTATAGCCAACATGGGTAGAAAAGGGTCATACTTTTTAGATGACTCCTTAGTGTTTTTTAGAATAGACTAGTAGATCCACTTAGTAGTTAGGTTTCATACCTCCGGCAAGGTATAGGATGGCCCTGGCAGCGTGAGGCAAAACGTTGTATCATCACATAGCTCATAGTGATGGTTGTCGGTTAGAGAAACTCTCACAGAGATATTTTGTATTCTTATATACACAAAGTTGTTTGTATTTTCATATACAAACTGAGTTATTGTTGTATTTTTCAATACACAGAGTTGTTATCCATATGTTTTAAAGCTTTTCTTTATATTGCATTTATATTACTGCTTTATATTGAAATGGGTTAAGTTGAGTTGAGATCAGGTAAGTTCTTTCAGTTCCCTTTCATGCTTATGTCTTGTTTTAGAATTTCCCCTCGCATGCTCGTACATTCAATGTACTGATGCCATTTGGCCTGCATCTATTATGATGCAGATACAGGTAACTAGGATCATCATCCAGTGCTTCGTTGATCCAGTTTAGCTTCAGAGTTGTTGGTGAGCCTTCTTGCTTTCGGAGGATCCCTTTTATTGCTTATTCATTTTAGTTTATTAGGATGTCGTGGGTCTTATTCCGACGTACATCTCAGATATTAGAGGTTTCATAGACAGTTAGTTATTGTTAGTTCATGAGTATTTTCCATTTTCAATTGTTATGTTGAGACTTGAGTTGCCATTTTGGCTAGTTGAATGTTTATTTCAAAAACATTCTAAGTTATCTATTGAGTTACAGTTTACTTTTTTTAAGTGCTTTTATCATGAGTAAGTCTTCCGCTATGAGTTAAGCTAGGTCAAGGATTCGCATGGGGCCAGCAATGGTTCTCGAATGTCAGTCCCGTCCAGGGTATAGGCTCGGGGCGTAACATGGCATGTCGCCCCATGGCCTGAACTTCTGAAGTCAAACCTTGGCGTTATCATGGCGTGCCGCCCCAGGGCCTTCCCGAGCACCCTGAAAAAATTTTAAGCTTAAATTAGGACCCCAACTTAGTTTAGAATTGAGAAATTTCTCTTAAACTCTTCTTGATTCTCAAACCCAACATGATTACATGAGAACTTTCATACAATCTCTTTGAAAACATAACTTTTACCAAGGATTCACAACACAAATGAATCAAAACCTCCATTGTTAAAAAGTTGAACTAAAAATCAAGAATTACGAATTAATCCTTTAGATATAACAATTTCTTGACTAAATTGAGATGTAGGGCGTGAGGACGAACAAGTCCAACATTGTGAGAAGCCTTATATACCTGGAAAGAACAATGTTCTTGGTGGAAATTAACAAATATTGAAGAACGCTTGAAACCTAACGTTTCTCCTCTTGAAACCTTGCTCTAATTTCTCTAAGCGCTAAAGAACGTGAAACGATGGTTTTACATAAGATTAGACCCTTAATTGGGTGAAGAAAAACTTGTCTAGGCTTAGAAGGAAAAAGGAAAAGACCAAACTACCCAATTTATGTTTTACATAAGATTAGACCCTTAAATGTTTTAAATGTTCATATATTAAAGTTTTTGTGTATCCTATACCATAGTTAGCCTGACCAAGGATTCGCTTGGGATCAGCAATGATCTCCGAGTGTTGGTCACGTTTAGGGTGTAGGCTCGAAGTGTGACAATGAAAACAAATGTAATGATAATGCAGAAAGGGGAGTGGCACTGGTGTCACTCGGACTGAGAATACAACTCAATTTTACGCGTACAATTAATTTAATTTGACCTGAGTATGCTCGAGATATGTTAGTCATTTATTACAGATTATACAGTAATTAATACTTTCAACTAAAATTGTAATAGTTACATCCTATAAATCCCACACTTTTGCTCACCTTAAAAATTCATCAAACATTTATCTATTATAATTATTATACTATGAAGAAAATTTTCTTCTACAATTTTCTTTCATCAAAAGCTGAAGAAGAAGCCTGCAGAGAAAGAAACACCACATGGATAGTGACTCGTCACTTAGTAGAATTACGAGATATCTATCCAGCTCTGATCATAGACCTACAAAATTCATGGACGATTAAAAAGATGATAACACATTATGAGATGGTCGTCAGAAAGCTTGTGTTGCCGTTTGCCATGACTTTCAAGCATATTTTTCGATACTGGACGTTGGACACCATCAGACTTGTAACGTCTGGAGATAGGAAGAATATTAATTTATGGGATGTTACTGAAGAGAACAACCCTAAAAATTATCAGAATGAAGGGATTTTTATTGAGATGTTGCCTAATGGGGACTATGCACTCGTTTGTGTGGATCTATTTTAGAATTGTGGCTTGCGCGTCAATGATGAGGCTGAACTATATTGGGATCCTAGGTTTTCGTATTTTAATTTCAAGTTAATTCACAAGGTTCATGTTTGATGAAATCTTGTGATGATTTTTGAAAGTAAATTGAAAGGTAGTTATACTATTAAAACAACAATATTAAATTTACTAGTTTTTTTCCTAATTATTGTTGTGGAATATCAGGTTACTCCTTCATTTAAAATAGTAATTTTGGTTCTTGCATAATTACTTAATTCCTTTTACGGTCCTTGTAATATTTAGCATAGCACAATAAATCTTCAATTAAATAAAGTAAGTGAATTTGATCCAATTTTAATATTAACATTGCAGTTGTGTTGTCTCAATTCATTCATTTTATAATTAATTCTCCCAAGTGGTCATTCTTGATTCAGAAAGCATCCTAAAGGGACAGAAACAATGCTAGTTGGACCTCCAATGGAAGCTCAATTGGCGATGAACACAATATCTTACGACATGAACCTTGGATCACTCCAACCATTGGAGGCCCAACTACCCTTTCCTAAAACTAATTCTTGATTCCAAAAATGTCATGTAAAGTAATTTTTTAAATGAGTGAAGTGGATTTTTAAAGACACGTGAATTTTAGGAATGTTAAATTGGAATAAGTGGCGGATTGCTTAGCTAAATTGACATTGTCTCGTGGAGTTTGAAACCTTTTACTCTTTTCAATATCATCTTCCAATTAGGGAGGTTAAATGTTTAATTCAACATGCTATAGAAAATGATATGAGAAATTTAATTTCGTGGTAAGTTAAAGTTTGTACATGCACGCTAGGAAGAAAAGATATTGTATAGGCTAATCATTTCTTTTATATGCATTATTGTCATGAAGAATTAATTTTTTTTGTTCGCTATATAGGCAAGCGTCAAACTACTTGTGAGGATTTTGATATTGAATACTGGAAAACAGTTGATATGTTTAGTAAATATAGCGATAATTAATTGGACCATGAAAATTCATTTTTCTTCGAATTGTCCTATGAAAATGTCATGTCCATTGTTTTCGTACTCATTTTCGAAATAGGGCTCTGGAAAGTCCAATTGTATTGCCCTGCTAGGTATATCTATTTTCTTGAATTGATGTTTTGCATAAGTTATTAAATCGGTCAAATTAACACCTAAATATCATTCCCAATATGAAACCCCCAACTTCCACTCATTTAATTTTGTCGTTGGTCCCTTTTTCATTTAAAGATATTTCTATACTTATATTTTACAAAAAGAGGCAAAAAAATGCTACTTAATTATTGGAAATGCACCGTGAAAGTTTATTCAGTGCACACAAAGTGTTTATCCGAAGGACATATGTATACTAGCTACAAATTATCATTGAGTTAAAAAAACTATCAAAATTAGGACAAAAATGCCTATGTTTGCTTTTCGATCAAAAAATGCCACTTAACTATTAGAAATAGGACAAAAACACCTTCATAGTTAGTAAATTGGACCAATAATGTCCCTATCTTGGTAAGGGCATTTTAATTATTTTTGAAAAAATAAAGTGCATGCTTATCAACATTCTTTTACTAAACACACAACTATTTATGAAAAAAACTACGCACCAACGGTTATTTCTAGGAACCTGATTTTTGGAGTCGTATTAGAACATAAAGTAAATAACAATTGATTTATCGTGGAAATCTTCCTTACTCAAGGGAATAAAAAAACCACGACCTACACATCGTAGGATTTCACTAAAATTCACCAACTTCAAAGAGCAACTTTAGATTACAACTCTATAATCAAGGAGACTAACTCTAGTTCATCACCTCAACAATTAAGTCAAACTGTTCAATGATTAACTATAATCGAATACTCTACTCTCCGTGAAATCAAACCCGCTTCTTGTTACAATCCTCTCTAACGATTAACTATAACCATTTTCTCTACTCTCCCAGAAGTTAAACCCGCTTCTTGTTACAATTATCACAAATTCTCTTCAAGAAGTCAAACCCACTTCTTGATCTTCAATCTAGGAATAATTACAACTCAATAATAAACATAAAACAAATCAACAAATACTAATAACTCTAGACTTTAATTGATCAGACTTCAACATTCCATAGTTCAGATTCGTACACAACTCATTAACCTGGTTCCAGTGTTGCTGTGACGAAGCCTTCCAGTTTTGCTCCAATGGCTATTGCCCTCGAGATGATGACTTTCGTGGATATGCAATAGGTGCAACTTTCAATGATCTTCACGTCATATATATACTAGAGATTTCCCATACCCTAATTTATCACGAATTAGGACTCTTACTTCGAATGGGTCTTGTTTTCCTATAAGAAAATCTTTTTTTTATGAGTTTTATCCTATAAGGAAACTTTGACTGATTTCCTCCCTTAAAAGAAATTTCATCCTATAAGGAAACTTTGATTCCTCTTTGGATTTTAATTGTGCTATTTATTTCTTTCCTTCTTTCTCCTTTATTTCAGCTATTTTTTTGTTTCTTTGCTCGCTCCTTTACTTATGCCATTTGTAGAAGTTGTCCGCATTCATGTCTGGGGACCTAGTCCACTTGATAGAGTACATATAAGGCAACAAGTAGTGACCCAAATTCACCTTATCAATGATCAAAACTACTTATATGTTCTCCTACTTCCCAACAATTTTTTTTTCATCATCGTCATGTTTCAATGTCATTCTATTCAATCATATAACTAGGGGTGTTGATGGTTCGATTTGGATCGGTTATTGATTAAGACCAAAACCAAACTAATTTAGTTGGTTTTTAAATTTTAAAATCAAACCGAAAGAAAATAGACCGTCGATTTGGTTGTTGTCAGTTCGGTTCATTTTTTATTTTTTTATTTTTTCGATTTGAAAGTAATAAATTTGTTCTGGGCATACACATCTCAATGGGTACAAACACCTAATACTAAAATAATCCACATGAAAGTTACTTTGGATTTAATTAAGCAATACTAGAGTTTTTATTACATGAACAAAGTGATTAAGTTAAGAGAAAGTGTGATTATCTGATGTGAGGTAGAGTAGGTAAACACTAAAGTAATAGATTTTGATGGACTTGGACTTAAGGTTTCAATAGTTAGGCTAAAATTTAAGTTAAAAGACTTAAGTTGATTAAAATTTAACAAAATATTTCTATTTTATTTATAAATAATATATAATTAATTATAAAATTTATATATATAATTTCTCGATTCGATTTGATTGTTTTTGTATTTTTATTAATAAAATCAAAATCAAATCAATTGTATCGATTTATGAAATTTAAAATCAAACTTAACAAAATCACACCAAATATCAATTTTTTTAATCGATTTGGTTCAGATTGCGGTTCAGTTTGATTTTTTAACCATAACTATGAACAACCTTACATATAACTGTGTGGAACACTTAAAAAGTAATTTTAAACACTTGATGATGCTTATCAACTTTTTAATCAGCTAATCCAAATATGAGCTAATTTGACTAAACAAACATAATCTCATAGACTCAATGTTGTTAGGCTAGTGAATGATCATTGATGGCAGAAAGAGGATTTTAAACAGATAATATTTATGGGAAAAGAACAAATATACTTTTGAAATGGTATGTGTATACCCTTCGTTATATTGTTAGTACATTCATGTCCTTATCGTCCAAATTTTAGAGCATATACACTCTTCATACTAACGATGATACACGTGTGTTAATCCTATCCGCCGACCTGAAATTTATTAAATTTCTAACAAAAATTAAAACCCCACCCAAATTAATTTTAAAAAAAGGGAAACTAAGAAAATACCCCATAAAAATAAAATAATTACAAACATATACCCCCCCCCCCCTTTACATTCATACCCTACTAAATAATTACAATATATACCCCCTCCCCCTCCAACTAATTTTGCTTAACTGATAC
Source organism: Solanum stenotomum (assembly GCF_019186545.1). Taxonomy (NCBI): domain Eukaryota; kingdom Viridiplantae; phylum Streptophyta; class Magnoliopsida; order Solanales; family Solanaceae; genus Solanum; species Solanum stenotomum. Next base: position 41,780,970 of record NC_064290.1, read on the forward strand.
TAAATCTATATCATATATTATATTGGTATCATTAAGGCTAATAATTTCGCTTAACTAATACTAAATCAATATATATATATATATATATATATATATTGTATTGGTATCATTAAGGTTTTTTGTTAAAAAATTATTCATTAGTCAATGATACTATAAGAGTATATGTATATTGTTATGGTATCATTAAGGTTTCTTGTTCAGAAATTACTCATTAGTCAATGATACTATAAGAGTATATGTATATTGTTGTGGTATCATTAAGGTTTCTTGTGTAGAAATTACTCATTAGTTAATGACACTATATACCACAACAATATACATATACTCTTAGGGGTCGTTTGGTGTGAGGGATAATACCATATAGTCCCGGGATTAAATTATAGTACCGCTTATTTTGTTGTTTGGTTGGCAAGTTCGGGATAACTTATCCCGGGATTAATAATTAGTACCGGGATAAGTTATCCCTCTATTTGGGTGGTATAGTAATTCCGGGATAACTTATCCCGGGATAAAATAGATAAATGACAAAAATGTCTCTTTCAACCCTTTTGTTATATCACTTTTTACATTAATGAAGGGCATTTTTGTAAACAAATAAATTGTTCTTAAAATTTATTATTTTGAATACAACAACCCAAACACTCAATAAAAAATAATCTCAACACAACTTATCCCAACATAACTTATCCCAACATAACTTATCCCATCATAACTCATTTTCAAACCAAACGACCCCTTATAGTATCATTGACAAATGAGTAATTTCTGAACAAGAAACCTTAGTGATATCAATACATATATTATATTGATTTCGTATCAATTAAGTGAAATTATCAATCATAAAGATACCAATACATTATATAATATTGATTTAGTATCAGTTAAACAAAAATTATTGGCCTTAATGAATGAGGGGTATGGGCTGTAAAAAAAAATTCTAGAGAATGTGCATTTCTTGAATTACTTTGGATTGGGATATGAACATGTAATTATTTTGAGTTTTATAGTTCATTTATGTAGTTTTTCCCATACCGACCCAAATACATGATACTCACACCCAAAAATATAGCCCAAATACAGGTGTTAGAGCGGGAATTTCTCAAAAAGGTAGCAGAGAATCCACTTATGCTTCTCTCTCGCGCTGCATCAGAAATGAAACCAAGGAATAATCATCACTTCTACAGTAGAAGTTCTACTCTTCTTCGAGCTTTAATGAATCTGTCATCACCAACAACTCACCACTACTTCCTTTTACTTGTCCCTCCAGCTATTCTTCTTCGTCACAAAATCCCATCATTCCACATCATTGGAAGATGATTACTACGTTGCTCAATTCAAGATATTAGACGTTTATGAACAGGAACAAGCTATAATTTCACTGTGAAAAAGCATCAGAAACAATGACGAAGCTAGTGTTTCACTGTGCACGCCATGACATTTATCAGCTCTCAAGCCGTTAATAATTAAATCTATAAGTTGTCATGTTATGCCAATTTTTCTTCTTTTGAAAGAAAAAAGTGTCCACAAATGTCTGTTGGTGGACATCAAAAAATAGTTGGCAGCTCGCAGGCTTTTTGGTTTGTCGTAAAATTTGGGTACCCTTTCAGTGTACTTGCTTGAAAAGCATGCCCTTTCGACTTTGGACTCTAATTTACTCCAAGATTATAACCTAAAGAATTATAATTCCGGAATAACTTAATCAGTGAATCAACGGATCCCTAAGGATAACACTTTTAATGGGTGTGCCAGTAAGCATAACTGATCAAACACCAAATAATAAAAGAAAGACGCATAAACTGTTCGAATCATTTACACCAGAAACACAACAAAGAGACTATTACATTTACTTGGTCGCGGAAAAAAAATACAGAAGGAAACAAAACAAAGTTCATAACCTTATAAGGTGGTGGATGGCATAAAGGGCTTCACCAATCTTTGAGCAACTCACCAGCTACATCTTTATAGCTAACTTTCTTTTTCTTTTTAGGACTGGGATTAGTATCTGCCTCTGGCTTGTCGTCTTTTACAAGAGGGTCCACGCTTCTTGTTGGCTTACTATCCAAGTGGGGTATCATATGCAGTAGCATAGCTTGGACTGGATCAACAGGGTCTTCCAGCTCATCCACCTTGTCTTTGCCCCTGACAATATTTCCACTTCCGTATGAAGTTTCGTGAGCTTCGTCCAATCTTTCACCGATCACACTGCATTCAGCAGTCCCTGGTGGAAGTGTTTTACGATCATCAGGTGACATTTCCAGATCTTGTACATCATCCTCATTCTGAATTCCTGAGCTACGTACTGCAATAGTTTCATGGCTCCCAACAGCCGCTTCACTCTCATCATTACGAAGATGCTCGCCTGAAGTAGCACTTTCATCAGATTCATTTCCATGAATCTTAGCACGACTACTTGTGACCTTGCGTTTAACTCTACGTGGAACGTTGATCCCCACTTTCCCTTTTGCTGTAGCACTACCAGTAGGTCTTCCTCTATCTCGTTTCCTGCCCCTCTTTGGTAGCGTGATAGCTCGGCCCTGGTCTGAAATTCCTTCTGCTTTGATTTGTCCTCCATGTTTATCAGGGGAAGATGGTCTTTTGCACTTTTCGGAATCACCTTTTAGCTTATCATGTCTACTGAGTCAGGAAAAACATGGACGCTGACTAGTTAAGTTAAACACATAATACAAATGCCAGCAAAAGAAAAGGTCATGCATGTTTGAATTTACTATGCATCACTGTCTTGCTGGGCAAGATTTTCAAGCAAAGCTAGAAGTTCAAGTATGAGAAGATGGATAGGTAGAAATTACAGGACAAAAGATGAGTAATTTGGCTGCAGGCATTTATCAATTAATTGACTTTGTTGTGTTAATTTAAGGTAATTAATTGACTCTTTGTTATGGATACTTATATCCTACATTTTATTTCATTTTTGACGCATAATTTCCAGAATAAAATCTACCTACATTGACAAAAGAATCCCTCAGAAATTCCTTTGTTTAACAAAAATCTATTGCAGGGCTTGTACTATCTACGACTCAATAGTTAGTTCTCTAAGCAGTCTTCTTACATCAGCAATACCCACTGTAGTTATTTTTGGTTGTTCTCGCCCAAAACTTGTAAAGACATAGCATGGATTTCCTTATAATACTACAGTTACTTCTTTCTATTCGCAGATGCAATTATCAACTGCAGTTTCCACTTAATATCATTTTCAGAAGCAACATACCCAGCGAAACCCACTAGTGGGGTTTGGGGAGGGTTGAATGTAGGCAACCTTACCACTACATCATGGAGGTAGAGACGCTGTTTCCAAAGGACCCTTGGGCCTCAGCTCAAGTGAAACAGATCTCAGTATAAAGAAGAAGGAGACAATGTAGAGAAAATAGCAAATAATAAGGAACAGTGCAAAAGTAGCGAAAACAACAAAAAATAGACTCCATAAACGACAATGATACAGGTAAAAAACAAGAACTACAATAATACAACTAGTACCATCGCAAACACCAGCCACCATGAGAAAGACCACTACACTACCTACTACCCTTCTACCCTAATGCGCTCCACACCCTCCTATCTAGGGTCATTTTCAGCACCATGAAATTATTACCATTATTAAATTTTATCAGCATTTACTATTATCATCACTATTATTCTCTACTCTGTATACAATCAAGCACTGTACTATAAAATGGAACTGGATGGAGAGAGCTTCTCTTTTACTCTTTTTACTAGTACAAATCCACTTTTGTGCTAATTGACCCTAGGGAAAAAGAAAGTAGAGGTGAGGTAATCAATCAATCATTCATAGAACTCTTATGTGATATCCCTAATTTTCAGAAATTAATAACGGATAGAATCAATAGTTAGTTTGTAGAGAACGTCTCTCGCTCCCTATTCAATAATCTGCTTGGTTTCCTGATTAAATTACTGTAGCTAGAAGAAAACCCTAATCTAGACACAGATATTTTTATGCTCTCATCTATAGATGGTACATCAGGCATTATTTATCAACCACCACCCTCAAATATGGCAATTTGAAGAATATTATGTTGCAAACAGTTGAAAGTGACATCATAATTATCAGAAATGGTTTCATCTTAAACTATAAACTGAATATCTCATTCTTATCTTCATATTCCCCTTGTCCATATTTTTCACTTATTCAACTACCTATTTGACCAATTTTGGAGTTAACTTGGATCAGATTAAAGCCAAGTTTTTCAAAAACTAAATTCTTTAGATATTTAAAAACTGCATGAAATATGCTATAAATCACAATTCTACTCACATAAAGAAGACATAAGAACATAATTTAATATGGGAGAAAATGACAACATTTTAGAAGAAAGAGTCTTCCTACATATTATATAGTAGGTAAAAGGTAGTAAATTTGCATGGCAACCAAAAGAGCTTCCCCAAAGTATGGCTGTTGCATGTCATCCATGTAAGAGCAACACCACCCACCACCCTCAACACATCTAAATGGAAATTTTAAAACGTCACTCGGAATGCAAATTTGGAAGACAAAAATGAAGAATAATAATTCCAATACTAAATACTACATTAACTCCTTATCTTGGTCCATAAGAAATACACGACTCACCTCTTCTCAGAGATTGACATTTGAAAATTGCTAGGCTTAAGGCTATAACTCTCCTCAAGCAACTTCTGGTCCTCTTTAAAGGAATCCTCCAACCACCGTGCTCCAACTACATGCAGCTTTGTATTGTACAAAACATGTTTCTCTGCCTCTGAGAAACTGAACTTTAAAGATTAGGATGTTATCGAGAATAAAGAAAAAAAACATATTCCGTATCCTCATTCAGTAAACAAAAAACATCATCCTGACATAAAAAAGTATGATGGCAGACAAAAAAATTGCATGGTTCTGAATAAATTGCACAGATGACAGAACATTACTCTACCATTTAGTTTAACAGTGTCAACTTTTCATAATTGAATCAGACTTACAAGGCGTGTACATGAAATTGAAACCATGTTTTGAAATCATTGACTTGGGTAGAGGTTGGTTTAAAGCTGAAATTGTGCTTGGAAATGCAATTTGGATTTCAAAAGTTATCATAAACATAAAAACCCCAGAATTAGTGAAACTATCAAAACATCCCCAAATTACCATCAAAGAGTTATGTTGCAAACAATGATATGCTTCCACAGATAAATCTTGCCGGCCGATGGAGACTGCCACAGCTTGGCTGGATTGAGCAGGCGAGGCCGTTTGGAGAAGGAGCTTGTTTTTGCATAAAGTAGGTTCGAGTAATTACTTTTGCAATAATTATGTGTATTTTTTTGCAAAATTTAAAATTATGAGTCAAGTTTTAAATTTTAAAAAGATTGAAACTCTACCGTTTAACTGAATTTGGAATTTAAAATTCAATTTGAAAATTGAAATTTTGTTCAAAATGTCATAAACAAACACATCTCAAATCAAAACTTCAAATTTGAGTTGGATATGCAATTTTGACTTCAAATTTGAAGTCAAAATTGCATATCCAAGCACCTCCTTAGAGTAAATCAGCTTTTGATATGAGATTTAGCCACTTCTCAACTATATGAGAAATACTTAAGGTTGCAGTTGTTCACATTCTAAAAAAAAAAACTAAAAAGAATTGGTGCTGAATAAAATTTGTAGCTAAGCAGTTTAAGTTTGAACATCTGCCACTAACCAGACTAACAAGGTTTTCGGTCTGTAGATAAAATCTCCATATCTACTATTTTAGCAATGGGTTTTGCATCCATCGCTAAAGAAGGAAAAGCATGATAGTAATAAATAGAAGGAAAATTCGTAATAGACAAAAATAATACGCAGCTAACTGTAGCCACGAACTTGTTCCGTTGCTAAGCTTAGTGGCTAACGCAAGTTCCGTCACTAGAAGTGTAAGAAGCTAAGTGTTATCAGTGAATAAGTAACTCCATGCACTACCGAACAGTGTTCACTTAAAAAGTGACAACCACAGTGTTCCAAAGGAAAAACAGTCTGTTATTTGGAGCTCAACTTAGAAAATTCAAGATTCACTGATGAAATTGCTAAAGCAAGATCTTTAATTGAGTTCATGGCAAACACACCCATGTTGTGTTCTTTAGAGCTTAATTTAATATCGACATTATTGTATTTTGGATATTGAGATTATAGTCTATTGCAGTTTGATTGCTATTCTGCTAAATTAAAATATAGTATTTGGTACTTCTTAAATTTTTTGTACATTGTGTGCTTCAGTTCTTGCTTTTCGCTTCAAGTTCCTTGGACCTAGTCATTCATTTGCGACTAGATACATCGCTGCTAAAATCTTAGCTACAACGGTTTTACCTATGGGTTGTGTGAGAATTGCTGTGATTATTATAGATATCGTAGATATAGTATATAGCTTGATTAATTTTCTCCCTTGTGATTATGTATTGATTTCCTTTCTTTTATTAGGACATGTAAACCTAGTTATTTAAACTCCATTAGCTTGGGGCAACAATCATGCTTTGTTCTCTCTCAATTTCTCTCTCTTGCTCACATGGTATTTAGAGTAATAGGTGAGAAAAGTAGTTTTTTCTTCCATTACTAGCAACATTCAAGAGATGAGCTTCGCCGCCGTGCAATATTTACAATGATTGTGTCATTGTTTGAGGGGTTTGTCAACTTATGCCAGTACTGTCCACAAACGAGACCATTGATGAACCCCTCTCAATTGTGCAACCTAGCCCAGGAAACCCACTGCTGGAAAGCTGAATGGCAGCCTTCGTCTTCGTTGGTCAGCCTCGGGCCATTCCGGTAGGGTGGACGAAGTTTCCCCAATTGCGTACACCAGTGTTAATGTGCACTGAGAGAATAAGCTTAACGTCTGCTGAGNGCAACCTAGCCCAGGAAACCCACTGCCGGAAAGCTGAATGGCGGCCTTCGTCTTCGTTGGTCAGCCTCGGGCCATTCCGGTAGGGTGGACGAAGTTTCACCAATTGCGTACACCAGTGTTAATGTGCACCGAGAGAATAAGCTTAACGTCTGCTGAGAGATTTCTTAAATACACTTAATAATTGAGGATTATAATGGTTGGTTATAAAGACCTATGGTCAAAATACATTGATCTAATCCAACATAATAGATGGACCATATTTAACTAATGCTGCAGATGGTTAATAACAAATCAATGAAATAAACCCTCAACGCATAATAATCTGGATTTTCCAAGAAAAATACCAGATATAAATCTATTTTGCAACTCGGGAAAATATTACCACTGACGAGAACAGCAAAAATAAAAGAGATTGCTAACAACCAGGAAGCAGATTTTAAAGTTCCAATTCGAAAGGCAGACATCTTACTTTCTGAAAAGTAAACTAGATTTGTAACTTACCTATTTAACACTTCATTGAACTTTACATCAATCTCTGGTAGAGACATGACGACGACATGGGTAGCATGAAAAAGATTGTCACCAACTTTCCCACCACCCACAGAAATTTCAACTTTCATCCTTCTCATAGCAAGTTCCACTAAAACCTTGGAATCTGAATATTCCCTGAACCACATAGGAGAGCCATTAAACCTCAACAAAATAACCACCACATTGAAGTATTAATACCCAAGTAGATAAGCTAATTGGACAGAGAAGATGGGAATCCTCACAGACACTGCTTTGGAATGAAAAAATAAATGCAGCAACCATGAAATCGAGCCCATTCATCCTTGGGACAGTACTTTTTCTTGTAGTACTCGACAGTTTTGGAGTCTTCTGAGTGTTCTATATTTCTCAAAAGCTGCAATAAGGAAAGAAAGAGGACGAACATAATCAAATAAGATTGGCAGTCAGCTGCTTGCTCAATGTTTTACAGTAATGCTCCCACTGTTAAAGCTGCGGACGCATATAAGATTATTTAGCAGATAACTACACCAAATTATACCAGTTTAATTTCTTCAATGCTGATGTCGGAGTAGAAAGAATCAGAATATTCATCCACTTCTGCTTCCATCTTTTTCTTTGTTGAATCAGAAAGGAAAACAAAATACCTTCAGCAAGAAACCAAGAAAAAAGTCAAAAGAATCGCAGAACACATGGAACTCCAACTAAAGGAAGAAAGAACAAGATGAGAAATACTAACGGGTAACTCACTTTGGCTGTAAAGGAAGGAGCTTCTTTTGCAGACAGCAGTCAACGAGCCAAGAGCATTGAATAACATCTCCATGAAGTTTTGCAGCTTGAAACTTGATACCTGTTATTAAGAAAATTCTAGTGTTACCTCCAAGTTAATATTATAGTGCACCCCAACTGCTCATGGGTGTTCGCATGAACTTTCTAACTCCATGAATCTGTTGGGGGAGAGAGAGAGAGAGAGAGAAACCTCTACTTTCAGCTGCTATACAATGAGTAACTGACTTATTCAAATTCATGGAGAAAGCACCCCCATGCTCGACCACCATTTTGTGCAAGGATTGAAGTGTATGTGATGAAGGCACATTAGCAAAATCTGGTGTCGTTAAGGATACCTCTTATACCCAGTTAGGTGACAAATATTTCGTAAAAGAATTTACATGTTAGAATGTAACATGACTAATAGATACATAATATGCACATATAGCTGAAAGTAGAGCCCAAAAATCCAATTCATCCAACGATTTTCAAGGCAGAATAAACTTAAGAAACAACTGACACAAAATTGTCTTTGTTCTGATACAAATACCACGTAAAGTATGAACCCCATTGACCAGAACAAATCCCAAAAAAAAAGGAAAAAAAAGGACCAAAAATAACAAGGTAGTTCTTTTTTTATTGGTAAAATTACAGGATAGATCTTACAGTTAATACCACAAAACAGCTTAGAAACCAGAGTACATTTTTCCATTGACATGATAGTTGAGGATACAAAACACCATGTCATAGAACATTGATGTTTCACCCTTGATTCGAGACACGTCAGTCAGAACAAAATGAGAAGGAACTGCAGAGACATTCTTCTTCTCTCGTTTTCTTGACGACCTAATGCTCTTTGATTCATCATCCTGCTCAACCCCATAATTGTCCTCCCTCTGTGTGGTACCATTGGTTGAATGTACCAGATCAACAAATGCTGAGACAGGAATAACAAAAAGTTTTGCTATAAGTAGAAAGTGAGAATAGAATCAAAGAACACAATGATACCAGAAAAAGTTTCAAATATAGACACCAAACATCATTGTAATAAAGCCACTAACATTGCACATCAAGACACTCATGCCAAGGCTTGTCATATCTGACTTTATCAATACGCGGAAATCTCAAGCTGTATGGAGCAGCAAACACCTGGAAGAGCAGAAAATGAGTTCTGATAACATGAAGTTGATTTCAAACATGTCATAAGTTCACGCACCTAATGAGTAAATGATTGAATACAAAATAAATTACAGATATCAAATCCCCCAGGATGACTTCCAACTCTGATTGCTTTATATAAAAAATTAAGCATATATTGCTATGTGCTAACAAACGGAGAAGGAAGACTTCTAGTCAAGCTGCACCTCAGTTCTTATTGTTCTAATATCACTTGTAATTGAAACAATGATGGATCTGCAATGATAAACGGGAGTTAGATAAATAAAGGCATAATATATAAATGTGCCCTTTAGCTTGGCATCATTTGGCATCTATGCCCTCCAACTTTAGGTGTGCACAAGTTGGTACTTAAACTTGTATAGAGTTAAACAAGTAAACACACACATCCTACTTGGTATCCTATGTGCAATTCACATCCTACACAGCATCCTACACAACGTCCTACATGTATTACGTCACGTAGGACATGTATGTCTACTTGTTCAACTTTATACAAGTTTAAGTGCCTACTTGTGCACACCCACAGTTGAAGAGCATAGATGTTAGCTAATGTCAAGTTAAAGGGAATATTTATGTATAATACCAAATGAATAATAAGGAACAAGAAAAGCTCATAATTCAAGATTAGTCAAAGTGGACTACTTCTCTGGACTTTCAACCCACACGTCGGGTCGCTCTTTTGCATTATTTGTTACTTGATAAAAGGTTGGTGGTGCCTGCTTCGGGTACTCATACTTCCTGCCAAAATAAATGTGCCAGTATCAGCAAATTATGCAACAAATTGTGATATTCTGTCTAAACTAATATGCCTAATCAGAGATCCTTGCCAGCTTTGCACAGAATATGTTATATAGATATTGAAAGTTCTCTTTTATATTTTTCACATTTTCAAAGATTTTCCAGGAAAAAAATTCTTGTGGATATTGCTAGAATAAGATTTTATAGACTCCTACATGGAAATGGATTATAACAGTGTTAGGGCTCAATGTAATAATATAGCCAACACAATTCAATAATACTTTTCTCCTTTATTTCTCACATGATAACAAAGTCGGGTCTATCCCAATTCATTGTTCCCTATGTTGGGACCCCCGGTCTTATATTGTCCACGCTCCAGATGTCAAGTCTTGGAGTGCCAACGGTGGGATAATAGGTACTTGGTCTCCTTATATGGTCTTGGTCAATCCTCACCTCAAGAGTTAGCTATTGAGATTGAGTTAGGCCCAAGAACCATTTCTATAACATGGTATTAGAGCATTGGTGTAACATCTCGTAATTCTACTCTAAAGATTCGAACCATTTGTCATAAGTGTATCAACTTGGGTTAGGTGATATACTACTTGTTCATATATGTTGAGGTCAATTCCTAAGTGTGAGAAGTGTATTGGATGCGGTTTAGGGTCATAAGGAACCTCTAACACCAAGTTAAGTTCAATGCTTTCCTACCGACTAAATTTTCGCCATGAGTTCATGGAAGGGTCAACTTCAAACGACCATATCTCTCCGGATATGAAAAGTTGTCCCACAACCCATCAAATAATGGTCAACTTCTTTCCGACGCTATCGACCATTCGTCAATCCGAGTCCAGAGTAAAAAGTTATGACTGTTTTAATAGAGACTCTACAAGCTGTCAGTGTGTGACGGGAAATGTGACGGTCCAGACCTGTGATGGAGCCGTCACACATGGCCGTCATAATGAGGTAGAATACTCGATTTTTGGTGAGTTATGACTGTCTGGGTGACAGCCCATCACCCAAGCAACGGTTTGTCACTCAGATGATGAAGAACGGTAAATTTTTTCGATTTTGGGTTTTTATGAAGCTATTTTTGTCCTAAAACCTTTGGAGAGTTGCTAAATGGCCTTAAACGTGTAGGAAAGTCAGTTTTCATTATTTTCAACCCTCGCATGCTCTTCTCAAAAATTTCTATGTTCAAGAACTTCAAGAAACACCAATGTTGGGGTTCATCATCCAAGGTTTTTCTTCAAGATTCATCACTAAGGTATGTAAAGCTATCTCCGCGTATGGGAATACCTTGTTCTTCTCCACAAACTATGTTTCCATGGTTTCAAAGAATCCTCCATGAATGAATTAGGGTTGGGACAAAACCTCATATTCTTGAATTGCTCTTGAATCTTCATGAAAGTATTTCAATTTTCTTGATAATTCTTTTACCCAGGAATTTTCTAAGATTTTCTACATGAAATTACAAATGATTATTAAAAGAAGAAATTCTTATCTTGAGAGCTACTTCAATGATTTTCTTTATGACTTCTTGATAACTTTTCGACGATTTCTTGATATTTTCTTGGAAATTCTTATGTTATGAACCCTAGAACTATGAGTTATGAAAGTTCCCAAATGTGAGACCTTATGATGCTATCTTATGATTCTCTAACTTTATTATTATGATATGATATGTCTCTCATGAATGCAAAGCTATGATACATGAACTGTAACCTCAATGACGAAAAGATATGAATGAAGTTTATAAACTATGGTCCTTATATGTTATAAATATGAGTTTGTGGACAAACCATTGATCACATGAGCTGAAGGGAGCTAAATAGTTACCGAGAAGGCATAAGTTTAAATGACTAACACCTGAAACTACGTTTGTTGACGTAGGTTAAGGATCGTATCGTTGGTTCAGCAACTCCTTCTTTATGTCCTTGGTAAGGGCTAGTTATGGATCCACATGATATGTACACGTATGTCTCATACCGACAAGGTATGAGATGACTTAGTTGATCCAGTGTTTTGGATGGCGAGAGGCGACAAAAGGCGACAAGGGCCTGCCTCGCCACGCGGCGAGGCGAGCGGCGAGGCGCTCGCCTTTTTGAATCGAGGCGCCAATTAATACCAAAAATTAAAAATATTTAATTGCATATATAAATATTCAAAATTTCAATAGCAATAACATAACATATTTAAATATCCATTAAAAGTACTCCCACAAAAGTTACAATTAACCGAAATAATTATAGAAGATTTTTTTTTTTTTTAAATGTAGGCAGTGGGCAGTGGGCAGTGGGCAGTGGCTTCAGTAGTTCGGTTCTTCTTCAGAAATCAGACTTCAGTCTTCACAATAAAAAACAGAGGGACTGAGAGAGTACTAAAAACAGAGCAAAAGAAGAGAAGAGAGATTGATTTGAGAAAATAAGAGAAGAGAGATTCCAGTCGACTTCAAGCAGTCCCTGAGCAGCAGCAGCAGTCGCGAACTCGCAGCAGCAGCAGTCGCGACAGTCGACTTCAAGTTTCCAATCGCAGCAGCAGCAGTCGCGAACTCTAATTCCAGTCGAGGAATTGATTTCAAGTCTCCAGTCACGAAATGAGAAGGAGCAGTCGCGACATAAGTTTGAAAAAATACCCAAAAAAAAACCCTAATTTGATTATTTGGCTTTTTAATTATTAAAATTCAGACTTCAAAAAAAAAAAAACAAAAAAGGCGACGCCTATTACATCGCCAATTCCACGTCACCCCTCGCCTTGGCTCGCCTTTTTGATCTCGCCACGCCTCGCCTGAAATAGGCGCAAACCCCTCACCTCGCCTCGTCGCCAAAGGCGAGAGGCGCTCACCTTTAAGAACACTGAGTTGATCAGGTCGAGATCAGACTTAATGTGCTCACATGGTGGTTTATGTCAGTTACACTATTAGACCCCCCATAATGAACAAAAATATGAAAAAAGAAATATCCTTAAGGTAATCTAAATGACCTCATCTCTTAGCCTTCATATTTTATGATTATGACTATGTTAGTTACTTTTATTGATCTATAAGTATGTTATGTTTTATCCCACCATACGCAGACATGAAATCAGGTTGCTCGCTAGGTTTCATATTTTCTACTATTGGTGAGCCCCTCTCTATTTTTGGGGCTTAGTCTACATATTTTAGGAAGTTGTGTTTTCTTTTAAGGTACACTGGCAGCCTTGTCCCAGTTGACACGACTCAATTATGCTTTGAGGCTTCATAGATAGATGAATAGTTATGTCACATTTGGACCTTTGTGTCCATTGACAATGGTAATAAATTCATATGACTTGCGTTATTAAATTTGTTTTCTTATGAAACTTGTTTCTTCAAATGTACTCTTTCGCTCATGTTTAGATGTATACGCATGTTCAATGCCATGTTATGGGTATGCTCGGGCCAGCAATGATATCGCATGCCGGCAATGTCCAGGGTGTAGGCTCGGAGCGTAACAATTGGTGAGATAGCATGGTAGAAACCTTGTGATTCATATCCTACGGCAACGTTTGTCCCTAACAAGAGAATCATCAAGAAATATTATGGCACAATTTAGGGCACGAGTCAAACGACAGACCGATGCAAGATCAAAAGAACAACCATGGACATGAAGAAAGATAATTTAGAGTGTCAAAGGATAAGAGATTAAAACTCCTTTTGCTTTTGTTTAAATTCCATCGACTAAAGTAACAGGGGGAGGAGACGCGAATAAATAATATGACAAAGGTGATTTATCCCTAGATTAGACTATGCAACCGAGGATTTGTGGAGATATCTACTTACCTGCTCAATATTGAAAGAGCTCGTTATATTTATTTTAAGGTAAATCTAGCGTTGGTTATTGTTGCATTTGTGCAGCCAAAGTTGGTCCAGATGACCAAGTTGACCGGTTTAAGGCTCGCCTTGTTGCCAAGGGGAATGCTCAAATATTTGGACTTGACTATAGTGATACTTTCTCCTGTGGCTGAGATAACATTTGTCCATCTCTTTCTATGGTTGTTGTCCACCATTGGCTACTTTATCAGTTGGACATTAAGAGTGTTTTTCTCCATAGTGACCTTGAGGAGAAAGTTTATATGGAGCAATCACCTGGATTTTTTGCTTAGGGGGAGTCTAGCAGTCTGATATGTCCATTGCATCGAATGGTTTAAACCAATCTCCTCGAACTTGGTTTGGGATGTTTAGCACAATAATTCAGGAGTTTGACATGACTCGCAGTGAAACTGATCACTTTGTGTTTTGTCGAGATTCCTATCCAAATCTATATATTTATTTGGTGTTTTATGTTGATGATATTGTTATCACCAACAATGATTAGGATGGTATCACTAATTTAAAAAACATCTCTTCCAGCATTTTCAAACTAAAAAATATGGCAAGTTGAAGTATTTTCTAGGTATAGAGGTTGCTTAATCTAGATCATGCATTGTTATTTCACAAGTAAAGTATGCGTTAAACATTCTTGAGAAGACAGAATGATGGGATGTAGACCCATTGATAGTTCAATGGATCTGAATGCTAAATTCCTACCAAGGCAGGGAAAGTAACTCGGTGATCCTAGAAGATATAGGCGGTTGGTTGATAAGTTGAGTTATCTCAGAGTGACTAGACCTAACATTTTTTTCATGCGAGTGTTGTGAGTTAGTTACGGATTCTCCATGTGGTAGTCACTGGGATGCAACTGTTTGCATTCTAAGATATATAAAGTCAACTCCATACAAAGAATTACTCTTCTAGGATCAAGGTCATGAGCAGACCATTGAATATACAGATGTTGATTCGGAAGGTGATCATTTTGATAGACGTTCTACATCTGCATATTGTGTTTTTACTAGGCAGTATTTTGGTGTCCTGGAAGAGAGAAGCAAAATGTAGTTGCTCGATCTAGTGCAGAAGCAAAATATCGAGCAATGGTCATAGCAACTTGAGAGCTAAGTTTGGATCAAAAAACTGGCTGGTCTTTGAATTAGTTACATCTAAAACAAGCACGGTACATCTGACTTATATGCACCAGCTTGAGGGAGAGTGTTAAAATAGAAACAAGATTGTATATAATCTCCTACATGAAAAAGGATTATATGTAGTGTCCACAAATAGGGCTCAGTGTAATATAGTCAACACAAGATTAATGTGATGGACAATCAGAAGTACTAGAAACACACCTATGTCTAAATCTGTATCTGTTGCAACTCAGACAGTCGCCAAAAGTAAAAACGCTATACATTATTCACAAGATAAGGTGCAACACGCAAGAAAAGCATTCTTAATAGTGCAAGAATAAAAGGTACAACAGAAAACTCAAGCTACATCAACAGAAATATTGCCTGAAATAAGGTTTTAATCGAGTTACTATGGTATTGCGTTCCTCATCAGAAACTCCAGTGCCCACTCTGCAAAAAGAAATGAACCTGCAAAAATATGCTTAAATCAGTATTCGGGTCTAAAGTATTGGAAATACACATCAGTCATCATAAATATAAATGATATAAATTCTTTTTACTAGTCTTAAAAGGCATTGAAAACTTTTCAGAAAACTGAAAAGGCTCATAACGCTATTGAATTACTTTGGAAACGAATTCAGATATAGATATGATGCTTGCCATGCTACGTTTAAAGACATCTCATAGAACTACAGTACTCTACATAAATAAAAGCCCCTTTCCTGTAATCTAAGAATAATTGAACTAGCTATCGCAGCAGGAAGATACAACACTCAGCAGGAAGAGCAGAGCTCTTGTTACTCAAGACTGACAATACATCAGTGGTGAAGTCAATATCACTGTGGAACACAAAGATTCCACAATTTAATCAATCTGGATACAAGGACTGTCCACCATTCTCCATCAATTAATGCAAGATTGACTTGAATACTCTTTTGAAATGAGCGGGTAAAACACTACATGATTAATGATAAAGCAATCTATATTCATATGGACATGATCACTGATTCAAGGTTGACATGGAAAATGAGTAAACAACCAAATAAGAGTGAAACTTACAATGTGTGAACTAGAGTGACAAAATTGACAAGAAAAGAAAAAGATGAATTGGAAACCGGCATTAAACAAAGAAAATGAATAAAAACCAGCGAACATGCTCCCAGACCTCATCAAAGAAGGTAAGCATCCAACTAAAAAATTGTAACAACCCAACCCTTGATTTTGAGCGTTTCTGGTTGAAATTGCGTTTTGAAGCTTTGAATAAAATTGTATAACCATTTTGGAACTTGTTGGGATGGTTGGGGTTGAAATCCAAGGGCTCGGGGGTGTTTCGACACTAATTCAATTGAGTGTTGCTGAAAAATTTAGAACTGGTGCAGTCACAAATGTAGAAAACTGGCCCCAAATCCGGAGATGCAACTGCAAATGAGAAGGAGGCAGTGCTGGTTGAGCACCGCAAATGCGAAGTATGACTCGCAAATGTGATGATAGTCCAGCCCATTTAATTTTGCAATTGTGATGGACACCCAGTATAAAAACTTACAGTGATGTTTCAGACACCATTTTTTAATATAGAAACGATCCTTGCATATATTTCTTTTTAGACACATCTTGTTCTTTAAAATGCAAATGACCCTCTATTACAAATCAGCAGAGAAACATGGTCAAGTAATATTTTTTTCAAGACAGTGCAACGTTTCAGTTTAAGACTTGCTATACTTGGGAATAGCAAACAACTCAAAAATAGATTGAAACAATAGATATCTCAGCTAGAGTACATATTGGTGCTAGACAAATTGACCGAAACATTGCCACCCGACCAAACATAGTTCCAATTTGAAACATCTGGAGTTCATTCGTGGAAATAGTTTTTCCAATAACTTGTGGAAAAAAAAATACTACGTACGTATTTGTTTAAGTTCTTTGAAACTTTATATGCAAACACTGTTTTTCGAAGTTCTGGTTTGCATGTGCTTTTCAAAGATGCTCTGCAAAAACTACATCATCAAAAAACTACAAATACTCAAACACATATTCAACTTCAACAGACTTGTTTTTCGAGTAACTCTTCAAATAAGCTCCTTGCATATGCTGTCCAAAGGGTTAGCATTCAACGAAATTCTAGAAATAGTAAAATATAGAAGCACACATTACAGGGGGTATGGAGATGATTAAAAAATTGACATAACATGCTGATTCTTTCATTTACAAAACCATCAAAAACATAAATATACCTTCTGGGATATGTATTTGGAGCCGGAGGCTCAGCAAGACCCACCAGAAATTGAGCTACCTAGTATCAATTTGAAAATATAGGGTTAAACTCATAACAAATATAAGCAAATAAGCAGGTGAACAAATTAAGTAAGCATTTGGATATAAAAAATGTGATATTTGAAAAAAAAAAATATTTGAAGTTAAGTTGAAAAAGTTTATTTGGAGAAGTTGTGTTTGGACATGCATTTAACTTGATAAAGAGTTGAAATTTTGTGAGTGGAGAAGATTTCACTTGAAAAACTGGCCAATACCACTAATTCAAACTTGAAACCCATCTTTTAAAAAAAAATCAAAATATCAGTCCAACGCATAACCAAACGCTGTTTTGAAAAAAGAATTGAGAAAAAGGAAAAAAAAATCCATGGACAAAAACAGCTCCTAAGTAGCAGGTGGAATATTCCACCTCTCCTCCATGTCGCCCAGAACCATAGTAGCCTCCTGTTGACAATGTAAAGTTAGCCCAAGAGAATAATTGGCACAAAAGCCAAACAGAAACCTTAGGTAAGCAGTACAAACCGATAATAAGAACATCCAAATCAGAGCCAGGTCGAACATAATCAGGCTTCAACTTTAGCCATTTTCCACTCCGATCACTTGGTTCCCATTTTGAAGTTAAATCTTTCAAAACTACTCCTTCATCTCTGAAGAGTCCACCAATTATACCAATAAGGATTAACATAATTAACGGAAATAACAGTTCACATTAAATCAAACAAGAAAACACACCATAAATAATCATCAAGGAAACCTAGCCTTCAGTCATTAAACAATATCCCCACTCCTGACATGCATATCTGTAGTTGAAACTTAATAATAGGAAACTCTAGACCCCAGATAAGCTTAATCCCTAAGGGATCGTTTGGTGTGAAGGATAACACTAAATAAGTTCTGAGATTAAATTATAGTGTCACTTAATTTGTTGTTTGGTTGGCAAGTCCAGAATAACGTATTCCCGGATTAATAATTAATACTAGGATAAGTTATCCCTTGGGTAGTATAGTATTCCCGGGATAAAATAAGTAAATGACAAAGATTTCCCTTTAAATCTTCTTTATACATCACTTTTCACATTCATGTATATATACACTATTTTTAATACCATGTATAATAACATTCACAATCTTCACTACTTATTTTTATGATAATTCTTCATATTTTCTATTAAAAAATTACACTACATAAATCTAATTTTTATTAATGAATTCATTTGACTAATTCTTATGTTTATTTATATTTTGATTTCTCATAAATCATCTTTTACTTTAACAAATTTAAGATGAAAGCTCTATTTTTAAGCTAAATAAGAAGAAAATTTTATTTTTAAATACATACGATACCATCAGGGAAATGTACACACAAAAATATTTAAGCTAAATAAGATGAAAGTATTATTTTTAAGAATGAATAACTAAAGCTTGCAAAGAAAAATAAAAATTCAAATAAAGTGAAGGATATTTTAGTAAACAAACAACGTGCTCGTAAAATTTATGCAATGCATATTATTTTGAATACAATAAACCAAACACTCAATAAAAAATAATTTCATCATAACTTGTATTCAAACCAAACAACCCCTAAATATCCTATGTAATGTCCTGTCCCATCGTTATAAGTGAACTAATTGTGAAAAAAAAAGTCTACCCGGGCCACTATAGCGGGATTTGGGATTCGATTGGGCCGCTATAGCGGGATAAGTCGTTGTAAATGTAGGAAAACCCCCAAAATTGTTCATAATCACCCAAGAACGTTTTAGAGAAGAGAAAGGGAGACCTAGAGCAAATTTTAATAGTCTTTCATCAAGAATCTTCGTAAAGGTGGGGAATCCAATCCTTACTTTTTTGTAGTCGATTCCTAGGCCTTAGAGAACGTAAATGTGGCCCTAGGGGAGGGTTTGGGTTCATCCTAAGGTGGGGAAAATCCGAGTTTATGAGAATTTTAGGATGTAAAACCTTGGGTTGTTTATAATCACATTTGTTCTTGATTTATGTATCGTGATTCACTTATGTAACCATGAAATTGGTAGTTTTAGGTGAATTAATGGTGGGAATACCCTGGTTTGGGTGGAATAATCATGAGGTTTGCCTAGGGTTTGGAATTTGGATATAATCCGAGAATATTTAGGCTTGTTGTGATGCATTTTGTATTTGTGTTGTTATTTTAGACCCAAAACAAGCTATGTTTCACAAAAGGAATCAAGGTCTATGATGCAACAGTTGCTTGGTGCCCTAGTAGGCTAGGTTTTCTTATCTGAATAGTTAGACCTGTATTCTATTTCAAAATATTCTTCTAGATGGACGGGAGATTTCATACATAGGTTTGCGGACACGAAGTCTGGATGGCAGCTAAAAGTTGTTTATTATTGTTAAGGCGGGAAAAGATAATGACTAAGGGTTGAGTTCTCTAGGTCTTGATTGTTAACCTTGAGTTTTCTTGATGGGGTGGTCTGCTAGTAGTTGTAAGTTTAAATGCTATGAAATTGTTGGGTAATAGCCATTTCTGGAACTTGGGGTAATCAAGGGGAACTTTACAAACGGGAAGAGTATTAATTCATGAGATTATAGGGAGGTAATTTCCGAGAACGAATGTGTACTCAAAAAAGGGGTCCAGTATTGGGCTATTGATATATATAGGTGTATATATGTATGTGTGTGTTCATGTTGATTGTTCCATGTGAAATGCTTGTGTAATGCATGTTCAGGAAATAAAAGGTGAATGTGAAATGACTTCATGTTGATAATCTCATACAATGAGCCTGTTTAATTTACTTATGGTTTCAAGTGTGGTTGTTCATTGTGATTGAGATTGTGATTGTGCGTGTTGTTTGTGATTGTTGGTTGGCTCGAGTACCACAGTGGAACATGTTTACTAACGGTTGGCTCGGATAGCACGATGGTACACTTAACAGTTTATGTGTGGATACCATGAGAGAACCAAATTTACTTCCTTGTAATTAGATGGCTACATGTTGATCCATGAGTGGTCGAGCTTGTCTTTAAATGTTGGGATAGTTCTTGTGTAGAACAGGTTTGCATGTTAAACATTGTGGATGATGTTTAGTGATGATGGATCGGAGTTACTTGAAAGATGTGCTGAATTAGGTATGGCTTGTTATGTTGGTCATGTTTATTATGCATATTAACTTAGGGTGAAGATTGGGAGTCTGGGCTATGTTATATTTGTGCTTATAATTGTATATTATTTGTTTTGTTAACTAGGTTACGTTGATGGTCGGGGGTCTTGTGCTTAGTTAAAATGTTGGGACTGGTTATGGTTGTTCAGTTTTTAGAACATATTTGATAAGGGGATTTGAGTCAAGGTTGGCTTAGTGAGAGTCTAGCATGTGGTTTACTAAAATGGGTAAAGGGCTAGGGTGTTGACATGAGAACTTAGGAAGATTAGTAGGTTGGTTAATAGAGTAGTAACAGTCTGGTCTCCGGGGAATCTCTATGTGATAGAAGGGTTAGGTTATGATCTGATATGAGGATGGAATGGCTAGATGGTGGAGTTGGCAGCGGAAGGAGGTAGGTGACTTGAGATAGAGCGTATGGATTCCAAGGAATACTACTTGTGGTAAGAGTGGTGATTGAAGGGTCGGGGTCTTAATTTATCTTCAAGTTGCATGTTTCTTCAGATTAATTACATGATGTTATGTGTGAAATTTGGTCAACCGATGATGCCTATCAATACGTGTTGTTTGTACTGATACTACTCTTGCTGTGCTGCTTGGCATAGTCTAGTTGAAAGATTCAGTAATGTTTCACAGGTGAAGACGAAGATGATCTCTGACAGCTTCTACTCTTTTTATGATGGGAGTTGTGTCTAATTTCTTTCATAAATTGTACTCTTTAGAAGCTCTTGTACCTATTTAGAGTAATTCCTTTGGGGTTGGGTTGGGGGGGGGNGTCAGTGTATTTTCTTTACAAAGGTATTTTAATTATTTGACAAATTGTGAGTATTTCAATATATAAATAAGTTGTTTAGTTTAATTTTGATTTATTTCCACATGGCCTAATTTAAATTGGGTGAAAGGGTTCTCCTATCTAGGTGTTAAAGTAGGTGCTCGCACGGCCTAGTGGGTTGGGTCGCGACATCCTTTCACAAAAGAGGGAGAGAGAGAGAGAGGAGGAAAGTTGAGTCCCAAATCAAAAACACTTGGGGGTTGTTTGGTAGGGTGCATAAGAATAATGCTAAAAAGAGGGCATCATTAATGATTGCATTAGTAATGATTGTATTAGTTATGCTTGCATTAGTTATGCAGAGATTATTTTTTATGCATTGTTTGGTTTGGTGTATTAAATATAGCATGCATTGCATAATTTCTAAAAGTATATTTATTTACGAAAAAAACCTCCATAAATATAGTGGAAAAGATGTAGAAAAAGTTGAGGGGCAATTGTGTTAACTATGCCAACGCATGTATTAAAACCTTGCATCACTAATACCATGGACTTCCATGTATTAGTAATACACACTTCTATACATAATAGAGTGTATAATTAATGTTAATACAAGCATTAGTTATACATAGGCTAAAAAAGTGTACCAAACAAGGTACTACTAATACAAAAAGCTAATGCATGTGTATATATATACAGAAAGCGAAACAAAGAACAAAATGGAATGCTAAAAATATCCACTTCAAATCTCTTCTTCATACCACTAAATGTAATATAAAAATCTTGTTGTGGGACTCAAGAGAGTTAGAACAGATGAACATGAAACAAACCTGTTCTCAACAGTTCCTTTAAAGAATTTATCGACATCGTCAACACTACGAGCAATGATCGACCAACATGGCTCCCCTGTTAAACAGGCAACAAATAAGTAAAAGAGAACTCAACTAAAGCAAAGAATATCCATGCAACTCACAATTGCAATTGGTTAGAAGTAACTGTGAGAAATATAGGAGAATGTATTATTTAATTATACATCTACATTATTACATTGAGCCTATGATAGACACTACATTCTAATCTTTTCCCATGTAAGATACTATATACAAATCCTATACATATTCCAACACTCCCCTTCAAGTTGGTGCATACAAGTCATATGCATTGAGCTTGTTATAGATGTAACTAATATGAGGACCAGTAAGGGACCTAGTGAAAATATCTGCAAGCTGGTCATTTGACTTCATGAATTTTGTAAAAATATCTCTAGAGAGTATCTTTTCTGACAAAGTGAGCGTCAATCTCAATGTGCTTAGTCCTCTCGTGAAATACATAATTTGATGAAATATGATGGGGCCCTTGATTATCACATACAAGTTTCATCTAAAACTATTTTCTCCATATTTTAGTTCTTTGAGCAACTATTTAATCCAAACTAGCTTACAAGTTGCTATAGCCATTGCTCGATATTCTGCTTTTGCACAAAATAGAGCAACCACACTCCGTTTCTTACTCTTCCAGGACACCAAATTACCTCGAACTAACACATAATATCTAATGTAGAACGTCTACCAAAAGGTGATCCTACCCAATCAGCATCTTTATATCGAACGATTTGCTCATTGCTCCGATCCTCGAAGAGTAGTCCTTCATTTGGAGCTGACTTTGTATATTAGAAACTGTTGACAATTGCATCCCAATGACAATCGCATGGAGAATCCATAAACTGACTTACAACACCCATAGGAAACGAAATATCACGTGCTGGCACTATGAGATAATTCAACATACCAATCAACTGACTACATCGTCCTAGATCACTAGGTGGCTCCCCCTATTGTGGCTAGAGTTTAGCATTCAGATCCATAGAAGTGTAAATGGGTCTACATCTCATCATTCATGTCTCCTTAAGAATGTCTAAGGCATACTTGCATAAAGAATGGATCTTGGGCCTAACTCAATCCTAAGAGCTAGTTCATTCAGAGTGGATCGCCCAAGTTCATCTAAGGATACCACACATATGAAGTCAACGTTTTGACCCTAAAACAAAAGAATTGATTAAAAAATAAATTTTATTAGTTTTTTAGGACAAATATGAGCTAGTTCACTCATGAATCATGATAAGCGCAATTTGGGACCAAATTCATACGAAGGGCAAATTTGTTCTACTTTCCATAGTTCTTTTTTTTTTAGAATAGTATTTTTTCTATTTTCCATAGTTGAGGTGCAAATCTGAAGCAATCCACCAATGATAAGGCTATGTTTTGGACCACATCAAAATAAGGGCAATTTTGCTAGTCGAGGGGCATTTTTGGCCCTTTTCCCTTCTTAAAATTCAAAAACTACTTTTGGTGAAAAGCAAGCTGAAAGTGCTAGAATACAGAGGAGATTCTACGGATGGAAAGAAGCTTTCTTTACAGAAAATAAGCACTAAGCACTTCTGCTTGGAGAAGCTTGGTCAAATAGGCTATTAATCTGGAAATGGACTAGCACAAGAACCTTTCCAGAAAAATCAGCCTAAAATTTATGCTAGGGAGCACTCACAAAGGCAGGAAATGGCCCTCGAGAAAAATCTGGAAGGTAAATGCATCAGCTAAGGTACTATTCTTTGATACATGAAAATCTAAGTAGAGGGCTTATGAACTCAGCTCCAGATGATTTATGTGTGCAAACGTTGAGGACAACTCCCTTCAGTTTCTACACTGCACTTTTACCAATGTTTTGGACGGTGAAACGCGACAAGGATCTGCCTCGCGGCAAGGCGCTTGTCTTTTTGAAGTGAGGCGCCAATTAATACCAAAAACTTAAAATATTTAATTGCATGTATAAATGACCAAAATCTCAATAGCAATAACATATTAGCAAAGATGTCAATTCAAAAACTAAAGGTAGATAATAGATACTAAAAGTCTAGAGTGACTCAATAATTCATATGATAAGCAATACCAAAACAGAAGAACGAGAAAGAAGAAACAGGGCAGATTGCAGATTGAGAAATAACAAAAAAACAGAACCAAAAAACTGTCTCACTAGTTAATGAGAAAGAAGAAAGGCAGTCGCTAAAGTCAAAACAGAGGATAAAGAAGAAGAACGAGAAGAAAGGAGCAGAAGGCGAACATGAAGTTGCCTGAGCCCTGAAGTCCGACGTAGAGAATCGACTGTGAAGTTTAAGGTGCGTAAGTCCCAAATAAACCTTAATTTTACATTTTAAGTTTTAACTTGTTGAGTCATAGTTTTCAACCTTGCCTCGCCTAAGCTAGTAATAGGGGACCTGGCCCGGCCGCTCTAGTAATAGGCGACCTTGCCTCACTTGCTAGTACTGGGTAACCCTGCCTCGCCTCGCACCAAAGGGGCTAAGGCAAGCGCCTTTCACAACACAAGTTGTTACGATACAGTTATGGCATTTGTTTTTTAGTATGAATGACTGGACTATGCCAAAGCTAACAAATGACCGCTTGAGATGTTGGGTGTCGTGTAACTGGTCCCTGTGGTCGTGTCAGGCAGAAGAAATGTAATGACCCTCCGTGTCGTTTCCTCCATTTTCGATCTTTTTAGCATTTAGAACTTTTTTTTAGCGACCCCAAGTCATTTATGACTTGTTAGGGCTGAAGGTTCAGTCGCGAGTCGTTCATTTGAATTTTGTGCAAGTTTCCGTGTTTTGGAGCCTTTGAAACTTGAACGGTTGACTTCGGTCAAAAGTTCAGGAAGACAGCCTCAGAATGCAATTATGATTGTTCCATCAACTCTGGAAGGGCTATTTTAGACTAGTAGCATGGTTGGTTTGGGCCCCGAGACTTCTGATGCGAGTTTGTGTTGTTAGGCGTTTTAACTTTGAAGCTTAAGCCAAAGTTTGACTTCGGTCAACATTCTTGGTAAATGTGCTCGAATGAGAATGTCGAGTTCTGTGTAAAATGACCTTTCATGCAATTCTCAAGACTTCTAGTCTCATTTCGAGCCTTCTTGTGATTTTAGTTTTGTTAGAATATGAATAGGTTTATACAGTCCTATTAAAATAGGAATAGGTTTATACAATCCTATTAGAATAGGAATAGGTTTATACAATTTTATTAGAATAGGAATAGTAATAGAAATAGAAATAGGAATACTAAATAGTATCCTACTTGGTAAAGGATTGTATTCTAGGGTCTATAAATAGGGTCTCAATGTAATAATGTAAACAACAACAATTAAATAATATTCTTTTCCTATATTTCTCACAAGCTTAAAATGGAACTCGAGTGTGGGACCCACTTTTCATCGAGATGACCTCAAATAGAACTTTCGATGACTCCGTTGAATCCGGAATGTCATTTACAATCAGATTTCATATATGATTTGTGCTAACAGGACTCAGGATGAGACCGGAGCGTCAAAACCAAAGTTTAGCCTGAGCTGGTGTTGATGTGATAGCTTAAACAACCCCTTGATCGCTTTTGCAGTGGTCGCTTTCGCGGCAGGAGCCTCTTGGGCTTGGTCACTTTCGCGACCTAGGCATCGCTTTCATGGTGTTCGCTTTTGCGACCTAGGCATTGCTTTCGCGGTCAGCACTGATGTTATAACTCTTATTTCAACTCGATTTTCAGCATCTCTCCCTATATTCAAACTTTGATATCTTGAGCTAGAAAGCTCTGTTTTGGGTGATTTCAAGTGTTGTGCGTTCGTGTTGATCGTGGCTACGCATTGGAGCACTCAGGGAAGCATGAAGGTCGCTGGTTTTAGGTAATTTTCATCTCGAAAGGGCTGCCATGTCTCGTTAATTAGAGAATTTTTGCATGTTGTCGTTTGGGCGGCTCCGGGCCAAGGGTTAGGCTTACCTACTAGTGGAGTGTAGTAGCTGTCATCATGACCTCAGAAATTGGGTTGTGACAAGAAATGATGGAGAAATTCCATTTAGGAAAGAAAATTTAAATGTTCCGAGGTAACTGCCTCGAGAAATGTGCCAAAGAGCATTTTGACGGTCTTACACCCCTGTTTTTTTTCTTCTCCTCTTAGATTTCCACTTTCACTTTGTTTAGTGATCTTATTTCAAGTTACATTCTTTATCTCAAGAGTTATTGTCCTTGTTCTAATAAGGTTATTTCTTTTCTTTCAATTTATTTTTGACTTTTTTTAGTTATATTTATTCTATAGTACTATGGTTTTAATGTTTTTTCTTTTTTTGAGAATATTTAATAGTTATATTTATTCTATATTTATAGTTATTCTATAGTACTATGTTTTAATGGTTTTAATGGTTTTAATGTTTAGTTGCTATTTTGTTGTGTTCATAGGAAAAATGGAAGTTCATCTTGGAGAATGAAAGTTCGAATTCTACAATACACATGTAAGTTTATCACAAAATATCTCTCAAATTTAAATTATCTTATAAATCTATTTTTATAATGTTAGACTTTTTAAGCTGAATCCCCGCACTTGTATCCATGTTCAGATTCGTACTCCTGAATCTTAAAATTTAGATTTTGCCAAATCCGACTCTCGGATCCGCACCCGAGTCTGACCAACTTATTATAGCAGGGCACATAGCATGAGACTATGGTGGTCGCTACACATGTTCCCCAGGTGGGATGTGGACAAATGAAAATGGTTTGATTCATGGCACAAACATCTTATTTAAGCAAACATGGACAACCATATACATTATGATATCACCACAAACTTCAAGGGATTAAAAGACCATTATTGCTGAATAGAATGTGAAGCATGACAACAATATAACTTACAACCTGGGGAATCAAAAGGCATCCTTACCAGAAAGACGATGAGCATTAAGACCGCCATTAGGGACCAAAATTTCTAAACGGCCTTTTATGGGCTTCACAACTTTCTGGAGAATCTCTTGGCGTTCCTTCAAGCTCCGATGAATAACACTGGTATCCCCAACATAAAGAATATCGAACGCAACATCTATTGACATGCAATGTTAAGGGAGAGGAAGCCAACCAACATTATGGAGATTCAAGGACAAGCATCGCTGACATTAACACACTCATTTCCTGCTGAGCTGCCAAACTTGGAAAACATTGTAGAAACAAAAAGGATACAACATAACTGCAACACAACCAAAATATATTTCATTATGCCGATCTTTTACAGGAGTGACACGATAAAATAGTAATGTTCTAAAGACGAACCTGCCTATCACTATCAAGACCCTCTCTTGCTGCCTTAGCTATTATATAAGTAAGAAATTCACAATGAGAAGTCAGGCAATTCAGAAACAAAAATAGGTTTATGATAGATTAACGGATCTTCAGCATACATTGAAAATGCATCAAAAACTAGCAGACAACACAGATTTTGTGGAGAAAAATGTCAATCAAGGATCATAAGCACCTATTTCTTGATTGGAACCAAACTCTGCAAAGCGGTTTATTGATGCATCCCAAACCAACATTTCACCATCGAGTATGCACCTGATCAAAAAAGAGAGGTAAGGAGAAAGTCAGTCGCAGCGGAAAAGGTAAGTACCCCTCATTACAAGGCTATATGCAATAGAAATAGATATCAAAGCTCTGCACAGTTCAGAAAATAACAAAGTATATTTCGTTTTCCAAAAAAATAACTAGTTGTCAAAGGTACTTGATGCCATCAATTAAAAGATAAACCAAAAACATCACTTCATGTCAGACCAGTTCTGGGGATGTACCAGCATCAAAAAGCTGAAAAGAAGGATGCTATCACAAGATAGAGGATCACACAGCACATCCCTGTTGGGAGTTCTTCATAAAACAGACTAATTCTTGTTCTCTTCTTTAAACAGAACTTATGCTACATAATCAGTTTGGGTCATTTCCGCATAATATCATTTCCAGCAACCTTGCATCTCATCGCCCACTGACCACTCCCCCACTAACCATCTCTAAGAAAAATGGGATAGCAATATGAGAGGCATGTCGTGATCATAAAACCCAGACCCACGACATCATCACATAAAAATTGAAACTGAATTCAGACAGGGTCAAACAAAGTACCCAACTAGAGTCTTGGGAACAGTGACCGACAGGCATGTGTATTGATGTGTACAGGCACACATTTTTTCCCTTTCTTTAATGAAATTAATTAATTATATCAAAAAAGTAATCGACAGGCATCTGGTGGATTTGGTAGCAAATCTAGACATGAAATAACAATTAACAAATCATAGGGTGATGTTAACAAATTAGGGGGGGGGGAGAGAGAAATGGAAGCATAAGGATTAATATTTATTTTTCCTTTTTTACAATGGCTACAGAATTATACGTTTGCTTACTTGTCAGCAAGGATATTCTGAGTAATAACATCTGACATCCCATGAGCATACTCTTGATGATCCAGAAAGTTTCTGCAAGCACATTTGAGTTGATATAGCAATTAGAAGTACTATAAACCTATAACAATTCGTTATGAGAACCACAGTATTAGAATCATGCGTATTCGGCAAGTACTAAAATCAAATCAAAAAATTCAGTAGGACACGAGGAAAAGTGCATTTACTCGTTTCAGATAAATTGAGCAAATCCATAAAGAAAGGATTAAATCACACCAAGGAAATACAACAAAAAGGAGGAATTAGATAGAAAATTATGAAAATGGTACCTTGAAAAGAAGTTTAGCTCAGAATTATTTTTGTGAATCTGGATGCGATCCCCATCAAATTTGCACTCAACAACTACTTCTTTCCCGTAAAGCTGTTCACGATATAATCAATTTAACATGAGATAAAGTTAATCAATAGAAAAGCTACCATCGTTAAAAAGACTCGGTTGGGGGAGGAATAGCAAATCTCATAAAACCTTTTTCCATGCAGCAGATGCATTGCTGACCCTAAGAGCCAGCTGAGGGCGGACAGGTTTTCCAACTTCAATATCCTGCAGAAAACAACACAGTTGCAATTATCCTGCTGGAGATAAATAGGATTATAAAACAAGAGAAAGGAGAGAACTTAAATGATATCATTGGCATCCCACCTCAAAATCAAGGATCATACTAAATGTACTGAGTTTTCCACGAGCTGTGGAACAGGTTCCTTTCACAAAAAGATTTTGTCGATGCTGCTACTTGATATTAAATATGTTTTGTGTACACTACTGTCACATTCAAACTCTGGTTACGTAAAATTCGCATATGCAGTCTCAACTTCAATATAGGATGGTTGCATTAAGTTGATGGTAACATAAAAAATAAATATTCCCATTATTTTGAGGTTGAAGAATAGTTGGGGCCTGGGGGTTGACGTATTCTAGTCATAGCTTATCAATGATACTAATGTTACAATCATTTGTCACTTTATTGACAGCAGTACTATACTAATTCTCAACTTTGGCACTCTTTTACTTCCTTCTCTAGTCTCTACATCTCTTTCCTGCATATGATACTAATTCTCTACTTTGGAACTCCTTTATAGCCTTCTCTACATCATTTTCCTGTTCTACCTTGTCCTGGGTTATGAACATTTCTGTATTATATTATATGTACAAAGAAAATGGGCCTTACCATAATTCAACCTCGTTAACTCACAAGGTGAGGATTGTCCAAGAACATGTAAGGGATAACACCCCATCATTCCCTTGATCAATGTGGACATTCCAACACTCCATGTATAATTTTTATAGAACTTCAAAATATCCATCTAATTTCTTCATCCACCATTAGCTTATTTGTAAGATCAGATACTGTTGACTGTACTAATTAATTAGCTTCATGCTAGGAGACATTGTGAGAATAGGATATTTTCCTTATAATGTAATTGATGTCTTCCCTGAATTAGTTATAGGATTCATGGTATAAATACCTCATCCCATGGGATATACATGGTTATCAAAATGAAAAAAAAAACAAAACATATACTCAAATAGGAAGCCTTTTCTTCCTTCTCAATTCCTTCATGGTATCAAAGACATTGCTGGTTTTTTCGGATGAGTTTCCTACCTCTGCAGTACTAAGGTAACATAGATTGAATTTTCTCTATGTTTCTTAGTTTCTCTTCCCAAAAAAGTCACTGTTGGAAGCAACTTTACCACTAGGGATGGCAATGGGACGGGGTCTATGCGGGATGGGGCGGGTTGAGTTTAAGGTTGTGTGGGGCGGGTGGGATGCGGGGCGGGTTGAAGTGGGCTTTTTAGAACTAATGCGGGACGGGGCAGGTTGCGGGTATATGTGATTTTGTGTGGGTTTAAACTTAATTTCAATTTTTTACATATAATAAGAGTGATAGAGCATTATTTATTAAGATAATTTCTTTAAAGCTATTAAAATATTCAAGATAGTAAATGAAAATGGTTCAATAAAAAATAATTCAATTACTTACATTCCCAATTGACCTCTAAAAAACAAAATTTTAAGTCACTATCCTNNTAAAGCTATTAAAATATTCAAGATAGTAAATGAAAATGGTTCAATAAAAAATAATTCAATTACTTACATTCCCCATTGACCTCTAAAAAACAAAATTTTAAGTCACTATCCTGTTAAATTAAATAATAAACTTAATAAAAAAATGAATTTATTTTTATGAATTTTATTTTTAGTATCAAACTTAACTAGAAAAAGAAAATATTAAAAAAAATATGCGGGCCGAGTTCATGCGGAGCGGGTTTATGCAGGGCGGGATGGGGCGGGTTGAAAATGAAAACAAATGTTGTGCAGGGCGGGGCGAGACGGATTAAAAAATTTGCGAGTTAAGCTCAACCCGCCCCCCCCCCCTCCCCGCACCGCCCCATTGCCATCCCTATATACCACCTTTGGTCAGTCCTATACACAAATGGGTACCACTAGGAGGCAACTCTCTATTATGCCACCCACCCAAGAAAACTCATTGTCACTAAGTGTCTCACATGCATCCACACACCACCAGAAGAGGCTGACTTCCTACGTCATACGTCACATGCTGGCACATGTGGCCCTCTCCATTATTTAACAAGAAGAGAGTCAACAAGGGGTCATGCTTTACTCAGCTCTAACGTAGAAATCTAGGTTAACCAATGTTGTCAAAGGCGCGCTTAAGCCCTGAAGCGACGCTCAAAATGTGTATTGCATCTCACCTCGCTTTATGTGTGCTTTAGTGTCGTTATCACGGTTTTAAGGCATACTTTTCACTCTATCGTAAAAAAATTTCAATTTCTTTATTCATATGTTTGTCGTTCATGCTTATAATTATTACTCTTGAACTAAACATATATACATATATATATATATGTATATATATATATATATATATATATGTATTTGTATTTCTTTTCTCCCTTTGCGCCTTTTTTCAATAAAATCCATGCCTTGTTTGTGTTTTGCGCTTAAATCTCCAATGAATCTTAGAGTTATTTTGTGCTTTTTGCTTTTGATTACACTGGTTTAACTATATATCATGAGCAACCAAGGGCAACCACTTCCTATAAAGATCACTTGCACTATGATATTATGGAAAACCTAGGCATACAAAGAGACGTGTTGAAAGCTACATGGTGAACCAACTAGAGGACGTTGGAGAAAACAAGTAGGTCCACCAAGGGGTTTATCTAATATTGAAGAAAATGTTGAGACATCCAAGAAAATTGCTTCTGGAAAAACTGTCTTAGCAAGAAATTCAGCCCTCTTCATCGACTCACAGGAAATCAGATCTTCCACCAAACATCCTTTATCTAACTTTATCTCTTATAATTCCTTGTCTCCCTTCTATAGAGTCTCTATATTGTCTATATCTTCTCTTACAATTCTGCAAAATTGAAGGAAAGTTTATTGCACATCCTAGATTATGCAAGCTATTTTTGAATAAAGAAATGAACGCATTGTCAAAAAAAGAGACTTGCGAACTGGTCACGACATTGCTAGAAAAGAAATTGGCTGGCTACAAATTGGTCTTCACCATGATACACAGAGTTGATGGCTCGATTAGAAGGTTCATAGCAAGATTAGTGGCTAAGGGACTCACTCAAACTAATGATGCGGATAATCATGAGATATTTACCCCAATTGTAAAGCTGAACGCTGTTAGAATTCATTTATCTTGTACAGCTAATCTTGATTTGGACTTACAACAGTTTGATGTGAAGAATGAATTCCTTCAAGATACAACAGCTAATCTTGTTAATTTGTAAACATTGAACTATGGTAAAAGATACAAAGATCACCTACTTCAGAAATTCAGAGGCCTTCAACCAAGTGTCAAGTTGCTGATGGTGAAATCTAAATCTTAATATGCACACAGGAAAATCAATTAATCACTGTTTCAGACATAGCCTCCAACACTTCACGTAACCTGTCATCGTATCCTTTCTTCCCAAAATACTCAATCACATATCTGTGACTTTCTAAATCAAGTTTTGATAAAAGAGTAGGCTGACCGGCACCTACCAGTGAAGGAAACGAGAGACAAACTTAGGACAGCTGACCATCTACATAAGCACTCTAATTTAGAAAATAAAGCATTTGCTCATCTCTTGGATAAGAAGTTACGATAGGATTTGTCGCCAACAGCAAGCAATGAACAAATATCTACCAAACACTTAGTCACCAAGGTTAAAAAGATGAGATTTTAAAAGTTGCTATAAATCAACTAGAGGAAGATTCAATATCTACTAAAAGTACCAAGTCATGATAAGAAGTATGCCATAAGGTTAAATATGAGAACTGGAAACAAACCTGGCGTTTATGCCGTTGACTTCTGTCCCTCAACTTTTCACAAACTAATTTTAAATCGCATGTGACATTGAATAAGTCCTCTGCATCTGGATGGAATTCATGGAAGATGCTCTTCTCACTAATTCCCAACTTAAGATCTAAATTATGAAGACAAAAATCAGTGGCAAATTGACATCATTGGGAATGGAGGGAGATCCTAGAGTTTAAGCATTGACAAAAAGATATATCAAACCTTTGAGAATTATCATTATAATCCATTTCATTTCTTGAGCATTTGTTTTCCTGATTAGATCAGACAGAATTGAAGTCTTCTCTGCTCTGATAAAACAATAAAATATATCTTAGTGAAGCATAAGGATAATAAGCTAAGTAAATTATAAATACTGGAGCAACAAAGCATCCGATCAAGTTCTTTCTAAAATAATGGTCTCTCAAAGAGGGAACTGAAATCTACAGCTGAAGATGCATTCCGCAAGCCTCCTGCAACAGGTCTAGGCTTTAAGTTAGTAATTCAACAGATGACAGATCTAAGGTTTAACAATACAACAAGTCTATGTATGGATATGATATAGCACGATGTCTGAAACTATGGCTCAGGTATCAGAACTCATTAAAACAAAGAAGTTTAGATAGAATTTAACTAACCAGCTGGGTAACCAAAGAGTAAAAAGATGGTCATGGCATTTCTTTCCATCTCTGTACAGTAGGTGATGAAAGTTTCACCTCTATCAGAGCAGTTGTGATGCAAAGAGTAGCACTAGTTCACAGTTTTTAAGTTCCGGGAACTTTATCACCTTGATAAACTTTGCCTCTTCCTCCTTTGTCCATAAAAGTATAGGATGCATCTATTATTAGGTAATCTGCACCCCTATGACTAACGTAGTTTGATATAGAAAAGCAATTGTCTTGACCATTTTAGAAAATTGAATGCTAGAGATAATACTCAATTTCTGACTATCTATCTCCATCTCTATAATCAATTGCATTTCTCCTTCATATCACAAGACCGAATTTCATGCTCATACACAACAAGTTGGCCAATAGAGTTGACAAGTTCAGCCGGTTCTGCAAATTGGTCATTATTAAAAAAGAGTTTGACTGATATACAGTGATGGTACAATTGGTCAATACGGATGAATCGAAGAGACAAGTCTCAAAGCATGGAAATTTTGCTTTTGTGGAGCTTGCCATGGACATCACAAATAAATGTAAAGGAGGAAAAATATTAGGGGTCTGTTTGGAAAGCCACCTGGTAATTGAAATTGGTGTAATTACTAGGATAGTAATTATCAGCCTAGTAATTACACAACCTAAAAATTACGCTGAAATGTTTGTTTGCCATTGTGTAATTACAAATGTACTGTTTGGTTGCACAAGTGTAATCATACGATAATGTTAAATTTTAAAAGTAAAGTTAATTATCTGAAATTAAAAATCTATATTAGACTAATAAGGGCATTTATAAATGATATTAAATTAAATATTTAAGATATATATTGTCTTTTAAAAATATATTAATCAACAAACATATGTTCTTAGCTAATATTATAAAAAATAATTAATTTATATTTTTCAAATTGGTATATTTTAATTAATTAATAATAAAAACTAAAAGTACAAGATTTCTATGAACGTCATAAAATACTTGTTTGACAAAAACATGAATATTATAAATATAATGTCATAAATTATGAAAATATTTGACAAAAAGATAATTTATCAAGTCTAACTAAAAAATAAATGATTTGCAATGTGAATTATCAAGTCAATACTACTAAGCAAATGAAACTGAAAATATAACATAAGTTCTAAATTAAAAATAAATAATTTAATTTAATACGCTTATGTCAAATTTCAACATACCGTACATAAATATGATTTAAAAAAAAGGAAAACATAAATATATAACCTTACTCAACAAGGAATTCTACTTTACTTTAAAAACTAGAATTCTAACAAAATTATGCTATTGAAAAAAGTAAACATAAAATAAATAATATGAAATCGCATGGAATCACAAGAAGTAAAGGTTGAGAATGAGAAGAAAATGAAATATAAATAATATAAAAAAAATTATTTTAAAAAGTTTAAAATAATAAAAATAAAAAAGAATTTAAAATGATAGAAATGAAAATAAATTACAACAAATAAATAAAAAGAAGAAATTAAAAGTAATCAGCTTGTAATTACACCATGTAATTGCCAGCAATTCACAGCCCCTTTCTGAGAATTGGAGAGTGTAACTACCCCTGCCAATTACACTCAATTACCTGCTGACCAAGTAATTACATGGTCAACCAAACATGTCAGGTAGTGTAATTACACCAAATCCAATTACCAGAGTGACTTTCCAAACATGACCTAAAAGATTTAGAAACATGAAGGTTTGACAATTCAAAATGCCAAGGAAATGTATAACCACCATAACTCAAATATGTAAGAAGTTAGCCTCACCACAAAAAAGTTGTCTCTAGATACCTATGATCTCTTGGAATCAATGTGGAATTATGTAAAAAATGTCACGCGATGGAAACAAAAGATTTGTATACGTGACACCAACAAGGTTGTAGTCGGCTTAATTGTGTCACAACACCAGGTCCATGGCACGTAGCGTCTTTTTTGGGCATATGCCTACATGAATTTTTTTGGGTTACGCCACATCAAGCCCCAAAAGCACGTGTATGATAAGTGGGTAATTAAGCGCAACACCCGCAACTTCTAAGTAAAGATTTGAACCCTTCTCTGTAAGTGTAGGCCTGAACTCTATGATTTCTAATTTATATGTATATGTTAAGGTCCTTGCTAAGTGTAATAAGTGTATCGGATGTGTTTTAGGGTCGTAAGGTACCTCAAACACCAAGCCAAGTTAAAAGCATTTCTATCGAATAAGTTTTTGCATGAGTTCATATAAGGATCAACTCCAAACAACCATATCTCCCAGCATATAAAGAGTTAGGTGGCCCATGACCTATCAAAGTAAAGGTTTATGAGTCTTTTTTCCAACGCCACCAAATTTGCATCAACCTGAGTTCAGTGTTGTAACACCTTAGAAGTTCTAAATCCAAATCAGATTGTGAGAAGATGAAATTTTCCTGGAAAACTGGAATCCATGAGCATTATCTACGGACCGTAGATGGAACCATGGGTTGTAGATGAGGCTTGTAGATTATATTTCCTTGATATAATCATTATAAGATTTCAGATAGTATGATTTTGGATAGCGTAATTTCAAGTAACATGATTTCCAGATATGCATCCTTTCGGACATGATTTTGGAAATATGGTCTCAGATATACATTTTTATTTTTGAAATATTATGTCATATTTCACAGTTTTGACTCTCAGTCCTTCAGTTATCATTTGAGTATTACTCATGATCAGATTCGTAGTTCATTCAGTTGTTGTATAATTGTTGATCTCAGCCCTTACTTTGCACACCAATACATGCTACTTTGCGCTACATCATTCTATGATGAAGATCTCATCACCCTAATTCAGATTCGCGGACAGACGTTCCACTAAGTTACTCTACTTTCAGCATTGTGGTGAGTCCTCCTCGCATTCAAAGGACTTCACTTATGATTCAACAAATTTTATTCACTTCAGTTGTGTTAACTTTCAAGCAGCTCCAATCTTGTCCCAGCAAATGATCTTATTTAGTTTAGAGGCTTTTAGACATTAGTATTCGGTTGTAATAGACTTATTTCTGAATGGTTTTAGTTTACAGCTTCCGCTTTAGTTTTCATATGATATGCTTAGATATACTATGCCAAGAGTTAGCTTGGGATCATTTGTGGTTCCAAGTACCATGTCTCAGCTAGGGTGTAGACTCGGGTCATGACATTAACCTACTTATCTAGTCCTTAAGATGGTTCTATTGGGGGTTTTCGGAGAGAAAAAGGTCACACTTACGGCATTTTAGCCCTAAAAGATAGATTTTCTCTTTTGATAAATAGTAACATTACCGAAAGACAGATTTTCATGATTTAACGGTGATTGGGCTGAAGCAAAGTAAAAAGGTGCAAAAAAGGAGAGTTGGAAGTAACAAAACAAACTGCTGCCAGAAAGTGATGTTGATGTAGAGGAAATGATGTGGAGGGTGATGTGCTCGCAAGCCCACATGCAGCGGCGCATCACCAGTTCACAGACCACAACTCGAGGCAAAAGGGTTGCAGAAAAAGCATGATATGCGATGCACTAATGCGACCGCAACTCCTGATACAGGGACGCATCTCACCTATCTTTCAACGCAAGTCAGATGCGACAATTTCACCGTGCTACCCGATGCGGCAAAGCAGATGTGACCGCAACAGCATATGCAACGCTGCCACAGGTGCGCGAACCCTAATTTATTCCGAATTTCGTTATGCATTTTTAGAAATTATAAATACCTGTTCTTAGACTTTTATTAGGGGGTGTTTTAAGTTCAGTTTTATCTGGTTTTTGACTTCTTGAAACACTAATTGGCGAGAGAAGAAAGTGTTTTAACATTGTGATTGTTTGATAATCGGAGACAATCTTTTCGTTCTTGATTACTTTTCTTGATCATTTTAAGCACGTCTTCTACATCTTCTAATTCATTTTATGTGCTTTCTATGAGTAACTAACAAGAACCATTTTCTTCCGTACCAAACACACTCATACAAAAAATTGGTAATCTATAACAATGGAAATCATAAAGATAAGATATACACAAATACGGAACCTTCATCACCTATTTTCACTTGAGGCCAAGTGATCAAGGAAGTCATTTAGTTCCTTAATTGTTAGCCCAGCAGAAGCCATTCCCTGTCTGCGCTGGAGGACCTATGCACAAGCAATATCCAATATAAGTTATTAATCATATGTATATTACAACACCGGTTCTTTGAAGATGAGAAAAAATACCAGAAACATTAGCAACAGAACAATCTCAGACGAAGAACACAATAAAGTTGTAATTTAGCTTGTCATTTGAAATGAAATAATGGGGTAGTTATTAAGGTGCTGATTTGTTGGGCAAATTCAGCTCCAAAAACCGCAGTTCCTCGAGTTTCCAGCAAAGATCTTACGGACAAGGTCAATCTCAAACAAGAAGGGCACATTATGAATTGAAGTACGAGCATAAATAAATGCAGAGAAATTAAAATGGGGAAAATCTGTTATAGTAGTATGAATCTTGAGTCAAAAAAAAAAAATTAAATGCGAAAAGGGCATCAAAGAGACAAGCTCCTTGGAGCTTAAAGTGAGAAATGAAGTGTGCACTTCTTTCAGAATATGAAGTATCAAAATATATGAACTTAGTATTATAATAATCAAATTGCAATTAAACAACTAATTTCAAAACCCATTATCAATAACGTTGATATTACTCCAGCCCTTCAAATTTGATATTTAAAGAAAAGGTTTTTCATCTTTTTCACTTTGCAAGTCATTGGTTAGATGGCACATTAACTAAAAGGCATGGTTTCACCTATGAAGTGATAACCCATCGCATCATTTCTTTAAGCAACAAAGTTATGGTAATAACACATGCACATGTGTGAGGTAAATTAACAAAGACAATTTACATGGGCACTCAATAGCAGGAACACCTTAGATTATTTTGTTGGAGAATCAACGTTGGCTTTCTTAGATAATTTGTGATACATGAATTATTTTACTTTATGTATTAGGAAATTAATTTAACGATAAAAGTCTTTGTTCGTGAACTAGGAAAGAGAAAAAGATTTAGAATTAAAGATACATGTACTAGATTAGATACATGGTAAAAGAAGTCCTATAAATACCTAGGGGAACTTCGGCTATTTAGCAAGTCGAGTGAAATAAAGAAGAATCACCTCCTCTACTTATCTTCAAGAGAAGTTGAGTGATTCGTGAGCACTCCTTCACCCCACCCCCCAACCCCCCGGACCCCAAATATTCAGCATTTTGTATCAAAGCCAATTGCATTGAAGGACTTGTGAGAATTGAGAAACTAAGGCAAAGAGATCTTATTGACAGATTTTGAAAAAACTAAAAATCACGTCTTCATCAAATTTCTGTTAGCAACTTGTTCTTGTATGTA
Source organism: Solanum stenotomum (assembly GCF_019186545.1). Classification (NCBI taxonomy): domain Eukaryota; kingdom Viridiplantae; phylum Streptophyta; class Magnoliopsida; order Solanales; family Solanaceae; genus Solanum; species Solanum stenotomum. The sequence continues at coordinate 41,819,801 of NC_064290.1, forward strand.
GAGAGAACTACCAACCATGGGTAGTGAAAAATGAGTTTTTCCTGATAAAATAAAGGTAAAAGTGAAGATTAAAGCTTTTGGCTGAAGATTTATGGGAGGTAATGGAGACAAGGGAAATCACTTGAGTTGTCTAAGGATCCGATAGTTTCTCACCTCCAAATTTTCAAACCTAAGAAGAAGAAAGATCTAAGGCTCTAACACATCTACATGCTTTAGTATCATAAGCAATTTTTGTAAAGATTATGTCTTGCTCTTCTCTTAATGAAAAATGGAAAAATTGGTAGACAGAATATCAAAGGTCAGAAAGGACCAGAAATATCAATATTATCCCTTTAAAGAGACAACTTGAAAACTTAAGAATGGAGAAGATGGAGAGACACAATACCCAAATAAGTTGATGGAACTTGTGAGTCAAATCCAAATATTAGTTAAGGATCTTTTGAAAGAAAAGATTGTCGAGAAATACCTCGGAAGTTTGCCTAAAAATTTTGCATTGAAAATCTCTTCCCCGGAGGATTCTATAGATATTGCAAAGATGACTTTTGCAAAATTTATTAGTGCACTTGAGGCACAAGAACAAAGAATGCATAAGGCATCATGGAATAGCTCTTGAGCTAGCTTTATAAGTCAAAGATATGGCCAACCAAGATCTTCAAAAATGGTAAAAGTTCAGTGGAAAAGGCAAAAGCTACAAGAAGAAAAATGCAGCTCAACCTTCTCACAACCATTGCAAAAAAGGAAAGATCCCATCATCCCACCACCTTTGAAATGTAGATAATGCAAGAAATCACCAGATGGAAAAGTTTTGTTTCCAGAAGCAAAGGCACCAACAAGAACAACAGGTAAACCTTGTTGTTGATGATGAAGATGAAGGAGAAGAGACAACATTCTCATTGGCACTTCAGGAGAAAGAAGTTAAACTTCAAATTTGAAATACCGAAGAATGTTTTGTGAATTCCAACCACAAGGTTTAAGGAGTGTTGGAGAATAAACTTTGTATTGGAAGAAGAAAAGGCCTTCTTAGATTTTTGAAATACAAGAATTATCTTAATTCACGTTTAGGAAATTGATTTACAGATACATGTATTGTTTTGTCCATGAACTAGAGAAGAGCAAAAAGTTATCAATTAAATTAAGATATATGTACTAGACAAAGTGGGACAAGTTCTATAAACATGTAGGCTCTATAGCCATTTTATGTGAGCTAGTTGAGCAAAAGAAAAAATGAAATCATTGACTCCACAATCTGACTGATTTTTGAGAATGTTCCTCCTTCACAAATTTCAAACACATTTCACACTCAAGTACTCAAAGAATATTGGATTGACTTAAAAAAAGTAACTTTTAAAAAGTAACTTTTTAAAGTGCTGGAATTTATTTTTAAATTAAGTAGTTATGTGTTTGGATAAAAGTGCTGCAGTTGAAAAAAAAGTTGTTGATGTGTTTGGCAAATAAGTGCTGGTAAACACTTTTTTTTATCAAAATGTCTGAAATACCTTTTAAGTTGTTAACATGATAAAAAGTTGATTAATTTAAGGTTTTTATACTTAAAATAAAACAAAATTAATTTATGTTTTACATCCATAAGTAATAATATTTTTCTATCATACACATATTTCTTTACCACCTTATAAGAGGAATATAAATTCATATTTCAGAAATAATAATAATAATAATAANCCCCCCTAGCTTTTAGCTTTTGGCTTAAAATAAGTCATTTTTGACTTAAAATAAGTCACTTTGATAATTGCCAAACACTCTAATAAGTCAAAAACTAGCTTTTAAGCCAGTTTGACCAGCTTAAAAGCCCATCCAAACAGGCTCTAACTCCTCCTTATGTGTTTCTATAGAATTAGTGAAAGCCTACATTTAAAATCATCAAGAATCAGTAGGTAAATTTACCCCTCTTTTTCCTCATTTGATCTCTCCATTGTCTATACCTCCCCAATTCTCTTACTTCAACCTCTTAGTTCTTATTTCTTTTTATAGTTTAGTTTGACAATGGGAGATCATCAATTAGCAGAGCTGTTTTCACAGATACCCTCTAATTGTCCTATTTTATTGTATATCCCAATTTGATTGGGCTGATAGTGTAGTTGACGAATTGATTTGAAAAAAATACATCTCATTTCCATTCTCCATTTCTCTTCATTAAAATCGAGCACTGTCATACAAGAACAGGAAATGATGTACAAATAAAAGTAGGACCAAAAAGTTTTCAATTCAAGAAATGATAATTAACCTAACAGACACTGGCTAGGGGGACAATGTGGAGCCAGTTGTTAGCAGGGAAGAATATTTAATGTACAGGACTGAGCAAGACTGCGGAAGTGGTTAAACTTAATTGAGTTTTAATCAAAGATAATAATTGTAACAAAGTGGTAAAACTCCTTTGCACTCCTCTCAACTCGCTCAATCACTCTATTGATTTGGAGTATTTTTCAATAATTTCTTCAATTAAACAACTGACGAGAAGAATAATCTGCACTGAGAAATTTAGTATTCCGAATTGCTATTATGTTGTTTCTACTAGTCATGATCGTCAAGAGAATTCCAATAGTGAAGAAGAATTTACCTCCGCGGCAACAAGAGAGAAGTTGCCGGCATTTGAGCCAGTTTTGGGACCGCCTTTCCGCCAGTTGAGAAGACGGCGGGCATCATCGGATTCGCGGGACATGGCAAGTGCGTCAATGAGGCAAGTAGCGAGGACGTGCTCCTTAAGGCCATAAGAGCCACGCTCACGGTCGAGGCCAGGGAGAATAAGGCGCATGGCAGCGAAATTATCCTGAGGCTTCCTGCAGAAGGTGTCAATAAACTTTCGGAACTTGGACCGCTTCTTCGCTGATGATTTACTCTTCTGTATCCACTGGAAAAGGCTGACCATTACACTAAATTTTATGTCTTCTCCACCAACACCACCACCGTCTAAGGCGGAAGTCGCCATTTTTCTTTGGGGGGCTTTGGGATGCCAATTTCGAATTGTTTGAATTGAAGCGTACTAGAGAATTTTGCTGGGAATCAATTTATTTACTTTCTGGTTAGGAGACCAAACTTTATATTCCACATCAGTGGTCCTTGACTAATTCATAAGTTGAGTCAACAGCCCTCCAAGTCTCGAAAATGTGCAAAAATATGATTTTCTACTAGGAAAAAGTTTAAATATGTCATTAAGGGTCTATTTGGAAAGTCGCCTGATAATTGTAGTTGGAGTAATTACTAGGGTAATAATTATCAGGCTAGAAATTATACGGGTGTGCTTGTTTGCTTCAGTGTAATTACACATGTCTTGTTTGGATACACTATTGCAATCATCAAATTATATTAAATTTTAAAAATAAAAATTAATTATTAAAAATTAAAGAATTTATCAGACAAATAAGAGCCTTTATAAATGGTATTAAATTGAATATTTAAGCTATATATCATCTTTTAAGAATATATTAACTAATAAGCATATGTTCTTAACTAATAGTATAAAAATAATTGATTTATATTTTTCAATTTACTATATTTTAATCAAATTAATCATAAAAACTAAAAGTACTTATGCATATTAAGAAATGTATGTTTGACAAAAAGATTAATATTATAAATATCATGTCATTAAATTATAAAATATTCGACAAAAAGATAATCTATCAAGTCTAACTTTAAAAAAATAGCTTGCAATGTAAAATATCAAGTCAATACTCCTAAAAAAATGAAATTGAAAATACAAAAAAAGTTATAAGCAAAACAAAAATTTAACATAATACTTTTATGTCAAATTTCAGCATAACATACATAAATAATAATTTAAAAGAAAAGAAAAATGTAAGTACATAACTTTATTCAATAATGAATTCTACTTTAATTTAAAAATTAGAGTACTAGTAAAATTATACTAATAATTTTTTTTTAGATAATACGAAAAAATGCATTGAATCACATGAAGTAAAGGGTTGAGAATGAGAAGGAAATGAAATATAAATAGTAGTAAATAAAAGTAAAATATTTTTAGAAAACATTAGAATAATAAAAAAATAAAAAGAATTTAAAATAATAAAAATAAAAAACACATTAAAACGGAAAAAATAAAAATAGAAATAAAAGGAAGAAATTAAAAAGTATTCAGCTTGTAATTACACCATGTAACTACCAGCAATTCATAGTCTCCCCGTGTGAAGTGGAGAGTGTAATTACCCCTGCCAATTACACTCAATTATATGCTAACCAGGTAATTACATGATCAACCGAACAAGACATACAGTGTAATTACACTCAATTACACAAAATCCAATTATCAGGGTGTCCTTCCAAATAGACCCTAAATTTGGAGGAAAAGCTCATCTACACTATTCATAGAAAATTTGACTTATTTATGTCATTTTCATTTGAGAAAAATATCATTCATACAATTATTTGTTAACTAAAAATAGTTTCAATTTTGTAAAATTATTTATTCATGTGGCGGGCTATGATTCGGCCATATTATTGATTAATTTTTTAAAAAAATAGTCAAATATTTTATGATTGATTTCTTCGAGCACGAATTATGTATAGTCTTTGTTTTAGACGAGGTAAAGTCCTTAGCTCAGACGTTGTAGAGTCTTTGTCGCGTAGCATATAACTTTCTTGTCTTAGATGATATAAAATCTTTGGCTCGGATGATGGGGTGCATTTAACTAAGACGATATAAAGTTTAACTGTGTAAAGCCTTTGCCTAGATTAATGTAAAAATTATTCAGACGATATAAAGTCTTATCGCAGGTCATGTAAAGTCTTTATCTTAAATAATGTAAAGTTTTTGGCTTGAACAACATCATGCCTTTGACACAGACAGGGTAAAGTCCTCACCAATGACAATGTGAGTTCTTTGGGTCACATGGTGCAGATCGTAGATAGTGTAAAGTCTTTAGCTTGAATTATATGACGCCTCTTGGCTTAGACGGTACAAAGTTTTTGACTCAGACGATGCAAATTCATTATCTCAAACAATATAAAGCTTTGTCATATCAAAACTAATATCTTCACCTATAAAATAAAATGAAGAGAAAAGAAAGTAAGAAAAAATTGAGAATAAGATAATTACGTGAGTATAGATTTATCTTAATTGTCAATATAGATTAAGTTGCTTTGTCAGATTTATCTAAATTGTCAATATAGATCGAATTGCTTCGTCCAATTCTCTTGTTTGTCGGAAAAATAAAAGAGCATTAAAAACTAATTCATAATTATTGATGTTCACATAAGTTATGGTAAATCATAGATGTTAGCCACAAAGTACCGGTAACTCTTAATTTTTTGCAACATGTGTTATAAATCATTGGCAAGTCAAAAGAAAATTAATACTATCATAAAATTTTAACCCAAAAACAAAAAAAAAAACAAAATGAAGTAGTTATTGATTAAAAAACACAACAATATGGTGGATAACAAAAAGAAAAGTTCTTTAAAAAAACAAGGTATGAAGATGATAAAAGATATCACTTATGAAGGTTATGCTAAGATTAAACTTTAGGATGATACGTCCACTCATTTACATTGAGCATGAATTTTGAATTTCAAAATTTCTACTGAATAGATATTCATAAAGATGAAAGAGCAGTATTTCGTATTCAAGGAAGAGCGAATTAAGATCTCGTGTCTTGGTAGAACAAAAACTATATTTATTTGATGTTTAGTCGATTTGGACTATAAAAGTAAGAGGTATCATAATGATAAGGGAGATTGTGCCCGTAATATTATAAGAAATTTTTCATTGTTGGCCTTTTAGATTAGAATAAAACAAGTGAAAAGTTTTCTTTCTGGTGCAAAACGGTAAAAAAGTTTGTCAAAGCATTTAGAGAAGGAAAAAAGGGAAAATATACCCTGAACTATTGTAAATGGTATGCATATACCCTCCGTCATACTTTTGGGACATTGGTGCCCCTGCCGTCCAAAAACTAGAACATATATACCCTTTATACTAACGGACATACACGTGTCATAATCTTGTCCACCGACCCAATATTTATTAAATATCAGATCGACGAATAAGATTGGGTCACGTGTCCCTATTTAATCTTCTGTTAGAGTGAAGGGCATATATGCTCTAGTTTTTGGACGGCAGGGGCACCAATATCTTAAAAGTATGATGAAGGATATCTGCATACCATTTACAATAATTCGGGATATTTTTGTCCTTTTTCCCTTTAGAGAATGCATCACATGATTAATTAAGTATACAAATTATGGGGCTTACCTTAACTTAGTTATTCCAAAAGCTTTAAAAGCATATGGAGATGTGTCACATATATACAAATGACATGTTCTGACAAATCGAATATTGGCAAATCGCTTAAATATGATAGGCTGAATGAAGTTTGTTTTCATTACAATTCTTCCACTCCATAACTATAAATATGTGTCCTCATAATTCAGAAAATTCACCAAAATTCTAACAAGAAGTCAGAGATAGCTTGTGGATCAAATGTTACAGATTTCTCAACAATCTACAAGTTCAAGCATTCAAACACTCAAGCACTCAAGTTCTAGATACAACTCAAGATTAAGACTACCAGATTTACAAACAAGCTCAAAAATTCTTGAATTCAAGTACTAGTTGAGATCAAATTCATCGAATTCACAAACTCAATATCAAACTCAAAAGCCCTTGAATTCAAGTATAAGTCGAGATTAAACTCATCAAATTACAAGTTTGGATCAAATTCACCAAATTCTCGATCAAGCTTATAAGTCATTGAATTTATATTTGAAAAGAATAAACAGCAGATTCATAATTTTATAATACTCATATTGAAATCAAGTACCACAATTGTTGTGAAATTCTTTGATCTTGATTATCCTTCTTACAGTTGTGAAAAATAAGTTCTTCATAGTGATTTTCCTTCTTACAGTTATTCAAATCAAGACATAAATTGTTATCTGTTTTTTATGACGGATATCAAAAAGAAAACATCACCCTGATTTGATGATCATAGCCGTATATTTGTAATAGCACTAAGTTTTGTATTTCAATGATTACCAAATCAAAAAAATTAAAGAGATTATTTATATACATATATAATTACCAATTCAAAAAAATTAACAAGATTATTTATAATATCGATAGAGGAAGTTGATGAAACATGATTAAACAAAAGAGAATAAGTTCTTTTTTTTTTCAATTTAATATCCCGGTCATTTAAGGAGACAAATTAACCAAACTTTTACATGAATTTAGTTGAGTCAGGCCAAATTGACCCATAAGTGGAATCATTCTGAACCCAAATTCGGACATACTACACTTACAGAGAGGAATTTTGATACTCCTACGCCATAGGTGTGGTACGAAGAGAAATATTTTTCATCAAAAATAAATAATTTTTCAGTACTTGATAAGTAAATTATTTAGGCAATTTTTCGCTTGCAGCCGGCTTTTTTCTTAGGCTATTTAGTAAGGCTAGGTTCAATAGAGGCAATCCATTTACTCATTGAGCAGCTATCCCTACGAAAATGCGCCAATCAGAGACATTTCAAAAGAAATACAGACAGTGCAAGGTAAACTGCCTCAAGTACCAACATTTATTATTTCATTTCCCTTGCAACATGAACAATTTGTATATCAACTAGTAATACAATGTACCATCTTAACTGCAGCAGTTCAGTTGACAACAATCAAGCACTGATTGGCATCTTAACTGAATACAATGTGCCATCTTAAGCTGCAGTTAAGATGGCACATTGTATAACTGCTTGCTAAGTTCAGTTGACAACAATCAACAATCACAAACAAATGCAGCAATTAACATTTCCTAATTAGTAGACTTCAACATGCCATTGCTTGTTCTTTTTGAGTTGTGAAAGCTTCTGCTCCCAGCTCTCACCTCTCTCCTCAGCAACCCTCTTCAAGGTATCCTGGATTCCGGGCATCATACCCTTCAACCCACAGAAATAGATGTGAGCTCCTTCATCCAACAGTTTGAAGATCTCATCACTGTATTCCTCAATTTTATCCTGAACATACATCTTTCCCCCTTTATTGTTCTTTTGTTCTCGACTAAGAGCATGGTCATATCTGAAATTGCCTGGATAGTCACTGAGATACTTGGTGAATTCATCGTCGTACAGAAGGCTATCAGTGTTTGCAACTCCAAGGAAAAGCCAAGCAAGACCATTAAACTTGATTGGAACCGACTCCGTGAACATACGACGAAGGTAGCCTCTGAAGGGAGCCACACCAGTTCCAGTTCCAATCATGATGTGTGTGGCATTTAGATTATCTTCAGGTAGAAGCATTATCTTACCAGAAGGACCTGTGAAAAAAATCCAAACGGTGATCAATGAAGAAGAAAACTGAAACTCGGAGTGTTTCACCAATAAACATGCAGCCCACCAACATTACAAGTATCTAAGAGCTACATGAAATAGCCTATTTAATTGCAAAGCATCACCATACTTAATTCTCAGCAGGGTATTTTATTTAGAAATCAGAAGCGCGTGGTTAGAATTTAGAGGGAAAAGGTGACAGTGTAGGAAGGCCATTGAGTTAAGAAATTCTTTATTGGGAAGTTAGTAACTAAAAGGGTTAGTAACGCCAAATCCAAATCTAGAAGGGGTAAACAACAGACCAATGAAAGGCAAAATTTACTTCCTTTGTTAATAATATTAAGGAAATCATTAGTTGTACAAATTACAAAATAGGCATTTAAGGATTCATCATATGATCAGATAGTCAAGGTAAATTGTTCAAGAGATAGTGATGAATAGTGATGGACAGTGATGCACTCTTAGGAGAAAAAGTACGCATATCAGCCGTCAATTTGAAGCACACAAAGAAAAGGCAAATATCTTCAATCTGTTATGCTGTACTACAACCTAAAGGTCAACTGAACAATATAATTTCCTGCTGACAAGACCACTTTTAACAGTATGCTGCCTCAAAGATCATTTCTTTGTCCCTCTTCTGAAATGTTGGAAAACCTACTCAGTGAGCCAAAATGCAAATGAGATCAGACGTGACAAATTGAGAATGCAATGTATGGAAGACGAGTAGTGTTGGCATGCAGTCTTCTTTGAATAACAACTGTAAAAGGACTATTCAGATTTCACCTGTGATCTTCACTTTGTCACCGGGCTTCGCATTGCATAGAAAATTGCTGCAAACACCATTTTTGGATGGGTCTTCTTTTCCTGTCTCAGGATCATAGTAGACAGCTCGTCTGACACACAAGCTGGCCATTTTCCCATCAAAAGAGTCCCCATATCTGGTGGATGCAATTGAATATAGACGAACATTGTGGGGACTCCCTGGTTTCTTGGGGTTTTCACCCTGAAAGATGTTAAAAGTGAGACTCTGAAAGACTGGTGGATGAAGAAATTATACAAAGCTTATACTGAGGCTTGGTATAAATAAGGATATTAGCGTCATGATATCACTTTTTTATAATTTTTGCAACGCAGGGGGGGGGGGGGGGGNAAGATTCAGGTCAAATATAGTCGGACATAAATAGTATCAATGACCAAAACATCTGAAATGCAGAAGCTAACATACAAGCATGCCAGGGCTAAGACTGGATGTAACACAATACCTTTTTGGGCCCCTTCTATCTATTTTTTTTTTTTGATAACCAAGAAATCTGTCTGTGACCCCTTCCATCTATTATGATGTCAAAAGCGAAAAGTAGTAAAATTAACAAGTGAATTGATGGTAATGTCCTATTAGTGACAGCAATGAATATGGTTTGAAGCAAAGAGGACATGGATTTTATTCAAAATGTTATATAACTGGTCCTATATATTCAAACAGGCCAAAGCAAGAAAGTTTTTCAATGCAATAAAAATAATAGGGAGAATGGAGCCAGAACTTACAGGAGGAACGACACCATAACTTTGTCCTTCCCAGTAAGGAAGGTTGCCATCATGATCAATGACAATATGACAAGTCTCCCCAGGAGCTTTTGGGCCTACAATCCTTTCAACAGAGACAATTGTTGCTGTGTATGGTTCCTTGGGCTTGTAGATATTCAAGGGTGGTTCTTTTGCATCTTCAAGTGATAAAGGTGAAACTGAAACCTTGGCTTTGCTAGCTTGTTGAACTGACATGCAAACTATGTATTGGCTTCTGGATCGTGCCGCTTTTAGATCGATAGATGGCATAGAGATGCATAATTTATCACTGAATGTTAAGCTTGTAGCCTGCGATAATGAAATGGATATCAATTGGGGATAAGAAAACATTTATTAGTAAATAGCACTCTGTGGTTTAGTCAAATCACTATCAAACAGTCATTGAAACAGACAAAACATGTGATTGCATAGATCAGGAAAGACATATTCAACTAAGTGTAGATATCCACCGATGTAAGTAGCTATCAGCCTATCACATCCTACTTTATTATTCTTTCCTCATTAAGTACGCTGTGTGTTATCGGAGTTCCTAATGTCCTTTGACTCACATGATTTTGTTCTTTATTCATTTGATGGTTTAGTTCATCTCTCTATTTTTGTTCCTTTTCTTGTAGTTCTTGCTGCCCATATACATTTACGACTCACCTTGGCGCATGTTGCATACCCGTCAAATAATTATTACTGATGAAAATGGAAACACGTTCTTAGAACAAAGATATATGCACTAGAATTAAGCAAGGAAAATCTAAAAACTGTATGCCACCAATATAGGATATTTTCATGCTGGTACATATACAAATACACATATTAGCAACAAAAAGACCCAGAAATGAAAAACAAATGTTCTTACTTGGAGACATCTAAATGATTTCAAGACCACAAAGCAGATGTAGATGTATGAGTTACTTATAAAGAAAGAAACTTTAGGATATTTGCCTATTTGGGATCATATACAAATCAGAATATAAAAAAGACTAGGCTTTGCAAAGATGTGTTGATCAAAGAAAAAGCATCCTGGGTATAGGGAGACAACAGACTCTGCTCTCCACTTTTTTCTCAAGTGATTCTTGACATAACAGCTTAGAGACGGGTCAAAAGTTATCGAACACATGACATCTGCATTTTTTCAGGACTAAGGATATACAGAAGCTGATATCCACAAAAAAACTGAGTGAATATGTAGGAATCAGGCTACTTCCTTGGAAATCACCAGCAAATGCCGAAACTCAGATCATAATATTCTTCATTGGCTTAAATACATATCCCCCCCCCCCCCCCCCCCCCCCCCCCNATCCCTTTGACACACTCCTGGAAAAGTTTTACACACCAATGCTTTTCCCAACCATAGCTTTTACACACCTCTTCAGTATTTGATCATTTTTTTTTTTGATGAAGTAATTAGTTCTATTGCAGGCATCAAGTAGATGCATAATAGTTACAAAAGCTTAGTAGCAAAAGGTCAGCTCTCCTTTACATTGTTAATTAAGAGTCAGGGAGCTGACAAAGTTCAGAAATGAATCAGGGAATCTAGAGGGGATAAATAAACCCAACTATACAAAAACATGAGGCATTTAGCTTATTGGTAGGTAGTTGATATTCCATCAAAGCATCTTCTATTCCTTTCGTTCCAGATACTCCAAAAAATGGCTGCAGGTATCATCTTCCAGATTCTCTTGATGGTGCTATCAACTTTCCAGCAACTCCAGCTTATCACAACATCCCTGATATTCTAAGGCATGACCCATGTGAGGCCAAAAAGAGCTAAAAACATACTCCACAAGTATGTCAAGCACCAATGTTGCCGTGAGATATGTCATTAACTCAAAAAAGTACTTAAAAATACAGCCCTTCACTGCAAGAATTCAAAAGGCAAAGAACCCAAGGGAAAAATATTCCTGTGACTATCAGTTTCACTTTGACAACTTTTTCATCTCCTCTTCTATCCACCTCTCAATTCCCAAGAAGCAAAACCCAAATACCACAACCTTCCTAAATCTACAAACACACGAGTAAAACCCATGACCAGTTCTTGTTAACGCCATTAACAGAAAAAAAAAACAGTTTTCACATCAATTTTACCCCATGATAGACACACAAAGAGCAGATATTTCATGCGCCATCTGTTGCTCGATCGTTAGCTCATACTCTCTTCACTGCTGCAGCCCTTGCACAACCGCCAGACAATGTAGATTTTCACACCCACAACCATCTTAGCGTACTTTTTCCTTGGAAAAAGGGACCCTTGCCTTGGACAACTTTTCCAGCTCCATTTCTCTTCCTAACCTTTGCAGGATTCAAACAAGTCATATTCGGTCTTTTCTAGCAAAGTGTTTGATTAGTCCCTTGCTCATCATTTTAATATGTCTACTTTCTCATTAATTAGATCAACCATTTACATTGACAAAAAACACTCTGATTTTTACACCATTGAGATAAATTTTGGGATCAAGAGCGGAAAAAACTCTTGTCTGGTTTTGAAACATCTTTTCACAAAAAAGAAAAAAAGCATCTCTTTCACAAAGTCAATATACTCAACTTGTGTGCAATGAGGATGAAGGAGAAATGTCAAGGAATTAAGAAGTTGGGACCAACGATAGCAAAGCAAAGATAAAGAAGGAAGTGAAGAATGAGGAACCCGTGAGAGATATTCAAGAAGGTCATTTGGGAGAGTAGATATTGTTGTTCTGGCGATGAGTGAGGTAGAGAAATTTAACTTCTATATATTACATGTGTAAACAATTTTTGAAAATGAAAAAGACTCACTAGGTAATTTTTCTTGGTGGACAGAGTTACCTGATACTTGTTGCTGGTGGGAGGTGGCAGGTATCCCGTGGAATTAGTCGAGGTGCGTGAATGAGTGAAAGCTAGACTAGACACCACGGTCCTCATAATAGATTCTAAAGTTGGACGCTTAGCGTCCATGTATAGCTTCTGGCAAAAGAAATTTGTATTTACTCGTTTCTTTAGTGTGTAGAACATCCGAGTACCATGTAGCTAAAATGGTGTGTATTAGACATAATTAAGGAAAGATTTAGTGTTTAAAGCTTTTTCCATGAACTAGAGGTGTGTCAGGGATTTCCTTACAAGTTGCAAGAGAGCAAACTATGTGTTAAGCCTTCTTCATGCTATTAGACTTCAATTCAAGAGGAATAAGTAAAAAAGCAAGGCTCAGATACAAAAGGAATTAGTCATGAAATTCACAATCACCCATTACAGGATAGAAAAGGTTAGCATTCTAGGAGCATGGGGATCAAACTGAAGCATATCAGTTGTGATTAATTTAGATCTTTGGAAAGAGAGAACCATCAATATTTTGTCTTATGATCTATACGAGCATGAAGACATAGCAACATTAGTTAAGAGACAATTGAGCAAGCCTAAATGTACAAGGCACACAAGTTGATTCAAAATATCATTTCACTAAATCTATCAAAATTGTGATCTCAAATGAGCAAGCCTAAATGTACAAGACTCTTATTTACGAGTTATCCTATGAATTGTGATCTCAAACAACGAGTCGTAGTTTGACTCGTATTGAGGGTAGTAAAAAAACATAGGTCAATGGATTCTTAGTTACGAGTCATGGTCTCAAACCCCGAGCCATAGTTTGACTCATATTGAGTCGTGTAAAAAATTAATTTTGGGATTCTTGTTCATGAGTCAGTCACGAGTCGTGCAGTGACACTACAACTTATAGCCTGACTCATATTGTCACCTGATACATATTTTCTGTTTTTTGCATTTTTAGTTTATTTGAGTCTAACCTATGGCGCCAAAGAACAACATCGAACGAGGACCACCAAAAAAGCAAGGCCAACCCCAAGATATGTTCAACCATTACAAGATGAACCTAGTAGCTTTGACAAAATAGAGCAGACACAGCCCATGCCTCGAGCTACTAGGTTGAGAACTAGAGAGCAAGCCGAGGCTCAATCTATAGCCAGGAACATGTCACCACTCCCTAGAATGAAAAGGGATAAGGCTCATTCAGTTAAACTAATGGTGAAAAGTCTGGGTCTGGTGACTCAAAATATGACAATAGAACTTGTGAGGAGAGTTCACATGCCCATACTACCTTTCCGAAAGGAGGAGACAAGCTGAGTTATGGGAATTCAACCTAGCTTAGAGAGGACACTCGGTGGAAGATCCCAAGCATGTAGGCTATACATCAGAAGGACTTGGCCTTGAATTAAAAAGGAAATGTAAAGAGGAGAATCTATGAGGAGCCTTACATACAGACTTTCGGGTTCAATAATGTACAAAAGATTGGGGAGCTATCTGATAAGTATCAGCTCAGTTGGATGAGAGCACCCCGAGCAAGTATAACTCAAAAATGGTGCAAGAGTTGTATGTTACGTACACATCCACATTGAGAACTTGAAAGCTTTAGGGAAAAGTATATAGAAGCAACATGCCTTGGCTACAAAAAAAGTTCGAGGTAGGCAGGTGGATATTTCTAAGCACACCATCCCACACTTCTTATTTGTCCCTAATTTTGGTCCCGATCAATACTACAAAGTATGAATATTGGGCAAATACTATGAAAGATGTGAAAAAAATATCACTAGGGAAGATGCTAAAGAAATTCAAATGGATTGCTAGTATTAATTTAGATCTTTGGAAAGAGAGAACCATCAATATTTTGTCTTATGATCTATATGAGCATGAAGACATAGCAACATTAGTTAAGAGACAATTTGAGCAAAGCCTAAGTGTACAAGGCACACAAGTTGATTCAAAATATCATTTCATTAAATCTATCAAAATTTAAGCTAATTTTAATCAAGATCAATTACATTTCGCACCGCAAGAGGGAAAGTAGGTGGGAGAGGAATTAAAGAGAAACATTGAAGGAAAAAAGGGGGAAGGCACATTGACTGTCACAGCCACCAATTGGACTCACGCTACACACTAAGACAGAAACCTTAGTCCAACACTCATACAATTGTCCATCAAATATCTGAAGTAAACAGTTATGGGACATGTCAAACTCAAAAACCTCCAGAGACTGGCGAAAAATACAAAACAATTTATTTTTTCTTTTTGTTGAGAAAAACAAATCAAACCCCCTTTTCTGCGCAGTGCTATTTCAGTTCATGTGTTAGGAAATAGAAACTAATAGCAGTGACTATAGATATTCAAGAACCTTAAACGTAGATCTTCGGAAAGAGGAATCCGTTTGGAGAGGAACCGCAACTGACACCTGCATGCATACAAGAAAACCTTGTTAAACCCCATGATTAACAAAAGCTACCAACTAAATAAAAATGGAATCTTTTTTTAAGTACATAAAGAAAAAATTGAAGTGGAGTGACCTGAGAGATAGCTGAATGAGCCATGATCGGATCAAATGATTCTCTCCTTGTGGGTCTGATTCTACAACTTTGTGGGTAGGAAGATTAACAAAGATGTAAGAGCTTTTACACCTGGGAAGACGAAATGGAGAAGTTGGCAGGCCAATAGAGGGCTGCTCTATTATATTTTTTTATTACTCATATATACTCTCCATCCACTTTTATTATATTTTTTCAATAGTATTGATATGAAAAAAAAAATTAAAAAAAAATTGTAATTTGTTGTATTTTTCGCATAATTTTTTAATATCTAAATTTTTTGTTTAAAATATTGAATTAATGTAATCTAATTTAACTTTGAAAATTAATCTAATTAACTTTTGAAAAATACAGTATGACAATTAAAAACGAACGAATTGAATATAAATCATCAACCAGATGAAATCTACTATTAAATAAACAAGTGTACTACTCTCTGTCCACTTTTAATTGTCATGTTGTACCTTTCAAAAGTAAATTTGACTAATATTTAAAGTTAAATTAGATTATATTAATTCGATAGTTTAAATAAAAAATTTAAATATTCAAAAACTATACAAAAAGTAGTATAAATTGCAATTTTTTACATATCAATATGATGAAAATATACATTATAAAATATTAATCAAAATTATTATTATTTGACTCTAAAAATAAAAATTATGACATTTAAAAGTACTTGATTTGATCCTTTGGAGTTCGGCAAAGGACAGATTGATGGCTTTTCAGAGTTCAATTTCAATTATGAGGGCTCTTCTGTTGTTTAAGCAACAATATTATGTTTTATTTTATTTTAAAAAGGTTCATTTACTACTTAGTATTTAAAGGCGGAATTTATTAGTGACCTTCTAAAGTTGATATTCACTTTCACTTAGACATCTTAACTATAATTTCTTCATTTTAGACATCTCATATCATGTCTAACTGTGGCATTTTGACACTATTTTAGTAATCAGTCGAATATATAAGGTGTGTGTAACACAATCGCCAATGACGTGCAAAGTGATAAATTCAATAAATACATTCATCATTAGCCCGAAAATAATTCTTAAATAATGAATTTTGAGTAAAAAAAAAATGACTAGTGACTCGATAACATATGACATTTTATAGCCGAATAATTTTTAAAAAATAATTAACTCCAACCCCTCCTCCACCCAGATTTCTTTTCCAATCCCTCGATGTTCATCTTCTCTCCTCCTCCACCCCCCCNTTCTCCACCCCAACCCCAACCCTTCTCTTCTCTAAAAACAATTTCAATGAAATTTAACTAGTTCTTTAAAAAATAAAAAAGAATTACAAAAGTACAACCTCTTTTGCAAAAACAATGCACATTCAAATTCATTTTACTTACAATTTCAAAAAAAAAATTGAATTCTCGCAATCCAAACAAATATTTCCAGAAAAAGTTTATTTGCCATAATTTGTTTTTTTTTTTTAAAAAAAAATTATGTCGATTTTTCTAAAACTATTTCAAGAAGGGAGAAGAGAAATAAAATAAGAAAAGGTGTTTAAACTTGAGGAAAATTCTTGGCGCTAGAATTCGCTTGTTTGTCTGTGGAATTATGAAATTTAATTCATCATGAAAAGCGCTTAAGCTTGAAAAATGGTGGCTGAAAAATGGAGAAAAATCAGAAAAAAATTTGGCAAAATAAGGCTCTCAAGTGCAGCTAATGGGTGTATCACACTTAGTATGTCATGTCACCAAAAAGTGTCAAAATAACACAACGGAATCTGATATGAGGTGTCTAAAATAAATAAACTCTAGTTGAGGTGTCCAAGTGAAAGTTGGTGTCAACTTTAGGTGACCACCGATGGGTTCAATTAAGAAATAACCTATGTATAATTAATACAAACATTACTAATACACTCTACTTAACATTATTCTTATACACTCTACCAAACGCCGTAAGAAAAATGTTAAATAAGGTATATTAGTAATGTTTGTATTAGTTATACTTGCATTAGTTATGTAGAGATTATTTCTTATGAATTATTTGGTTTGGTGTATTAAAAATACATAGATTGCATAATTTTAAAAAAATACATTTACTTATAAAAATAACCTTCACAAATATGGTAAAAAGATGTAGAAAAAGGTTTTAGGGGCAATGTTGTCTTTAATAATACTAATAAATGCATTTAAAGCCTTTACATTACTAATATCGTGGATTTCTATGTAAGAGGTTGTTTAGTAAAGCGTATTAGAAGATATAATGCATGCATTAGCTTTGTGGTACCTTGTTTGGTACACATATGAATAATAACTAATGCTTATATTAGTTATATACTTTATTGTGTGTTAAAAGTGTATTACTAATAGATGAAAATTCATGGTATTAGTAATGAAAAGGGTATTAATGCATGCATTAAGATGGTTAAAGACCTAATAGTCAAAATCTTTTTTATTTTTTCCATCATATTTGTGTAGGGTATCTATGTAAATAAGTATTTTTTAAAAAGAATATACAATGCATGCTACTCTTTATACACTAAACCAAAATAGCATGTAGTTATATTCGTTTTTCAATCTTATTTCCCCCAAGTTTTAATTCAAAGTTTGCATTTGGGAACTCAATTTTCTATTGAAATTTTATAGTTTCTGTGAGAATCAGCTAGGAAATATCTTTGGGAGATTGTTAGGCTCGTTGATTACGTGAGTAAAACCCGTAAGTTTCCCTCCCTCTCATCCGTTCTTAGTCTTCAATGGTGAGGTGTTGATCTTTAAGGAGCATGAGTTGTTTGGGCTCGACTTTGAGCTCAAATTGTGCCCATATTTGGTTTACGAGCTCCTTGAACCGAATGAGACCTATTGACGGAGTCAATTTCATGACTCCTCATACGGGTACCACGAGATCGTTTTTGACTCATTTTTAGTCATGTCTTTAATTATTGCGAATTGGGTGTCAGAATATCTATATTGACATCATGATCTATGGCAGTGATCAGAGGTGGTTCACAAGGGTAAAACTCCAAATTAGTTGATTTTTTAGCGCGCCTGATCAACTTCGAGGTGGGCTACAACTTACCGATATTAGATTGAGCTTATATTGCTATTTACGTGCTGTTTAACTAGTTTTGGAGGGTTCTTAATATGTTTCATTTTTAGTTGATAGAAATCCTGCCTTAGCCTTCATTTCGAGTAATTTTGGGGTAATTAAGCATGCCTACCTTATTTGTGATCTTGTACCAAGCCTTGTTGTGAATTCATGTTCATTTTACTGTTATTCGTGACTTCTTCTTAGCCTTATCCTAAGCTTAGGCTAGTGATTGCCTTAAAGGTTCTTTTTGGAGTGGTTATGCCTTAAAAATCCTCTGACGTAGTCTCGAACGGTTCAATCTCCATCTAGACTGATGTAGCAAACTTAAGTCTGATAGTATGGTCTTTCGATCGTTTTCAACTCCTCTCTTAATGGACTTTCATTATAACTCCATATGCTACGACCCTTGTGTATTTCATTGTGATTTTGAGCCTTAATTGTTACATTGGATTGCGACTTGAGTTTTGAGCTGAAGTGGGTCCGTTGTGACTCCGAAAGAGGTTTCGTTCTATGGTTTATTCCCGCGTGATAACGAATGAGTGATTATGGAGTCCTATAGAGTATTCTAGCCATAGTTCGAGGTCCAGTGGCACTTCTAATTGTCATCATTCGAGGTTCAGGTGCATCACTACTAACTGCGGTTTGAGTCTTTACGCCTTGTGTTACTAGAGTTCTTTGGGGTGCCTTCGCGGCAGTTCGAGTCCAGGATTGACCGTTTTAGTTTTGGGTTATACTTAGTTATAGCTAGGGATATCATTATTATTTCTATGTACTCATCAGGCTTATAGGCTCCATTTGGATTATTTACCTTTCAATTGGGCACGAGTATACCTTCTGAGCTTATGAGGTCTAATTAGGTTTTAGTTAGTTGTTTCACTTTATCACTCTATTCCCACTAGACTATCGAGGTATATAGATAGATTTTCCGCTGTTGTTACATTTATATGACCCTTAGCTACCATTTATTTCCTCATTTTCATTATGTATTTGCTTTCCAAGGTCAATCGGTCTATGATACCTATTGTTTTGGTACTCATGCTAAGCTTTTCATTTGTTTTTCCTGATGTAAATTGAGTGCCAACCGAGAATGTTGATTTCTGTGCAACAATGGGGGCTTTCAAAGATAGAGGAAGAGCTGATGGTGTCCTAATTTGACTCATCTCTGTATGTATATATTTTTTGGCTAATCTTTTGTATTCGATACAAGTATGTACTTATTTTTGGTATTTTAACTAGCTCATTTTTAATATCTTATACCATCGTCCAGTTGGTCGAGTGATACGATCTTGTACTATTGTATATATATATTTACGTAATTGTTTCTTTCCGCTATCTATTTCTCTGTTATATTGTTTTCTTTCCGTTGTTTAAGGGCTTCTACTCGATATGCCCATTACTCATTACTTTGTGATATGAGTTGGATTACCTACTGGTTGTTTATGGTAGGTGTCATCATGACTCGAGTTTTCTAATCGTGACAAAGTTGGTATCAGAGCCCTGAGTTTATCGGTGTCGTGGGTACAAGGCTAATGTCTAGTAGAGTCCTGTGAATCATGCGGAGACATTTGTATCCTATCATTGGGAGGGTACATGACATCTTTAGGAAGATTCTTTCTTTTGGTTTGTTATCATGCATTTGGTTGTCTTATTCAATTTCTAAAACCTTACTTGTTTCACTCTTTCACAAGATGGCTTGTACGCGCGATGCGGCGGCCGAGGGTGATGCTTCTTGGCCAGTAGATAGAGCCCCAACTAGGGGTAGAGAGAGACTATGTAGTCGTGCGTGAGCTGCATCACCTGCTCAGGACTGGATCAGAGATGTGACGCTTGATTCAGTTGTGAAGCCACAACCAACTTCTATTCCTCAGCAATCGGTAGGGCCTAGACCAACCCAACCACCACCAAAGCCAACTATGGCACCAGAGTTGCAGACAACTAACGTTAGTTATTAGTTGTTCTAGGAGGCATGCAACAATCCCAACTTCAACTATGCCATCACTGTAGGTTCAGCCAGCAGTATCTGTTCCTTAGGTTGAGGTGATACCAGCTTTCATCGCCACTTAACTAGTTATCGCACCAAGAGCTATGTCTTTAGAAAAGAAAAAGATGATGAAAGTGTTTTTTAGACCGACTCTTCTAAGGTTTTCAAGGGTTGTAGGAGAGGATGTCCATGAGTTTCTGACAACCCACAAGAAGTGATTATACACCTTGGGGTAAGTGGAGTCGAGGGGAGCTGACTTTATTGTGTATCAGCTTGACAGACCATCCAAGTAGTATTGGCATTCGTATATGGAGCGTAAACCAGTTGGGTCACTTATTGTTTCTTGGACCAAATTTTTAGATGCCTTCTTGGCTAGGTTTATACCGAGGAGCATTAGAGATTGACTTTAATATTAGTTTTCTAGGTTGGAGCATGATGTTAGAGTTCGAGGATAGATTTCACAAGCTCATCGGCCATGCTACCATGATTCTACCTACAAAGTAGGAGAGAGTTTGTTGCTTCGTCCATGGTTTGAGGCTGCAGTTGCGGATAAAGACTGAGTCTGTGACTTTAAAAAAAAGATCTTTCTTGGATATTGTAGATCACACCCATATTATGGAGGAGCTTCGTCGCTAGGCCCAAGGGGCAGTGCTAAAAGGGCTCGCCACCCGCGTAGCTATACCAACTCCCATTATAGAGGAAAATACTCTAATAATCGACCTTGCGACAATCTAGTCGGCCTGTTTAGGCGACACTCCATGCCTCAGAAGGCAAGCAATATAACGAGGGTGGTTATGGTTTAGGTCAGAGTTTAAGAGGCTCATATTCGGGTTTTTTGGGCAATTGTGGTCGATCTTCTAAATTCATGCTTCTTAGGGTTGTTTTGATTGTGGTGAGCTTAACCACTTCTAGAGAGTGTCCCCGATAAGGGATGAATGTTCCTACTCCATAAACATTTTAGCCAGTTTCAGTAGTAACATTTCCGGCTAGAGGCGGTGCCTAGGGTCAAACCGCAGATGTGGTTATCATGGGGCTCGAGTGGATCATAGGTAGGAAGGTCAGAAGGTAAATCATATGCCCAGTTCATAGGTGGATAGGGCCACCTTTATGCAGCTCCAACGAGGAGGGAATATGAGGCATCTAACGTTGTTATCACATGTACGATTCTTTTATGCCATCAACCCCCTCATCTTTATTTCATCGGGGTTCTACTTACTCTTATTTATCTATTTATTATGCTTCTTGATAGAGTTTGTGTTCCGAGACTTAATCACCGTTGTTACACATTTCTACCAGTGGGTCAATTTTTAGTAGTGAATTAGGTGTGTAGATCATGTTTGGTGACTATCCATGGGTGTGACACTCGGGCTGACCTTATTGTGTTGGATATATTTTATTTTAATGTTGTCTTATACACTGATTATCCCCTTACCATGCGGTTTTGGATTTCTTCTTTAAAATTGTTACCTTAGCCATACCTGGTATCCCTTAAGTAGTGTGGCAGGGCTCTTTTAGTCACACACCCATGGTGGTTATCTTTTATGTTCGAGGGCAGAGATTAATGTTCAGTGGATGCTTAGCCTATTTGGCCAATGTGCGGGATGTTAGTAGAGAGGGCCCTACAGTTGATCCAATTCCTATTGCACGAGAGTTCACATATGTCTTCCATATTTATTTACTTGGCCTCCTCCCTAAGTATGATATTGATTTTTATATTGAGGTTGATCCATCGTTCTATCTCTATTTTGTCATACTATGTGGTCTATGTAGAGCTTATGGAGCTAAGTGTTCAGATTCAGGATCTCTTAGGTATGAGATTTATTCGACCGAGTGATTTTTCTTGGGGTGCTCTGGTTCTATTTGTCAAGAAGAAGGATGGGTCTATGTGTATGTGTATGTGTATAACCTATAGACAGCTGAACAAGGTGGATGTAAAGAATATGTACACGATGCCTCGTATTGATGAACTGTTTGATCAACTTCAGAGTGCCGAGGTGCTCTCTAAGACTGATTTGTGATCCGGTTACCATCAGTTGAGGATTAGTGCAGCGGACATCTAGTCATTTCAAATCCTTAACCATCCTATATCTAGGTTTTCTTCAAAAACAACCCTTCAACTTCCCCATTATTTTGGAATAGATTTCAACTCTTTTTCTCGTAATCCTTACACCCATAACACTATAGTAGCATTGTAAACCTAAGAAAAAGCCCCGTGCTTCAGGAATTTCGACAATTAAAGCAATTATTTTTAATATTGCCCAAACTTTGTTCTATTCTGTTCAAATCTTAGCATTCTTCGATGATAACTCATCTATGGTAGTAGAAAGAGTAAGGAGAACGATAATTATCTTGATTTTGAAGTTTCTAAGAGAATTGGGATAATTTTTAGGAGTTAAAAAAGGGAAATGGGCATGGAAACCCATTCTCCTCCCTCTTAACTTTCTGATTCGCATGATGTCACTATAACGGGGTTATGGCCTCTATAGCAGGGCCCATTGTAATGGGCACAGTAGAAATTTTGTTGTGGCTTAGTGTGTTTGAATTTTCTTCCTTTCGATAATCTTGGGTATGTGGAACAGGGTAACGTGGTGTCCCTTGCGTAGTATGAGTATATTCTTGACTTGTCCAAATCATGCAGTAAACCTCGATAACCGACCTATCTTTTTTCCACCCAGGTAGTGATTCATGGATGAATGATGGGAACATTAGTATCTATTGTAATGATTCCCATCCGTCGTTACTAAAGGGAACCTTGTGTGGAGTCCCAAAAGTCTAGTAGTGTAGCGCAATAATTTATAAAATTTGAGTACATGAAAATCTTTTGGCCAGGCTGATATCAGACGACCATAGTAGAAGGCTTCTTGCTATGGTGGTGCTGATATAGCGATATGAGCCTCTCTATAGCGGGACGTTGAATTTCAACAACCTAATTAATGCGTTGTCTTTATTTTTCTTCAAGTTTTGAAAGGAGAAAATATACGAGTGTTGTTTTAAAAACCCTCCAAAGGCACCCGGGCAAGGGAGCAATCAGGAACAAAAATAACCGTGCAAGGAAGGTGAAAGCCTAAGGATTTTTCAATGCTCATTCATCAAAGGTTGCTTCTGCGGAGTCAAATTGATGGGCAAGGTTCATCGGTTGTTGCTTGACGCCTAGTTAGGCTATGTTTCTTTTAATTGAGTAGTTAGACCTGCTTTTAACACATAATATCTTGTAGACATTTGTAGATGGCATGTATAGGCCTATATTGGCGGAGTTTAGATGCTAATAGATGTGAAAACTCATATTTCAAGTTTTCACATATTATTTAGCATCAAGATTAGGAACTTGATTATAGGTTTGGGTGAGTTTTGGAGTCTAGGATAGACCTATAGTAATATCGGTGGAGACAGAGTCGTTTACTTATGAATAATGAATATTTGATAGATTGGGAACATTCTGAAGCTTTTCGAAAGAGAGGCAAAATCTTGAGATTTCATGATACATATTCGACATTCAAGGTATGATAAAACTTTCTAGACTTTTTTTAGGGACATTTTTCTCATTAAAGATTAAAAATGGATCAGATGATGGGTAAGGGAGAAAATGGGGTCTTATGCCAATGGTATGACGTATATTAATACGAGTATTGATGTTATAACAGGAAAAGTTTAGTTGGGAATGATTTGATTTTATGATAGTGCATTGAGATTGTCCACACAATCACGTGGAGATCATCTTTGTTAGTAAATGGACCTCATGAGTCCCCCCTCCATGGGTCACAAACTCTTGAATAATTTTCGAGAAGTATTAAGTATATACGATTGAGAGATTACTTGGCATTTGAAGCATATCATCTCATGGTGTTGCATTTCATCTCATTATATCTTTCATTATTGTTTGATTATATGCTTCATTTGGTGTTTGGACATTTTGTGATTTTGATTAAATCTACTGGTGAAACTTGACTAATAAGTATAATGTAGACATGTAAAAGTAAAACATGATGTCTTATATACTTTTGTCACTACTTCTTCGTTATCAGTCAATGAGACATACTGGGAACATGTGATTTTGTACTCATACTACACTTATTTCACTCTTGTATGGTGCAGATTCAATTCTGAATACAGGCGCATCTCGTGGAGCTTTTTCAGTTCGATCTTGGGTTATCTAGTTGTGGTGAGCTGCTTGGGTGTTCCTCGGCTCACACCTCTTTTTATCTCTTATTTATTCTATTATTTTAGTAATTTGACAAGATACTTCTTATGCCTAGACTGGTCATTTTAGTTTTAAATTTTCATCTTATTTTAGAAGCTCTTGTACTTATGACACCAAATTTTGGATGGTAACTCAATTCTTTCGGATTCCATGTTAAAAGAATTAGTGTTTGGGATATTTAACTTGATGCTTAATTTTTACTTTACAATACTCCCTCCATCCCATTTTATGTGAGGTAGTTTGACTCGGCATAGAGTTTAAGAAAGAAAGGAAGACTTTTAGAACATGTGGTCCAAAATGAATGATAGAAATTTGTTGTAATGACCCTCCAGGTCATTTTTAAATTAAAGAATTCATTTCATCGTTTAGAGCGTTCCTGTAGCGACCCCAAGTCATTTATGACTTGCTGGCACTGACTGTTCGGTCGCCTGGTCGTTCGTTTGGGTTTTAGGCCCGTTCTCCTGTTTTGGAGATTTTTATAACTTGAAAAGTTGACTTTGGTCAACCTTCTTGGAAGACGTGCTCAGATGAAAATTCTGACAGCTAGGTTAGCTTCGGAAGATCGATTTTGGTCTAGAACGACCCTTTGTTCACTTCCCGAGACTTTAGATAGCAATTGTGGAATCTGGCTCAAATGATACTGGGTGTGGGACCCACTTTTCGTCGAAGCGAGCTCCAAATGGAAATTCCGCCTTCACCATTGAGTCCGAAATATCATTTCCAATCAGATTCCATATAAGGTTTGTATTTTTCCGACTCCGAACGAGTCCGAAACATCGAAATTTAAGTTTGGAGGGTTGTAAAATTTTGACGCGGCGGTGACGTGGCAGAGCCACGTGACGACACGTGGCAGAGGTGGAAATTTCCAGATTTTTAAGAACGAATTTCGTCCAAATTTTTGTTCAACTTCAAATTGAGATTGCTCCTTCATTTTTAATCCAAATTAAGTGATTCAAAAGGCAAACTTCAAGAGAATTTCGAGGGGAATCTAGCGGTGATCTCGAAAACGCGAGGGGAGGCTTCGTTGAGGTAAGAAATCAATTTTTAGCCACTGCCAGTGTGATTTTCGGATGTTTTGTTGTTGAATTTTTGAAATGTGAGATCTTGATCATCGTAAGTCCGTTTTGAGTCATTCTTGTGGCTAACTTGTAGAGTTTTTCGCAAGGATCGTCGTGGTATAATCTGTTTGGGTTGAAAGGGTCTCGTTTTTCCGGAAATTGATGATGAAAGGGCTGTCCTTTTTAATTATTGTGGCTGATTTGCGGTGTTGTGGGCATCTGTTTGTGCTAAAATTTTGGGATATTAGTTTAGTAAGGTAGTTGGGACGTTTCCACGGATTCGATTTTGAGATTCTAAGTGTGGGCCCCACAATCCCGTTTTAGACCCGATTTTGGGTCCGTCTCCGAAAAATATAATTTTAGTGTCAATATATTCGTAATGACGAGGTGATTAACCTTTTGTTAGTGGGGAAGCATTTGGAGACCGTTCGGAGAGGAAAAGATCCGGTACCGTGAGTTGGAGCACGCGTGATCGGCTTTCAGGTAGGCTATGGTTTTCTCTCGTGAGATTGAGCATGTTTAGGCAATTGTTTATTGATTTGCTTGAGTATGGAGGGGTTCGGGTGTCGAGCATGCTAAATTTCTATAATTCCTGCCTTAGACCTTATTTCGGGAAAGTGTTGGATTATGACAGCATGTCTCTTGATATTATTGAATAGCCATATCTGGTGGTGTATATGATAATATTGATTTGAAGTATGTTTGGCCTTAGTCTAGGCTTAGACTAGTGTTGCCATAGACTTGCGAGATTTCGGATGTCGTTGGGCAGTAGAACTTTTTCCGACGTCGTTTCGGACGGTTAGCTCCTTGTAGACTGATATAGCAGACTTGAGTCTGATAGTCGGTAACTCAGCTTATGACCTTGTATCCATAATGCCCTGCTTTTATATCGGCTACAAATACCCGGTTAAAGTCCGTGGTCTAGCTTACTCATTATTGGATACTTCCTCGGCGATTTGGGGTATATGAGGGTCGGACTAAAAGGATTATTTATGGTAATCGGTTTGGTGATATTTCCCGCGACGGATGGTTGGATATTGATTCTTAGCTACAGTACCCGGTTAGAGTCCGTGGTCCAGCTTACTTATTCCAGGTTTAGCTACAGTACCCGGTTCGAGTCCGTGGTCCAGCTTACCTGTGATCTGGTTTCAGCTACAGTACCCGGTTAGAGTCCGTGGTCCAGCTCATTTATGTCCAGGCTTAGCTACAGTACCCGGTTCGAGTCCGTGGTCCAGCTTACCTGTGATCTGGTTTCAGCTACAGTACCCGGTTAGAGTCCGTGGTCCAGCTCATTTATGTCCAGGCTTAGCTACAGTACCCGGTTCGAGTCCGTGGTCCAGCTTACCTGTGATCTGGTTTCAGCTACAGTACCCGGTTAGAGTCCGTGGTCCAGCTCATTTATGTCCAGGCTTAGCTACAGTACCCGGTTCGAGTCCGTGGTCCAGCTTACCTGTGATCTGGTTTCAGCTACAGTACCCGGTTAGAGTCCGTGGTCCAGCTCATTTATGTCCAGGCTTAGCTACAGTACCCGGTTCGAGTCCGTGGTCCAGCTTACCTGTGATCTGGTTTCAGCTACAGTACCCGGTTAGAGTCCGTGGTCCAGCTCATTTATGTCCAGGCTTAGCTACAGTACCCGGTTCGAGTCCGTGGTCCAGCTTACCTGTGATCTGGTTTCAGCTACAGTACCCGGTTAGAGTCCGTGGTCCAGCTCATTTATGTCCAGGCTTAGCTACAGTACCCGGTTCGAGTCCGTGGTCCAGCTTACCTGTGATCTGGTTTCAGCTACAGTACCCGGTTAGAGTCCGTGGTCCAGCTCATTTATGTCCAGGCTTAGCTACAGTACCCGGTTCGAGTCCGTGGTCCAGCTTACCTGTGATCTGGTTTTAGCTACAGCACCCGGTTAGAGTCCGTGGTCCAGCTCACTTATGTCCAGGCTTAGCTACAGTACCCGGTTCGAGTCCGTGGTCCAGCTTACCTGTGATCTGATTTCAGCTACAGCACCCGGTTCGAGTCCGTGGTCCAGCCCACCCGTGCCCGACCTTTGGCTACAGCACCCGGTTCGAGTCCGTGGTCCAGCCCATATAGGTTGACTCATTAGCTATAGTACCCGGTTCGAGTCCGTGGTCCAGCTTGCACGTGGTGTATTCCCAATTCCTCACTAAAGCTTCAGTTTAGTCTTGATTACTCTCATCTGTAGGTTGAGGTTTTGGAGGTTGGAGAGATTCCGGTTAAAGTCCGGGACGTAATGAGATCTTGGAATATGATTGGGAATGGTTCAGTTACAAGTCCGGAAATTGGTAATATTGTGATAGACCTTCTAGCTCCATTATTTTACTTCAACTGTCAGTCCATCTGCCGGGCTTATGGGGGTCCGTGCAGGTGGTTTCTTTTATTGTGCACGAGCGTACCCGTCGGGTTTATGGGAGCCCGGCGGAGTTAGTTAGATTGCTTGTCTTTGTTGCCTGTACGCTCGTGTACATACCCCCCATTTACTACTCTTTGCACTTGATGTGACCCTTTATTTGCATTTCAGTTTACTTTTGCTTATCTTGCTCAGTCGGCCGATGATGCCTACTGGGTACCTGTTGTTTTGGTACTCATGCTACGCTCTGCATCTATTTTGTGATGCAGGTCCGAGCACTAGTAGCCAGCGTTGATCGAGCTTGGAGTAGACTTATCTGGAGACGGGGGTGAGCACACGGCGTTCTGTACTATTTCGGTCTCCATCTGTATATATAGACTTGTCTTCTTCCCTTCGAGACAGTCCAGTCTCTGTTGTCCAGTTTTGGGACTTGTACTCATTTTGTAGTAGCTCTGTACTAGTGACTTCCAGGTTCTGGGAGGGATCTTTATTTGTATATAAGTTTTTGGTTTGCGTCCGCCTGTTTATATTGTTATTTGCCTACTCTTGTTTGATTTCTACCCTCAGACCCATTACTTGTTGTTCCGGGTTACGGGTTGGCTTACCTACTGGTGGGTTATAGTAGGTGCCATCATGACTTGATAAATCGGGTCGTGACATTTGTGTGGCTGTAAATCATTTCATTAAGGGTAAAACAGACATTTTATAGTTAAATTGTTACTTAATATAGAAATGTGTCATTCTTTTTGGGATTGACTAAAATGGAAAGTAAGTCACATAAATTGGGACAAAGGGAGTATTAAATTGAATTGGTAAAATTATTGGGTTGACTTACCTTTTGTTTGGGAACATAGATGTCATCACAACTTGTGATTTTGGATCGTGACACTTCTGGAGACTGAGGGTGAGCTGATGGCGTCCTAGTTTGACTCAACTCCATATGTCTATAGTTTTGTCTAGACTTTTGTTTTCAAGACAAGTTTATATATTTTTATTTAGGGAAAAAGGTCTGAAATATATCCGAACTTTGACCGAAATTGCTGTAATAATACCAAACTTTGGAAAGGACCTTTTATCCCCCTGCACTATTTAATAGTGTATTTTAAAGGTATATGTGCCCACGTGGACACTATAAATATTGCATCATTTTAAATAGTAATGTGTCCATGTGGGCACATATATACCTTTAAAATACACTATTAAACAGTGCATGGGGGTAAAAGGTCCTCCATAAAGTTTCGTATCGTAACAACAATTTCGGCCAAAATTTGAGTATTTTTCAAACCCTTTTCCCTTTTATTTATTTTGAAACTTGTACTCTTTTAGTAGCTTATACCTTCGGCAACCAAGTCGTGGGATTAGATCTTGTACTGTTGTGTGTGTGTATATATATATATATATATATATATATATATCTTTTCTCATTTTCGTTGTGTTTTCCTTTTTATTGTTGTTATCTTCTTTTTTGTTGTTCATCCTACCCACTATGCATGTTACTTATCGTTTTTGAGATATGAATTGGCTTATCTACTGATGGGTTATGATAGGTTCCATCATGACTCGAGTTTTCAGATCATGACATTTTGCATCTAAACAAATTTGGGAAATAGACTTTAAAAATTTTTTATATGAAAGATATTTAAAGAAGATGTTAGACCTTTTTAATAAAATCTTACTTTTGAGTATCAATTTTATTATGTCACCCTTATTTTTGTTCGACGATAACTTCTTGATATGTATGTCGAGATAATTAAAATAGGAGACTATTTCTTTTTTAAAAAAAGGAAAAAACTTTAAGATGCGATATATTTATAACTATAGACGACATTGCTCATGTTCACTTTTAAATCACGTTATTGAATATTTGATATATTTAATAGACAATTAACTATTTGTGCATTGAGTTTTATTTTCAGCACAATTAGGGTAGGCAATCAATACTTTCGTCTTTGATTTTTTAAATTTTGTACAAAATGCCAATCAAAATGAGTTCTGTTCAATTTTTCTTGTTCAATTCAATTTAAGTTCAATTTGATTCTCATAAAGGAACACATTTTGCTATTATGAGCACATTTTTTTCCTATCAATTATCAGGTGAATTGAATTTAGAAAAAAAATATTAATGTCTTTTTGCTGATATATTAGGAAAAGTTATAAATTACCAATATAAAAGGTTAGACACAAGGTTAATTACCATAACTAAGTCCCCATCAAACACATCTTACATAATGCATAGTCTCTATCACATTCCTCATTTTCCCCTTTGTCCTTTTGTTTTCTCTTATGAAAATGAGTTTAAATAGAATATTTGAAGCATCAATTTAGGATGTGTTTGGTATGAAAGAAAAATTCGTACTTTTGGTTAATTAAAATATCAAATTCTTAAAATCAAAAATCAATCTTTTTAAAAATAAAAATGGAAAAAAGAACTAAAATTGAATTAGTTTGGTTTGATTAAATTTTTGGCATCAACAAACAAGTCAAAATATGATGATCCTTAGCAGAACCCCTTGTACTTGTTATTTTATGTATGATATTTACTTAAAATTTTATTTTATTGTAAATACACAAGCGAGGCACGCACATATATATTAGTGTCTATTCATATAATGAACTAATCATGGACAAAAAGTAATCATGTAGTCAGCTTTAGTACATGTAAATGTGCTAGTTTGATCATCATAAGCATAACTATATGCTTGAGGACACAAATGATTCAATTGTCTAGAATATCTGGTTGGTTTGCAAGTTTGTGGAGAACCATATGGACCAGTACAACAATATTGTGGTTGTTGAAATGCTACACAAGCACTTTTGCACCCAATGATACCACCACCTACTGGATTTCTTACTGCTAACTCATTTGGGCATCCTCATTTATTGATATCTATAGAACAACTTGTTGTGTTGCAGTCACCTCTGTTTAGAGTTTTAATAGAGACTGGTAGATTAAAACCATCTACTAAGCTTATATCATAAAAGTCTTTTCCTCCATACCCTGCTAATGTGAATTCTAAAAGGGTTGCGGGTGGAATTGCACTCTTACCATTGCAAACTACTTTGCTAGAATCACAATCTCTGCTAAGACAAGTGAATTTTCCCTTATTTTTTGAGAAATAATATCTTGCCCATATTTGTCCTAACCATGAATTATGTACATCAAGTCATGATGAAGCTTGTCATGCTAATTCAAATCCAGTTGACAATTGTCCTCCTTTGCTTGTAAGTGTAGTTGGCCAAATTGTGTAAGGACAATTATTCTTTATTATAAATTTGGTCGCATGAGATCCTGCAATACTACATTTAACTTTTATAAGTATAAGAATCAACAT
Organism: Solanum stenotomum; assembly: GCF_019186545.1. Lineage (NCBI taxonomy): Eukaryota > Viridiplantae > Streptophyta > Magnoliopsida > Solanales > Solanaceae > Solanum > Solanum stenotomum. The sequence goes on from NC_064290.1 coordinate 41,850,976, forward strand.
TAATATCATCTTATATAAAATAAAAAATAAAAAGGAGTCACAAGATTTCTCCAATCTTGACAAAATGTCTCAGTTTAGGGCTTAGAAACAGAGAAACCTATGATAGGAATATTTTTCCCTTTAATGGGTTCTACGTTGTATGAATCTAAATAAGTTAAATTGGTGAATTCACGTTACTAGATTATACCAACAAAAAAATAGAAATAATATTCACTCATTCTCTCTAACTATATTTAGAAAAGATTAACATGACTTGAACACTTGCAACCAATCTTGAAATCATTGTTTTGTGTAATTCAGAGCTTCAAGGGATTGACTAATTATATATGTACTTATCAATTAAGCTAGAAGGAATGCATGTAAGGTTAAAATTACCATAGAAGAAGAACAAAAAGATAACATTGATGAGAATTTTTACTCTCATTTTAATGTATATATCAAAGATTTTTATTCATGTATAAAATTAAAAAAAATGCATCCCTTGGATCTTTTATAACAAGCAAAGGAATAGTAACATCATTTTTAGTAGTCAACCATTTCTTTGACTAAGGAAAATTGCAATAAATGTGAAATTATCATATCTTTTAAGAGTATTTTAGGGAAATATTAAAGATATTGACTTCTAAAGAGATAGTTGAAGTCATAATTGTCAAGATTATCTAAGTGATGTGAGGTAAAAAAAATACATATAATCTATCCATTATTTGTCTCACATTTAGTTCTTTTAACGTCTCTTTGAGCATTGATTTTATGAATTATACTTAAGTTAGGTGATTTTGATGTGTAGGATTAAAACGATGGGAAGTTGAAGAAATTTGAAGTAAGAAAAAATAAAAAACAACAAATTATATAAGAAAATCAAGCAGAAAACTTAATGGATTGAAATTAATATTGACATCAATCATTAAAACTATATATAAGAAGCACAAAATAATTATAAAATGACAATTGATGTTAAATTAAAAGTTATGTCCATCTAAATCACAAGAATTTCACTCTTTCTGTAGTATTTTTTTTATTGTTTTATTTATTTATTTTAGGGAAAAGGGTCTGAAAAATACTCCAACTTTGGTCGTAATTGTTATTACGATACCAAACTTTGGAAATGACCTTTTACCCCAGTACTATTTAATAGTGTATTTTAAATGTATATATGTGTCTATGTGGACAACATAAATATTGCATCATTTTAAATAGTAATGTGTCCACGTGGGCACATATATACCTTTAAAATACACTATTAAATAGTGCAGGGGGGTAAACGGTCCTCCATAAAGTTTGGTATCGTAACATCAATTTTGGGCCAAAGTTGAAGTATTTTTCAGACCCTTTTCCCTTTATTTTATTTACCATAGTTTAAGTAAGATTTAGATAAGGTAAAAATATTATGTATAACTTACCTAAATCACATAGTGTAAAGAGTAAATTACATCATATCCCTACCTTTTTTCTAATTACAGTAATCCCTTAAAATTTGTACCTTCCGGATACATAAGTCATCATCCGGATACATTAATTCTAATACAAGAAAAATCTTTTTGTTGCACTTAAGAGGGAATAAAATCTGAAAATTAATTAAATTCATAAATTACTCTTATGTTTCTTCTTACTCTCAATCATACAGAGGCAAATCCTAATAGAACGAAGAAACCTTTCAGATTTGATTCAAAATTTCAAAGTACTTCTCTCTCTCATGCCGACGCATATGTTAGCTAAACCTACGTTGGTGGTGTCACCATGGAAACAGGACGGGGAAGAGGAAAAGGAAGACCAAGACGAGAAACTATTCTCACTTTGGGTAGCGCTAATGGGGCAAGAATAGAACTAGAGGGGAAGAAGGAAGTAACCCCTATTGTCACACCTGCTAGAGGAACGCTAACTGAGCCCACACCGATCTATGTAACTAAAGGGGCCAACCAACTTCACTTGAGTACGAGAGCTACTACTAGCAAGACAGAACCAGTAACTATTATTGTGCAACAGGAAGGTGAGGTGAGTATTAATGAAACTGGGGCTCCCCCTGTTACAACCACAGAGAAAAGTAAAGATCTAATTGAATCATGGGCTAATCTATTTGCTAAGAATAGATCGGTTACAAATGGTATGGCTCTATCTTATATCCCTCCTCAAGTAATTGATGGAAAATCAGTCATACAGTTAGATAAAACAGAGGTGGACAGGGAAACTACAAAATGGAAGTGTGCTATGATAGTGTATGTCCTGGGTGAGTCTCCAGGATACAATAACATGCATAGATATATTAGCCAGACCTGGGCAAAAGTAGTGGTGCCTGAAATATTCATGCATGAGGAGGGGTATTTCATATTGCGGTTCCAATCTGTGGAAGATATGTAAGCTGTTATATTTTTTGGGCCGTATTCTATAAACAATAAACCCCTACTTTTAAAGAACTTGACTGAGAATTTTGATTTTGATAAGGAATTCCCTACAAAAATCCCCATTTGGGTAAAATTTCCCTACCTACCCATGAACTGCTGGGGTTGTGATTCACTAAGCAGGATTGCAAGTGCTATTGGAATTCCAATGTTTGCAGACGAGTGCATGACTAAGCAGACGAGAATTTCTTTTGCTAGAATGTTGGTTGAGGTGGATGTTACAAAGCCACTACTTGAGGAAATCAATGTTATGGATCCAACTGGGAAAACAATAGTTCAGGGAGTGAAATATGACTGGAAGCCTATTTTCTGCCAGAAATGCCAAGTAGTGGGTCATGTATGCCTCCCTGAGCAGGCTATGAGAAGTAGAAGAGCCCCGAAGAAGGTAGTGCATAAGTGGATTTCAAAGGAGGTAGTGAAGCCAGTTGTAGCAACCGCGAAGGAGGTACCTAGACAAGAAACCTCCCATATAGCTGGACCATCTGGAGTCATTATATCTCTACAACCTAGTCCATACCTAACTTTGGAAAACTTTCATATGCTACAACCTACCCCTGTTAGGAATGGGTTCAGTCCACTAAGTATGCTATGGGATGAATGAGATACTATACCTCCTGATAAAGGAGGCCAACCTATAACGCAATGACTTGATTATTTTGGAATGTCAGGGTGTAAATAAGAGATACAAGCAGAAGGAGATTCATCATGTTCTCAGGAATAAACATATCTCTTTGGCAAGTTTGGTAGAAACTAGAGTAAAATCTCATAGAGTAAATATGATTAGTAATAAGATAGCATCTAAGTGGGGCTTTTTACACAATTATCAACATGCTAATAATGGAAGAATATGGCTTCTTTGGGATACATGCAAGTATAAAGTTACTATGATCCATGCAGGGGCCCAACTAATACATTATTACATTGATGAGATAGGTACAAATGTGAATTGTTACATAACTGTGGTGTATGGTTACAACACTGGCGATAAGAGGAAAGAATTGTGGACTAACCTCAGAGACTTGGCTATAGGAATGACAGCCCCTTGGCTTATTTGTGGAGATTTCAATGCTCTTTTGTACCCAGAAGATAGGCTTTATGGTAATCCAGTTCAGTCTACAGAAATTACAAATTTCTCCAACTGTTTACATGATTTATCTCTTAATGAATTGTCTTGGAAAGGTGACACTTGGACAAACAAGCAAAAGGGTTAAGATAGAATCTGCAGTAGAATTGACAAGGCACTTGGAAATTTTGAATGGATGATACAATGGGGTCACGTAGTTCTCAATTATGGCTTGCCAAACATATCAGATCATGCTCCTATGATGCTTAACATGACTACTCAACCAAGTACTAAGCCTCCTTTTAGATTTTTCAACGTATGGGCTAAACACTCCTCCTTCCTATCGTTGGTGGAGAAGGAATGGTAAAAGAGGAAAGCTATAGGACACATGAAGAATATATGGATACACTTGAGGAGTCTCAAACAAAAATTTGCAAAGCTTAATCAAGAGGAGTTCAAAGCAGTTACCCAGAGATTGAGCAAGGCCAAGACTGATCTAGTTAATATACATGAGCAAATGGTGCTACAATGCACTGATGGATTGCAGAATCAGGAGAAAAACATTCTTAAGTACATCGAAAAGTGGTCAGGAATTGAAGAGGGCATACTGAAGCAGAAATCCAAGGCATAATGGATTAAACTTGATGATAACTATTGCTCAGCTGTCATTAAGGATAGGATTCATAGAAAGCAAATGAATGATCTTACATCCTTAAATGGTACTACGCTACTTGCACAAGAAGACATCAAGCAAGAAATGGTACAGTTCTACCAGAGTCTAATGGGATCATTTACAGTCAATCTTTTAGCAGTTAATAAGCTTGTCATGAGAGCAGGGCCTACCCTTTCGCATCAGCAAAGGATAGAACACAGAGCTTGAAATCATTAATAGTTTGAAGGCAATTGGAGAAGACAAGGCCCCTGGTATTGACAGCTACAATGTGGTTCTTTTAAAGAAAGCCTGGCACATTATTAAAGAGGATGTTATTGCTGCTGTACAATATTTCTTTATCATATGGAAGATATATTGGAACATTAATTGTACTGCAGTTACTCTTGTGCCTAAAGTTTCCAGCCCAATGAACATCAAAGAGTACATACCAATAGCCTGTTGCACTGTATTGTATAAAATTATTGGGAAAATATTGGCTACTAGATTATAAAAAGTTATCTCTACCATAATCAATCCCACTCAGGCAGGTTTTGTTCTTGGTCGAAGAATTGGAGATAATATCATCATGGCCCATGAGATTGTAAAATCTTATACTAGGAAACATGTATCACCTAGGTGCATGATCAAAATTGATTTAAAAAAGGCATATGATAGTGTGGATTGGATATATCTGGAGCAAGTGATGCAAGATTTGAATTTTCCCAATCAATTCATCTCTTGGACTATGGAATGTGTGAAAATTGTTAGTTACTCCATACTTGTAAATGGGTAACCCACAGAACTATTTCCAACAGCAAAGGGTTTAAGACAAGGCGACCCAATGTCACCATTCCTTTTCGCGATCGCTATGGAGTACCTCAGTAGATGTCTCACTATTCTTGTAGGAGTAAAGCAATTTAAATTCCGTTCGAGATGTGCTAAACTCCAAATCACTCATCTATGCTTTGCAGATGATCTACTCATGTTTTCTTAAGGTGATAACACAACTGTCCAAGCTATGATGGAATGTTTTCGACTATTCTCTGGGGGGCTTCAGGTCTTCAAGTAAACATGGGGAAAAGCTGCATATATTTTGGATGGGTAACTTCACAAGAAAGGGAACAGATCCTATATTCACCTGTGGAGATCTCCTATTCAAATACCTCAAAGTCCCCATGTCCACCAAAAAGATCTCTTTAATCCAATGGTACCCACTGATCATAAAGATGATAGCTAGAATTTCATCCTGGATTTCAAAGAAACTCTCCGATGCTGGCAGAACACAACTTGTCCAATCTATGCTATTTGGCATCCAAGCATACGTGTCTCAACTATTTGTCCTTCCTGCTAAGGTAATAAAATTAATTGTTAGCTATTGTAGAAGTTACCTATGGTCTGCAAGTAATAGTATCACCAAGAAGGCATTGGTAGCATAGAATAAAGTTTGCTCTCCTTTATGTTTTGGAGGACTAAACTTGACTAATTTGAGTGTATGGAATAGAGCAGCAATTGCTAAAACTCATTGGGCATTGGCCAAAAAAGAGGACAAGCTCTGGATAAGGTGGGTTCATAGCTATTATATAAAAGGACAACAACTTGAGACAATGAGGTTACCTACACAAGCGTGTTGGATGATACGAAAAATAATTGAAGCTAAAACTACATTTGACCAATTCCAGGTGGATGAATCAAGCAGGCGCAGTCTAACAAGGCAATTGTACATGCAATTGCTGAACCCAAAACCTAGAGTAATATGGAGGAACTTAATGTACAAAAATGCAACTAGGCTAAGAGCAAGATTTACACTGTGGTTGCAAGTGCAGAATAAATTGTTGACTATAGATAGACTTATCAAGTGGGGGATATCTCTATCTCCAATATGCCCCCTATGCACTTTGCACAATGAGTCTAGGGATCATATTTTCACTTCTTGTGTTTATGGAGCAAAAATCTAGAGAATAGTGCAGCAGTAGATCCAAGCCAAGCCAATTAAATCCCTGTCATAGGACCAACATCTTACAAAAGTGCTAAGGTGTGTGAAGGGAAAGACATAAGCAACTCAAGTCTTTAAAATGGTCTACACATAGCTTGTACGCTGTTTGTGGATAGAGAGAAATCTAAGAATTTTGGAAAAAAGAGTAGAGAGTCAAATGCCATTGCTAAAGAGATAGCTTTTGTTTGTAGTGTCCGAGCCCCACCTAGGATTAATGCTCTCATGTCTACTTTCATATTTAGTTGTGACTAAGTAGGAGCTCTTTGATGTATTGGATAGCTAACTGTGTGTAGTTAGCTATGGAGATTGTAATCGTTTTACATTGGTGAATAATGAAACCATTAGTTACCAAAAAAAAGGATACAAAAGTGATGGAATTGTTGTTGGACAAACAATATCCTTTTGAATCTTCAAGTTCATCGAAGATTCTTTCAATTTTGATTCAAGATTATCAAAAAATTTGAGATTCAACATTCTTTCTTCTCCCAGTTCAGCGAAGATCCTTTCAATTTTGATTCAAAATTATTGAAAATTTTGAGATTCAAAATTCTTATCTTAGTTTATTGAAGATCCTTTCAATTTTGATTCAAAATTGTCAAAAATTTTGAGAAGATACATCATGAATATCTTTGCTACTTAGCATTTTACTATTTATGTATCTTGTTTAAATTGATTAGTATTGTATTTATACTAGATACACTAAATAAATAATTGTTGTCCATAAGATGTTAGATTTGAGATCGACTCATTATTGTGTGGTAGTTGCTATGTAATTGATACATTTAGAATAAATTCAAATATATGTATCATACCTAAAAATAGTGCATGATACATTACTATTTTATATATCTTATTTAAATTGATAAGTATTGTATTGTTTGCCTTGAAAGATATGTATAACTTACATAATGTATCATTTTATAGTTGATAGTAATGTATTTGATACAATAAGGTTGTGAAAGAATGATGTATGTAAGCTGAAATAAAGTGTATCTATAAATATATCACAATAAATAAGAATTGAGTTATCAATTAGATACATGAACAAACACAATCCATTAAAGAAATTTGATTTTGAAAAACACCAGAAAAAAGAGGAAAATATTAGACTGTATGAAATTTTGGTGAAATTGAAACTAATATTTTTATGAGACAATGGGAAGATTAAATAATAATACAAGAATCCTAGTCAGTTTCAATGAATGATTAGTTGTTAGAGGCCATAACCAACTCAAATTATGGAAAATTTACAAAATTGCAACTAATAAAAAATCAGCTTTAAGTTAATTAAGGATGTATTTTCAACAAACCCATTTAGCCGTATAGGATTATGTTAAAGAGGAAATACTCCTCTTTTAATTCAATTTTTACTATTATTGAACATGATTAGTATGGAAAAAATATGAAAAAGAAACGAGGTTGGTGTCTGGTATTATGGAAAACATTTTTCGTAAAATATTTTTAATTTTTTTTTATGTTTTGTTAGTTTAAAATTTTTGAAAATCAAATTTGGATATAGATTTTGTAACTACTAAGAATTTGGAGTGAATTTAGAGAGAGAAAATAGGAGTGGTGAACGGCTGATGTATGTATCCGGTAGTTTTTAGAATTAGGAGAAAGGAGGGATTTAAATAATATTTTAAAAAGGTAGGAAAAAATAGAGAATAAGAAAATTAAACTTGTGTATATAAGTAATTTATCCATTTATTTTAAAGTTTAGGACTTGTAATATAGTTCAAATAAGGAAAGATTTAAGACACAAAATTTTAGTCAATTTTAAAGTACTAAATATTGGGAATTCTTAATTATAACAAATAATTAAAGATATAATAGTTATAATTTTAATTAATTTTAAATTACTAAATATTAAGAAAGTAATTAACTATACACAAGAAGAACAAAATTATTAAATTTTTCTAGCAATTATGCTAAAATAATTGTTATATTTATTTAAATGATAAGAATTTAATAAAGGAGAGTTAAAAATTTATGGCTTAAGTCATTGACGATCCCTTAAAGTTGTCCACATAATTCACTTAGACACCTTGACTAGGGCTAGTATCTATTGAACACCTAAAGTATTCAAAACGTGTACTTATTAAACACAAAATATTGATGTGACTAAAAATGTGTTATTCATATTCGATAGGCGGGTGAAGATTTCCAAATGACATTTTTCTTTTTCTTTTTTTTGAAAAAAGTACACTTTTTAACTTTATTGACACTTGATATTAATAAATGACTATTCTTCCCCAGGATATTTCCTCAACTATTTCCATCCATCCACTATCATTTCACCATCTCTATACATACCCCCCATGCCACCCCACTGCTCCAACTTTCTCTCTTTTTCGCATCCTCTCCAATTATTTTTGTATTTTTTCCTCAGTATTTCGGCAAAATTCCATTTATTCCAATGAAAAAAATAAACCGATTCTTTTTCTGGCAAAGTTTGTTATTGTTTTTTGTAATTGTGATAATTATTTATTAATCGAAAAAGTATGAACGCAATGGGTATGATGATTTGATGATATCAGAATGAAAGGAGACTAAGTATTTAGCTTGGGTGCGCAACAATAGCGTACAACCGATGAAAAGGGTAAGGTCCAATGGAGAAGAAGAAAGGGGTGGGGCAATGATTTATTTGTGTGTTGGCATCGGCGGGAAGGGGAAATAGTCTCAACACGAAGAAGAAGAAGATGGGAGGGTGAGCTACATTAATTAAAAGAATTAATTTTTATTTTCTTAAAATTCTTTTGGGTTTATTTAAATAGAGTTTTTAAAAAATTGAATTCAACCGCCATGTGTCATTGTTTCATTGGTACACCTGCTATGCATTTGCGTTTGAGCGACACGTAATTTTGTTTTTCAATTGATTATCATTTTATGTCTAATAGATATAACCTTCTTAAGGTTAAAATGTTCAATATGTACTAGCCCCAGTTGAGGTGTCTAAATGAAATATGCAGACAACTTTAAAGAGCCGCATATGACTTAAGGCAACAATCTATAATATTGGTGATACACACCTTAATACACATTAGTTATACATACATGAAAAAGTATATCAAACAAGATATTACTAATACACAAAATTAATAGCATTATTTTACTAATACACTCTACTAAATGACCCTTTATACTCTCAACCAAACGACCCTAATACCAAATATAGTGTATAATATAACTAATGCTCACACTAATTATCTATAGATTGAACCAAACAAGATATTAAATATTAGACAAAGCTAATACATATATAATATATTAATTTTTTCTAATGCACTTTGCCAAATGAGAAATTTTAAATTATAATTTTTGACTTATTTTATCTTTAAAATAAATACTTAAAAACATTTTTTAAATTTTATCCAAAAATAATAAAATTACTTAGAAACTGGTATTTGAACTCATTAGAAACGAGGAAAGGCTCAAAATAGTCCCTCACCTTTGGGTTAAGGCTCAAAGTCATCCTTGAGTTTTCACATGGAGCACTAATAGTCCCTCTTGTTTGCAATATTAGTGCACTTTTGGTCCTCCTCCAAAATTTTGCCTATTTTTTAACATTGATTTTATCCATAACTTATGTATGATATGTTCAATTGCCATTCTATATATTTAGTAAAAATAATAAATCCATATGAGAGAATGTGAGGAGAAAAACATCTTGTTTTGTTAAGTAGAAATTGTATTGCAAGTAAAGTCAAGAAGTTCATCACGATAATTTCACATGCAATAGTACAATTTTTTTTCTTTTCTTCCAACGTCATATGTTAAGACGTTTTTAGTTTAGCTGCAGTAATATTTTTACGAACATAATAATGCATTCTTCTTATCACCTTCTCTCACATAGAATTATTATTTCTACTAAATATATAAAAAGATGATTGGAAATTCCTTACGTAAAATTATGGATAAAATTAATGCTAAAAAATAGGCAAAAATTTTTAGGAGGACCAAAAGTGCACTAATATTGCAAACATGAGGGACTATTAGTGCTCCATGTGAAAACTCAAGGATGACTTTGAGCCTTAACCCAAAGATGAGGGACTATTTTGAACCTTTCCTCCATTAGAAACCTACAAGGGGCTTTGAATTAAAGGTGACATTAAGGTGTCAAAATAAAGAGGCGGTGACATAAGTCTTAATTATTGAGTGTAGGTGACAATTATGTGATTAATGATTAAGGATTGTGGAGTTGCCCTCAAGTTTATAAGTTGGCAGTTTGGTCCATTGAATTAAATGAGGGGTAAAAGGGTAAATGCTAAAACCTAATTTAACCAATTTTGGTGGGAACCAAAATTGGAGGGAAGCCACCAGTTGTACCAAAAGGGGGGAAATAAAACATTTTCCCCCCATATTCCTCTTCTTATTCTTCTTCTGCTATGTTCTTTCTCTCTTCTTGCTTGGTTGCTTGCCTTTCTTCTTCCCGTTCTCTTCATCTTCTTCTTCTTGTTTTCGTACATTGTTGGTCTTGGCTGCTGGTCCTTCTTAAGCTCTTTTCATCTTCTTGAATCAGATTTAGCTAATCTAATCAGTGGACCAGATTTCGTTCTGTATCAATTGGAATTACTTCATAAGTGATTGGGTTCACACACCATTGTTTTGGTAAGTAAAATTAACAGTTCTTTGAAATCATTCATCATCATCTAGGTAGTCGCAACTTTTTCAATAATTTGCATTCGCGTTTCCAACAGATGGCTATATATGTTGCAACATATGACTTATACATTTTGTCACAACATGTGATTTATGTTTCGCAACAGAATAGTTATATGTAGCAACATATGACTTACATTTCCCAATAGGATAGCCATATGTTGCTACATAAGTGATTTATTTGTCACAACATATCAGTTTTATGTAGCAACATATGACTTACATGTCGCCATATAATGCAACATATGACTTACACATTTCTTCATTAGTACTAATTATTTTTTTAATTAATTTATTCAGTTACAATAAATGGAGGGATTATTTGTAGGGATTGATTGTCGTGGTGAATGGGTCAAGAAGAAAAATCGATACATTTGGCGTTGGAAGGATGGTAAGAAACGGGGAGGGTCGGTAGGGATGACTGTCGAAAGAAATATTTTGTATGATGATTTTGTGAATTTAGTCATGAAAAAATATGGATACAATTGTCAACTGAAAGATCTTGTCATGAGTTACATTCCCCATTTTTTTCATAATGAGAAGGTCTTACCTTTTAAAATAATTGATCAGCCTAGTTTGGTTGTTTATTTGGGAGGAGCAGAGAAATCGCCCATATTAAGAGTCTACTGGATGAAAATTCTATTGAGGGGGATCATAATCTAGAAGAAGACCAACAAGATATGTTAAATGATGAATTTGATGATATGGACAAGAATAATCACGATGCTGAAATTGGAAAAGATGACGTGCCGAACTTTGAGAGCCACAATCCTCCTATACCTATTGTTGGCAGCAACATTCTGTATTCTTCTCAATCATCACGTGTGAATAATGTTCGAGATGATGAAACCGGTTTATATAAGGGAATGACATTCAAGAACATGGAAGAACTGACAAATTCATTGAAAATTGCTTGCTTGAAAAAAGATTTTAGACTGAAAAAGGTGATCAATTCTCGTAATGTGTTTTCTTTTAAATGTTCATATCTGGAGTACAATTGGTGGCTGAGGTCTGTGAAATTTACAAGTAGCGACAGGTTTGTCATTAGAATCTATGAAAAGTACCATACGTGTGGTTCAGAGCATCTTACAAGCCATAATCCCCATGCCACAACAAAAGTCATAGGTAAGTACTTTGAAAATAGGTTTTCCAATAGTAAAGGCCTATCCACAAGAGACATGTCAAATCAACTCCGCACAAAATTGGGTTGTAAGGTAAGCTATTGGAAGATTTATAAGGGCATGTAGCATGCTAAGTCTAATGTTAGGGGAACACATGAGCACGGATATGCAGTGCTTAATGTGTATCGTTATATGCTTGAAGTTGCAAATCCAGGAAGTAAGACGGCATTGTTGCTCGATGAAAATGGGAGGTTCAAGTACTTCTTTGTATCGTATGCCGCTTGGATAACTGGTTTTTAAGAAATGAGAAAAGTAATAGCCGTTGATGGGACATTCCTGATGAGCAAGNTTGTCATTAGAATCTATGAAAAGTACCATACGTGTGGTTCAGAGCATCTTACAAGCCATAATCCCCATGCCACAACAAAAGTCATAGGTAAGTACTTTGAAAATAGGTTTCCCAATAGTAAAGGCCTATCCACAAGAGACATGTCAAATCAACTCCGTACAAAATTGGGTTGTAAGGTAAGCTATTGGAAGATTTATAAGGGCATGTAGCATGCTAAGTCTAATGTTAGGGGAACACATGAGCACAGATATGCAATGCTTAATGTGTACCGTTATATGCTTGAAGTTGCAAATCCAGGAAGTAAGACGACATTGTTGCTCGATGAAAATGGGAGGTTCAAGTACTTCTTTGTATCGTATGCCGCTTGGATAACTGGTTTTTAAGAAATGAGAAAAGTAATAGCCGTTGATGGGACATTCTTGAGGAGCAAGTATGAAGGAGTTTTGCTATCGGCGGTGGCACAAGATGCTGAGAATCATATATTTTCAGTGGCTTTCTGTGTTGTGGACAAGAAATGCAATGTCTCATATGAATATTTTTTTCAAAACATGAGAAGCTTTGTAGATGATATTGATGAATTGTGCATTATTTCTGATAGGCATCCAAGTATTCGAAAGATGATTTCGATTATCTACCCTGCATCTCATTATGGTTGTTACATGAGATACCTTGGGGAAAATATTCAAAATAACTTTCACAATTCAAAGGTAGTGACCCATTTTTATAAAGCAGCAAAGGCGTACAATAGATGTGGGTTCAATGACCATTTCAATCAAATAAGAGATTTGGTACCAAAGGCGGCTGAAACTCTTAAATGTATTGGATTCCACACATGGAGCAGGGCATTTTGCCTGGGAAATAGGTACATTATTGTCTATACCATCTCGTTTGACTTTATTGTAATTTTATGTGTTTTAATTGATTTTTATTTTTTGTTGTGTAGATATAACATTATGACGTCAAACATCGCGGAGTCAGAGAATTCTATGTTTGATGTTGAAAGAGAATTTCCCATTGTCGCTCTATTTGATGAAATAAACAGGAGATTTGCACTTTTATTTCACTAGAGGCGTATGGAGCTGGTGAACTCTGCAAATAGATTTGTTCATTCAATTGAAAAAGACATATCAAAGTAAGTTAACGCGGGCAACAAGTTGTTGGCTCATCAAATCGCTAACTACAAGTTCAGTGTCACTGGTCATGGTGATGTTGCTACGGTGGATCTACAAAGAAGAACTTGTACTTGTAGAATTTTTGAATTGGACAAAATACCTTGTCCACATGCCATGGCAGCGCTTCGAGCCCAATATGGTGTCGATTTTAGAAATCAGATTTATGAGTATTCCTCTTCATATTATTCAGTGAAAAAATACATAATGGCATATTGTGAGGAAATTCACCCGGTGCCACCTGAAGATTCTTGGATTGTCCATTTGGATGTCATAGAGAGAGAAATACCTCCCCCATATGTTGATCAAAGCAAACCTGGAAGAAGGAGATATAAGAGACGGCGTGGAGTTGGTGAATCATTTTCAACAAGAAAAAATAAGTGTTCCGTATGTAGGGACTTTGGCCACAAAAGAACTACATGCCCAAATCGAAATGCTCCATAAGTGTTGTTGAATTTTAATGAATGTTCTTTTTTATTTGAGGATGACGTTCCCTACCTTCTTATCTTAATTTGAATCAACTTATGTTATGTTATTTATATAAAATCTTTGATTTATTTAATTATGTGTTGCTACTTACAATAGAATATTACATATGTTTCAACATATGTCAATTATGTGTTAGATTTTACAACAGAATATTGCATATGTTCCAACATATGTCAATTATGTGTTACATGTACTACAGAATAACGCATATGTTCCAACATATATTAATTATGTGTTAGATCTTACAACATAATATTACATATGCTACAACATATGTCAATTATATGTTACAAGTACTACAGAAAATGCATATGTTCCAATATATTTTTAATAAATAATTATGTGTAAGGTGTGTGAACCATCAATCAATAATTACTATCATTGGAACAACTTTCAAGAAAAAAATGAATTACAACTCTTCATATTTTACCTTTTTTTCCAAAAAAAAATAAGTACTTTTATTTGAAAAGTCAAAAGTTGTGTCTCCTTCTTCTATTCGTCTTCAAAAGTTGCAACTTTTCACACATTTCATTTTCCTGGCATTATATAAGAAATCTTGAAAGAATAAGAAATCTTCAAAAATGACTATGAGTAAAAAAAACTACAGTGAATCCCTTTCGAGGGAACTACTAATTGATATCGTTGAAAGGATTGCTTCCTACTCCCTCAAAGATTTAATAAGGGTTAAATTAAGGTATGTATGTATTAAACAATTTTCGCTCTTTAATTTGATTTCCTAACCATTTGATTTGATTTATCAGCTCAAGGGTCCTCAATGAAGTCGCTAATTAACCTTCTGTATATCAAAAGGTAACATTGGTCAGCAATCCTTATCGTAAATGGTCCATAGTTCAAGAAGCCATTTCTTTCCTGGAAATGTGCAGAGTATCGGGGAATTTAGAAGCCTTAGACAGAAAAGGCGTGGTAATTTTTTTATGTTTTTCGTATGTATTCACGTTTTTATCAATGTATTTTACCTTTTAAATGTGTTATTTCTTATGTAGTTTGATTTTTTCAACCGTAACGATCCAACTGCATTGGAAATGATTAATCAAGCAGCAGACGGTGGCCACATTGGTGCATCCTATTGGCTTGCCATAATTTCAATCTTCAATGGCGATGAATCCATGAGAGAAGGTTTAATGTTCATTGCCAACATGAAAAAAACGAAGCCACTAAAAGTCAAAAGATGTCGACATAATTTGCGAAATATTTTAGATGGAATGTGGGTGCCAAAACCTCATTTGTTGGGAGGAAGACCCATTTTGTTGCACTGTTCATCAATTTGAGCAAATTAGACGTAGAAATGGTTGGCCCATGGGAAGCGACAATGAAGATGATATTCGTTGTGATTGAGAACTAGATTATGTAATTAAATTTCTTCCTTATACCACTGCGTGGTATTAATTAATTTGTCATCTGTGGCAACATATGTACATAACTTGCAAACCAAATTCATGGTGAAAAAGGTTGCCTTTTTGTGTTTTGTACTTATTTTTGAATTTGTTCTTTATAAAATGTTTAATCCAAAAATATTTGTTTTTTTTTCATGGTGTTCTCATTTTGACCATCCTTGAAATGTCATATGTGGCAACATATGTACGTTCTGTGGTATAAAATGTTGTATTTAACAGTTTAAACTTCAACAAATATGTCATATGTGGCAACACGTGTATAACTTAAAATGTGCTTTTTGGGGTTAATTCAATTGAATTACAGTCTAATATAACAACCTCCTTCATTAATTACAACTCTTCATATTTTACCCTTTTTTCAAAAAAATTAAGTACTTGCATTTGAAAAGTCAGAAGTGCCTCTTCGTCTTTAGAAGTTGCGATTTTTCACATTCATTACATAAATAAGAAGAATACAACAATAGAAGGTCCTTTCATTTAATTTTCTCCAAGATGGGAAGGAAGAATAAGAAATCTTCAAAAATGACTATGAGTAAAAAAAATACATTGAATCCCTTCCGAGGGAACTACTAATTGATATCGTTGAAAGGATTGCTTCCTACTCCCTCAAAGATTTAATGAGGGTTAAATTAAGGTATGTATGTATTAAATAATTTTCTCTCTTTAATTTGATTTCCTAACCATTTGATTTGATTTCTCAGTTCCAGGGTCCTCAATGAAGTCGCTAATGAACCTTCTGTATATCAGAAGGTAATATTGGTCAACATTCCTGTATTTATATGGCCATGTTCAGTTGTTCGAAGTTGCACTTCTTTCCTGGAAATGTGCAGAGTATCGGGGAATTTAGAAGCCTTATACAGAAAAGGCGTGGTAATTTTTAATGTTTTTCGAATGTATTCACGTTTTTATCAATGTATTTTGCATTTTAAATGTGTTATTTTTTCTGTAGTATGATTTTTTCAAACGTAGCGATTCAAATGGATTGGAAATTCTTAGTCAAGCAGCAGACGGTGGCCACATTGGTGCAATCCTATGTGATTGCCATAATTTCAATCTTCAATGGTGGTGAATCCATGAGAGAAAGCATATTGTTCATTGCCAACATGACTCCACTAAAACTCAGAAGATGTCGAGAGAAGTTGCTATATACTTTATATGGATGGGTGCCAGAACCTCATTTGTTGGGAGAAAGACCAATTTGTTGCACTGTTCAAAACCTCCACTTTCGTTGTGAATTATGTAGGTGTGATTTAGAAATAGATGAAGTAGTTAAATTTCTGTATTAATTAAATTTTCATGTGGCAACATATGCATGTTCTATCTTTGAATTTGTTCTTTATAAAATGTTTAATCTAAAAAAAATTGACATTTTCCCACTACAACATAAAAGGTATTTAGCGGCAATTAAAAAAGGCATTAACTATGGCCGCTATAGCCATTACCAGCCAATGTACCTTGGCCATTGTATTGGGGGTCGGTAAAGACTTTTGCAGCCTTTTGGACAAAAGCTGGTAAAACCAAGCTCTTTTGCTGCTAAAACTCATTCGATTTAGTGGCAATTTGATGCGGCAATTTATAAGGCTGCTAAATCCAATCCTAAGCGATTAGTTATTCTCATGTCGCGTCCATTTTTATAGCCGGTAAAAACAACTAAATTGCCGCTAAAACACATTTGTTCTAGCGGCAATTGGTTGCGACAATTTAGATGGCTGTTAAATCCAATAGAAATAGTTAGTTATGCTTGTGTAGTGTCCATTTTTATAGCTGGTAAATCCTGCTAAATTGCCACTAAAACGCATTAGTTCTAGTGGCAATTAAAATAGTTGTTAAATCAAATTTAAAACGACAATCATGCTTATGTAGCGTCCATTATTATACCCGGTAAATTCAATAAAATTGCCGCTAAAAGTTCAGATCTTTAACGACAATAGTTTGGTGGCAATTATAAAGGCTAGACTATCCTAATTTTTATGGCTAGAAAATTCACTTAGTTTGACGCTAAAAGTCACAAACTTTAGCGATCAATTGGTTAGCCACAATTAATAATGACTACATCCACTCATAAATTCAACAAAATTCTAATCAAAAGAGAGCTTATTACAGGCAATGAAATTTGTCAAATGCCAAAAAATATATAATAAAATTCAGAAAATATAATATATCTCATAAATCCTAGACAAACGAAAGAAAGTATAATCCAAACTATAGTATCACAACTTAAAAACTAAACTTATTTGAATGAAATATCTTATATCATTATATAACCAATCCAATAAAATAATGTCTTCAAAGAATTTCCACGATGGTTCGCCGTACTGAAATATTTCATAAGCAAAATTTGTGAACATCATACAGTATGACCTAAAATAATAAAATAAATGTGTCAAAAGATGAAATCCAATTGATAAAAACATCACGAGATAGGAATTATATCATCTCATAGAAAACAACTCAAGGATTCGAAGTCACTTGGATCTCCTGTGTAGATTATGATATAAAGTTCGTTCATGTTTTTATATGAGATCACTAATATTCAGCAATACAAATAACACATATGGATCAGACAAACTACATTATAGGGGCTGGAGATGATGCCAATGAATTTGTGATAAAACTAAGGACTGGTTCCACTAAGATGCTTCCACAAATGGTCACCTCAGTGAAAGCTTGAACCCAAGTGATGAACTCAAAGAAGAAGTAGGGCCTATTCCAGAATGGACTAATGGTTATAATATGAATGATGAGCAGATAGATGTAGAAAGAACAATGCCTAGTCCAAAACCAGTTAACAGTAGTAATAAGGATGAGGAGAAGTAGATAGATGGAGTAAAAACAGTGCATAGTCCAGAACCAGTCAACGGAAGTAATAAGGATGAAGAGCAGCAGATAAATGGAGTAAAAGCCATTAGTCCAGAACCAGTTAACGGTAGTAATAAAGATGAAGGGAAGCAGTTGGATGGAGAAAAAAACGTGTAGTCCAGAACCAATTAACAGTAGTAGTAAGGCCGAACAACAAATAGATGGTCCAGACAACGACTTTGTTTCTATTCTACAAGGAGAACGTTTCCCTTTAAAGGCAAAAGTGACAGAAAAAGAATCAACTGGTCCAGAACCAATTGGTGATGCTACTAAGTACTGATCATCAAGGACTGAAATAAATGATTCCCCTACTATGGAACTAGGAAATGTGAATGACAGGACCAATGAGCAGAAAAATGTTTCTATTTCTGACACTTCAACTTCTGTGAACAATACTGAAATTTCAGTAAGGGGTAGAGCGACTGTAGATGATGAAATTGCATTGGACTGGTCCTTACCAATGCCAATATACAGTTATACCAACAAAACCTATAGATAAAACAAACTACGCTTCAGGCCTAGAGAGGCCTAGAGGGGAGCAGTTTCTGGTTCGATGGGCTATTCCACGGCTGCACGATATAGATGTATTATCAAGAATGGTTGATCCATCACTAAATGGTTGTTATCCATCCAAGTATCTGTCTCGATTTGCTGCCAAAATTTCCTTCTGTATTAAGGTCAATCTCTTCCTTTAAATGTTTCTTATAGCTCTTTAATGAAGTGTAAAGTCCCACTTACAGATTATAGTCTCTTCCTTTAAATGTTTCTTATAGCTCTTTAATGAAGTGTAAAGTCCCACTTACAGATTATGAGTTTCTGCGTATGAGAAACTTTACTGGTTATACTTCATAAAATGATTCTCCAATCTACCTAAATTCTGGTGTTTTGATTAAATGACTCTGTTTTGGATAAAATTACTTTATCATAGACTACATATAACTATTACCAACAAGAAAACAAACTCTATGTTCGAGGGTTGGCAACAATGCTGATGAATTTGGGATAAAATTCAAGGAGTCTGGCAAGTCATTAACAATAGTTATCTCAATTAGAAAAGGCAGAAGCAACGGAATATCTATCATCTTAAACAAAGAAATGAGGGGATGAGGTGTATAAGGATTACTTTGAGTAATCGTACCACTAATACTCAGCTATATCAACAGAACTTATAGATAAATCTAACAACACTTCAGCGGCTGGAAGTAATGCAGATTACTTTGAGATAACATTCAAGGGCTGGCAAGGCATCAACATGAGTAGTCTCAATTGGAAAATGCAAAATTCATGGTGATGTAGATAGACTAAAATAGAGAAAGGATGGGACGGGCTGTATAAGGAGTACCTTAAGTAATTAGAACACTAATACGCGACTACACCAACAAAACCTATAGATAAAACTAACTAGACTCCAGGCCTAGTGGGGACCAATTTCTGGTTCGATGGGCTATTTCACAGGCCTAGAGGGGAGCAGTTATCTCAATTAGAAAATGCAGAAGCAATGGAATATAGATTATCTTAAACGAAGAAATTAGGGGATGAGGTGTATAAGGATTACTTTGAGTAATCGGACCACTAATACTCAGCTATTTCAACAGAACTTATAGATAGAACTAACAACACTTCAGCAGCTGGCAACAATGTAGATGACTTTGAGATAACATTCAAGGGCTGGCAAGGCATCACCATAAGTAGTCTCAATTGGAAAATACAAAATTCATGGTATGCTGATAGTCTAAAACAGAGAAAAGATGGGATGGGCTGTATACGGAGTAGCTTCAGTATTTAGAACACTAATACACAGCTATACCAACAGAACCTAAAGATAATACTAGCTAGACTTCAGGTCTAGAGGGGACAAGTTTCTGGTTCGATGGGCTATTCCACAGGCCTAGAGGGGAGCAGTTATCTCAATTAGAAAATGCAGAAGCAATATAATATATATCATCTTAAACAAAGAAATTAGGGGATGAGGTGTATAAGGATTACTTCGAGTAATCGGACAACTAAAACTCAGCTATATCAACAAAACTTATAGATAGAACTAACAACACTTCAGCAGCTAGCAACAATGTAGATGACTTTGAGGTAACTCAAACAGTAGCACCAAAGGGAAAATATGAGTAATACCATGAGAAGTTGGAGTTTTCAGCAACACTAGGTTTCCATGTTGTTTGTGCTATTTGTCTATGGCCACTATCAGCATCGGGAAACTGAAAAATATTAGCACATTAGTTAACAATACTCTTATACTATTAAATTTCATTAGAAATAATGTCTAAAACTTATGGAAACGAGTTACCTGTCCACTTGAGGTGCCATTGATATTTTGAGGCATGGATTCATTAAGAGCATGTTTGCGCATAAATTGTCACATTTGGAGTAATTCTAATTGCATATTATCTTGATTTTGTTTAATTATATTCATTTCATCATTTTGTTTCGCCTTCAATTCAGTTATCCCTTGTTCTAACCTCTGTACAATTTCATTAGATGAATCCTCTTCATCAATTTTCTCTAAGAAAGATCTACTACCCCATAAAACAGAAGGAGTTGAACCAAGTCCTAAACCACTAACATACCCACTTCTTTCATTTTCTAATACATGGGAATACATATCGCCTTTCCAAGCAACACGGTGAGGAGGTTGGTCAGTAGATCCCTCACTATTGCTCTTCTTCTCATTTATCATGTCCTGACCAAAGAAAACATATTAGATCCAATTTGGAATTCAATTGTTCACTTTTTATATTCTTTCCTTTATGTTTTCCAATGTAGAAAATAAAAGAAAAAATAAATCTTACAATTGCTTTGGCCAAATCATCATCCAACGGTCTACCATCCACACGTTGTTTATGAGTTAAGAATAATATTTCTGCTCGTGTAGGCTCTCTACCATTTGCAGTCTAATACAATAAAATTGATGTCATCTATTCTTAACAAGAAGAGTTAAATTATTATAGTTTTTAATTTCAATAGGTTTTCCTGCTCATTCATCAAGGTCGCAATACTTTTGGATCCTCCTGTGTGAGGCATCTTTTGCTTGGTCCTATTATATCTATTTGCTTGGGTACGTCTCTGTCATTGAAAAATTAAAACGATATCTTATGATTTATAAATAAAAATTGAGCATAACAAAAATCTAAACACTATGAAAATTAGCAACTAGGAGAATGATGTAAATATTTGTTGATACCTTAGCTTTGTCGGAAAGCCAATAAGATACAATTTGTACGATAGATATGTAGCAAAAAGGACAATTTGCTAAATTTCTTACATCCAGGATATAGTTCTTCATTTGCCTCCTTCATGAGCTGTTCAAATTTATCAATCTCTTGATGGGATTGATTTCCAGATGTATGAGTAGCATTTTCCTGTAGGTTTGGCTCCATATCGACCCTTTCATTGACATCAATATCGATAGATTGTGTACAACCTCCAAAGGCATCATGTATCATTCCTTTTATATCATCACCTCCTAAAGTTGACTGACTGCAATTAGTTACTTGAATATTGTTTGATCTATTTAGAGACTTTCCGTGACAAAACCAAGTATCATATGATGGCAAAATACCATTAACCACAAGATGATCATAAGTTGTATCCCGATTTACTTGATGAAAAAGCACACATTCTGTACAGGGACATGCAATTTTGTCTCCATCTTGTTTTTCAGAAAAAGCATGATTTATAAAATCTTTGACTCCATTCAAGTATTCTTTACTAACTCTATCACAATACAGTTGACAGAGTTAGTAAAGAATTACTGTAAGAACTAAAGATATGTTATTTCTAAAATTATCCATAAAGTTGAAGATTTTCTTTCTTTCAACAATTACTGTAAGAACTAAAGATACGTTAGTAAAAAATGGTGGAATTTATTAATGTGTAAATGCATAACTCACAAGATGTCATTTTAATAATTAAAATTATCAAACAGAAAATCGATACTAATTATATTCATGGAGGAAACTTGTCTATAATAATCTTGGATGTCCTAACTGGTTTATACGCCGAGGTTAGCAATACACTTAAGGATTACGTAGACGACTCAAATGGGGTGCACTAACAGACCAGATTATGTGTTATGTAGCACGAATCAGTTGAGAACCTTTTCTTTAAGTGTCAATTTGATAGTATCATTTGGTCTTTAATTTTCTAAAATGCCTAAGGGTTTCCCAAATGTCTATGGGCTGGTCTAATAAGATTAGTTGGGCGTTACAAAATGCTAGAAGAAGTTCTAGTGAAGCGCTAATCTCAATTATATTACTAATAGATTGTGTCTACCATTTATTGTTAGAGAGGAACCATCAAGTTAAAACATGTAAAGTAAAGCCTATTCTAAGAAGGATTGCTCAAAATATTCATGTTCGAGAAGAAATTGTAGAACCTACATGCAGTTTTGTAAGAGCTCTTACTTTCAGATTTAAGCATTTAATAGTTTAAGTATTTCGAGATTCTGATTGTAATACACTTAAGGCTTACGTAGATGGCTAAAATGGGGTGTACAAACTGACTTGATTGTATGTTATGTAGCAGTAACCTGAGAAAATTGAGCACCTTTTCTAAAAGTTACAATTTACTTCTATCATTTGTCTCAACTTCTATGATGCCTAAGGGTATACCAAACGTCTATGAGATGGTCTGTTGAAGTTAGTTATGCTATACAAAAATTCTTTAAGAAGTTCTAGTTAAGTTGAAATCTTAATCATCATACCAGCAGATTCTATCTACCATTTATAGTTAGAATGAAACCATTAAGGTGCAGCTTGCATAGTTAAGAATATTCTAAGAAAGGTTGTTCAAGATATTCATATATAAGGAGAAATTACAGAAACTACATATGATTTTGTAGCTCCTACTTACAAATTTAAATTTCTGACTGTTCAAGTATTCAAAGCTTCTGATTACAATATACTTAAGACTTACGTAGACAGCTGAAATAGGGTGTACAAAGTGACCTGATGGTGTGTTATGTAGAATGAATTTGAGATTATTAAGAACCTTTTCATTAAGTGTTGATTTACTGCTATTGTTTGGTCCCAAGTTCTAAGATACCTAAGCGTGTGTTGAATATCTATGGACTGATCTTTTGAGGTTAGTTTTTTTTTATGACAAGGGAAACCCGCAGCCGTTACCCTTTGGGTGCGCACAGGGTAAAACCCCCGCTCCTATGCAATAGCTCGCAAACCACATAGGAGAGGTAACCCGCACTAGGCAAGCCCGGTGCGACGAGCTCGACCCAAAAGGCAAACCCCTTGCTTTCGCAAGTAAGGGGTTTCGAACTTGAGACCTCCAACATGAAAGTCCCAAGCTCAAACCACTGGGCCACCCCTAAGGGTGATCTTTTGAGGTTAGTTGGGCTATACAAAATGCTATAAGTAGTTCTTGTTACGCTGCAATCTTCACGATATTACAAGAAGTGATACAACTGTACAAAAATAAAGCAGTGAAATGGAGACAAAATATCTATGGGCTGATCTTTAAGAGATGAAGCAATCGCTTTAAATAATACTGCACAAGAGAAAAACTAAAATAGTTTAATAGTGGCAAAATTTTGTTGCATGTGCAGGTATCATCAATATTGAAGGATTGCATCTTCAACAACTAATTATAAAATGTTGGAAGATGAAAGGGAATGCAAATTTCAAAACAACAGATAGGGCTATACCTGCAGTTATCATGTGGGAATTATGGAAGATGAGGAGCTTAAGAAGACATGACAAAGATATCACTTAGGAAGAATGATCCAGCAAGTTCAAACTACCATTCAATATGTGATCAAAGTGAACTACACATGGCTATATGACAGTCCAAAGGATAGGAATAGTTTTGTAATCTTTCTAGAAAGTTACAAATCTAAAGTTTTCTACCATGAAATCAAATAGGAGGCACCTACTGCAGAGAGGATAAAATGTAATACCGATGGAGCTAGTAGGGGAAATCCGGGTGAAAGCTCTTATGGGTTCTGCATTAGAGACTGACATATAGATTTAATGTAAGCTGAAGCCCAGCCACTTGGTTTTACAACCAATATGGTGGTTGAAACAACGTCAATTTTCAAAGCGATGCTTTGTTGCAGACAGAGAAAGTGGAACAACATATTTTTAGACACTGATACTTTAA
The DNA here is from genome assembly GCF_019186545.1 of Solanum stenotomum. Lineage (NCBI taxonomy): Eukaryota > Viridiplantae > Streptophyta > Magnoliopsida > Solanales > Solanaceae > Solanum > Solanum stenotomum. Next base: position 41,875,264 of record NC_064290.1, read on the forward strand.
GTCTAACTAAGATGTTGAAGGAAATTTGGGATTGCCCCTGGAAATTAGCAGAGATGACAGAGGAGATAAAACAAGAAATGAAACATGCAGGAGCTACTATTAAACATGTTTTCAGAGAAGTTAATACGGTAGCAGATCTACTGGCTAATATAGCACTCACACAACAAGAAGCAGTTCAGAAAAATTATACATTGCAGATTGAAAAAACAATTGTAGCAAGTAAGCTCACAGTAGAGAAACATAGAAAAGAATAAGAGAAGAAGAGAAGAAGAGAAGAAGAAGAATGTTACTTATGTAATAAATTTCGTCTCATATTTACTTTATGACGACTACTAAATTTTTTTAGCAATGAACAATGTATTTTCAAATTACCAATTGCGCAAATCATATAGTTGTAAAAGTGTACTATATCACACACTAAGTAATGAAATTTCATCGATTCGCCTTGGTTTCAACAGGGACACAAGGAAAAGTTCTTAGTTTCTAAACTTAGAGAAACAATCTTAAGAATCAAACATTCTTTTTCAATTAACTCCAAAAATCGAGAAGAAATGCAGTTCCAATTTAATAACATCCTCAACTGGAACATGCACATCAACAGACTACAAAACTTTTTAAATAGTTTGATGTTTGTTTGAGATTCAAACAAATAGTCACGAGAATTGAATACATTAACAAACACCATAGCAAACAGATCAATCAATTGCCCAACAAATTAATGGTAGACAGATATCACACAACACACGTTCTAAACACAAAAAAATTACGTTTACAAAATCAAAAACTTGTGAAGTAGAATGTTTATCCAATGAAGACACCAAAGTGTAGGATACGATCAATTCTGTCAAAACCTACAGAAAAATGAAATACATAACATAATTGAGAAACCTTCAAACTTTACATGAATCTCGAAGTCAATTCTTATTCTATCAAAACCTACAGAAAAATAAAATACAAAATAGAATTGAGAAGCCTACAAACTTTACATGAATCCCGAAATCAATTCTTATTCAATTTGTTAACAAAACTTGACCCAAATATTCTAACAACTACTATGTGATAGGATTTCGTTTCAATAAAAACATGATATTGTACCATTAATTTTTGGATTAATTGCTTAGAATAATGTATATGAAGAATTTGAAACTGGAATTTCTATCAAATTAAAACTTGGATTACCTGTGAAGATGGAGAATAGGGCAGAGCTAGTGAAACGCTATCGTGAATAGGGCAGAGTTGCAGATCGATATATTGGGCAGTCGACTGAAGCGGGAATAGAGTTTTTCTTTTAACTTTTTAATTTTAAAGTTTATTATTAATAATTGGAGGGAATGGTTAATTTGTACTAGAAAATTTTGGAGGGAAAAAAAGTGTGAAAGTTGAGTTCTATTAATGACTTTTACTAGCAAATATATTTTATTTGTCACTAAAAATATATTTTTTAGTGGCTATAGTTCATTAGCCACTAATATCTCAGCTAAAAGAATTAATTAGCGACAAATAATTAATTGCCGTTAAATAATTGCCACTATAACCCTGCTTTGTAGTAGTGTCTCATTCCTAAAGCGCTCAATTTATCGATTAACATATCCTTGAAGTGTCATATGTGGCAACATATGCACGTTCTGTTTGATAAATCGCAACATGCATGTAATATGTGGCAACATATGTATATCATAAAATGGTCTTTTTGGGGTTAATTCAATTAAATTATCACCTAATTCAACATGTAACACTACTATATAGTCCTACAACATGTCTAAATACAGAATTATGGTCTAATACAACAACCTTCAATCAATTTTATCAATTATTTTTACAAAGACTATCATCTCACTAGTTCATCATACAATGACCAAGTAACTCCATATGATAGTTATATAACACCCTTGTAAATCATTGTTCCAAGTGTTATGACATATTTTTATTGCTTAATTATGGTTCAAAGTACTAAAATTTGATATTTTCCCATTCCTAAATTGCTCAATTTATCGATTAATCGATCCTTGAAGTGTCATATATGGCAACATATACGCGTTCTATTTGATAAATCGCAAGAGACATGTAATATGTGACAACATATGTATATCATAAAATAGTTTTTTGGGGTTAATTCAACATGTAATGTAACGGATCATTCTAGAATACTCCGCTAACACACATTCCACTCACTCTCACTCATTATAAAAGGGTTAATTAGGGTTCCCTTTATTCTTTCTCCTCTCCTCCTCTCATCACACTCAAATTTCCCTGAGAAGATGCTACCACCTTGGACAAATTTAAGTCTCTGCATGCTCTTGTTGTGGGTGATCAACGTAATTATGTTGTTCTCAGTTAATGTGATGTCTTCTTCATGTGTGTTCTCAGTGCATGGATGATGTTCGTTGTTTGTTTTTGTCGAATCTTTGTCTAATTGAGAGTAACTTCATCATTTGGTAAGTCTTCTTACTTTATATATAACATCATGTCTACTGTAACGGCGTGTATGGGGTAGTTAACTATAGTTGTTTATTTTTCTATAGGTGGTCTTGTGACAGAGTGCATGGGTAGCTCTGATCCACCACCATTCAAGAAAGAATGTTGATGCCCCTCCAGGTTTAATCGCTCAATATTGACTCCAGATCCTCCAATCAAGTCTTTTTTTGCTGGCTGAAGTAGAAGTATAGGGCTAGAACGTTTTAGATGTAAATTTTGTTGTTTTTGTTGGCGTTAATGCCTTGTAAATATGGATATGTAGTCTAGCCTAGCCTTGCATGTCACTAGTTCAACTAACAACTATCAATGACATGTTTATGTTTATGTTTAATGTTTCCAAGTTTATATGCTTGAACTCCTCTCTATTGATGGTGATACTACTTGAATGTACATATCATTGACATATGTTGCAACAGCTTAAAAAATGTATGTACTTTATAAAAGTCATAAGCAAGCCCAACCTGTCCCTGTCCCTTCGGGGACATCCGATTAAAAATAGGCAAGCCCAACCTCTAAAACTGGCCCAATCGTCCCATTATTTCATTTCTAGAAGAAATATATATATTAGGGTTTTTATTTTCATTTCAAAAATATGATTTTCATTTTCTTTCTTTCACTTCACTTCGGTTCCTCTTTGCGCTTTCTCTCTCCTCTCTCTTTCTCTTTCTTTGCATGGATCTGGGATCTCTGGAGTGCATGGGATATAATTATGTTTTTTATTTCATCAGTCTTTTTTGTTCTTTGTTTTTTAACACGCAACTAATTTGATTGGCCTTTGGTTAAACCAAATCTCAGCCCTGTCATGTATTGTCAAATCAATAAAATCATCAATTTTGAAATATAGACTAGGTTGGGTAAGAATTTCTGAGTTCTTTAAATATAGATCAGTCCTCTAGATCTAGATCTAATGAATGAGTTTTGTTTGTTTTTGTTACTTTTGATATAATGTCAAATGCAATATTGAATCGAATTTGTAATGATGAAAATGATCCCATGTTGGGTGTGAAAATCTGTTGCAAACATGGAGACTTACTTTCAATGCAAACTTCATGGTCGAAGGACAATCCAGGTCGAAGATTTTGGTCTTGTCCACGCTATCGTGTATGTACATTTCTACATCTTAGTTTGGAGACTTCTCTTTATCTTGCTTTTTTTTAATTTAAATTTCTTTGTGGTGTGTATTTTAGGAGAATGCATGCAACTTCTTTAGATGGAGGGATCGTGAGATGTTGATATTCGATCCAAGTTCGTTATTCTGAGATTGGCGAATAGAATTAAGGAGTAAGAAATTGATGATGAAAATCATATTAAAAGAAGTAACAAATATGTGATGAATGAGAAGAAGAAGACCAAATGTTGTTACAACTGGAAGCTAATCTTCATGTTGTTTGTTGTTGTTTTTTTTCTATTTTTAAGCATTACGAAGAAGAACACTGTGGAGGATGGAAAATTCATATGTAGTTGTGTACAACCATTAAAATTATCATAGTTGTGAAAATAAAATAAATAAACATAGTTTTGCACTCCTGTTCCAACATTTTTACTTGTTCTTAACATAACATATGAGTCAAATGTTGCTACATATGAGACATATGTTGCTACAGATGACTCATCTGTTGCTACAGATGCCTCAAATGTTGTGACATATCACCCTTATGTAGTAACGTTTGACCATTTGAGGCATATGTTGCTACAGATAACCCATATGTTGCTACATATGAGATATATATTGCTACATATGAGACATATATTGCTACAGATGACCCATATGTTGCTAAATATGAGACATATGTAACAACATTTGATCAAGTACTTGCTCTCAATATAACATCACATACTATGTACTTGCTCTCAATATAAGATAAAATAACATAAGTGATAAAATAAAACATTGTCTTTAATTACAAACATATTATCAAGGCTCCAAGCTCCTAGATACTATCCCAGCAGCCCAAACCCATTGCATTCGACGAACTGCATTGTCACACAACAGGATTTTGGGAGGTTGAATTGATGCCTGGTAATCAAATGCTCAATAAATGCAAGTGAATATGACACGCACGCGGCTTTGCTATCATTTGTTACCATGGGTTCCAATCGACCTTTAAATTCCCATGGTTCATTGAGGAACTTATCTGACAAATGCTTCATTATTCCACTTTGCTTCAACAATTTTGGCAGCAACTCAAAGACAGGTTGTATGAATGTTAAAAACTTGGCATGTTCCATACCCATCAGCATGCAGTTATAAACATTCATGCAACCCTCGTGCAAGAGGATCTCAAGAGTCACAAAATGAGTTTTGTTAATGCTCATGACTACCAAAACCCTTTTTGCACCAATCCAATTCATGCCTCCAGGATATGGTCTAATGCCCCTGACATAGTTAATCATATCTTCATCCCATTCAAACTCATTAATTAACTGCGTAAAGCTTATGCCACCAACTGTTGTTGCCTCTTCGCTCATTTCATCATATCTTAGTTTGAAGTTGGAATAGAAGTTGAGATCCAGGATTCTATCTGTGGAATCATAGTACACAGGGTATCTCACATGTCTCTCCCGCATGAGGCTAATGATTTCATCAATATACTGAAATAAAAATAATATTAAAGAGTAAAGAAGAGTAATCATTGAAAAGATAAAACAAATGAACATTATAAATTGAAGGTACTAGAAGAGAAATATTACCCAGTCTTCCCACCAAATGTCCATGCTTGTCACGATCTTGAAATCTTCTCCACGAAAACAATGCATGTCGTATTCTGCACGCAGATCGTTTGCTCTCGCCAGGTCCACCAGTTTGTTCTTTTCAGCTATAGTCACACACTTATAAACATTCACATGTTTGAACTCCAGTACTTCCTCTCCTACGGCCATTGGAAATTCTCCAAAGATCTTCTTCTTCAAATTTTGTATTGCCTTGATAAAGGATTTTTTTTTCCTCTTGGCTTGTAGAGTATATGGATGCCGAACATTCTTTGATGGAATGACCTTGACCCCCCTTTTGTTTTAAAATTCATTGACAGTCTGACTCAATGTTTTAAGATACATGATAGAATCTTCATCTTGTTTCTTGCACCTCTCACAGAAAAAGCCAGAGCATCTTCTACAAGAGGTTGCCCCTTGGTCTTGTCCAGCACTAGCACCAGCACCAGCATCAATACCACGATCATCACCCCCATCAAAACAACTAATTCATTAGCAACTCTGTCTCTTTTGATGGTTCTTGCACCAGCCAATTCCATTTTAACTCTATCCACAACAAGATCAAATAAGGTTTCAACCAACCCCAAAGTAATTAGATATGACATTTGCAATTCCTTTTATGTTGGGACAAGCCATGGATGCACAACCTAAAATTATAAACATGAGTCATCCGTAGGAATATTTGGGTAAGATGTTGCCACAAATGTGTCATATGTCGCTACTGTGATATGTTGACACATATGGACATCTGTAGCAATATTTGTGTCACATGTTGCAATAGAGGGATCATATGTAGTAACATATGAGTCATCTGTAGCAATATTTGTATCATATGTTGCGATAGATAGATCATATGTAGCAACATATGAGTCATCTATAGCAATATTTGGGTCACATGTTGCTACATATATGGGTGTAATATAATAATAACTTACTGCATCATGAGGAGGGTTATAAAGATCTGGAATATTTTTGACAGTTTTTGTTTTTTATCTCAGCCATCTCAATATCCTTGGAGATGAGATCTCTTCTTCTGCATTTACTTGATGGGTCAAATGAGGAATGACTTCAAATGCCCAAGCCTATAAAAAAGGAAAACATGTCACGAATCAAATGTTGAATTATTCAATATAATATAAAAAGATTAAGAACATTTATGTTTACCAAGAAAGCCCATGGAAAGCCAAATAAGTTATTGGTCTTTGGTCCTAAAGGTTTCAACAAGTATTTAACAGTTAATTCAAAGCTCTCATGACCCCAAGGATAGTTGTTGAAAGCCTCAATATCCTGAGATAAATTCACCCATTTAAGGGATATGTTGTTGTTGAGATCTTTGGCCAAAAGTACATTATGTACAAACCAAAGTAAGCACAATGAATCCTTGTGCTCTCTTGGTGTATCCTCGACATTCAACAAATATATTAAATTAGGATTTTTGAAGCTTGTGCCAACAAGGGACATCAAGTCCTGCTCCTCAGTTGACTGTCTTGTTTCTTCTTTTCCTCCTTTCTTTTGTCTCTGTGATTCTTTTTTGACTATGAATTCAGGGACTGGCTCAGAAGAAGGATGGCATTTTAACCCTGAAACTATGGCAAACTCTCTTCTGCCAAAGAAGAGTGGCATGCCACAATAATTAATCAAAACCTCATCATTCTTTTCAGGATTCTAAAAAATGAACCTTCTTTTCAGAAGTTCATAGACCATGGTCATTTGAAAACGTGCATTATTATTCTCCGGTAAATCAAGAAAATGACCAAAACAACTATTCTGAAAAAAATCTTCCAAACCATTCTTCTTGAGGGTGATCCTGAAGGTGTCGAAAGGTTTTCCCATTGCTGACCTCATAATGCTATCACCAGTAGCATTAGGCTGCAAATGCACAGGAAAAGTGTGTGCATTGATAGTTTTGATCCCATCATCTTCAACTTCATTTTTTTCTTGTTCTTCTTCCTCAACTCCTTTTTGTTTTCCTTTGTCTTCATCAACTTCATTTATTTGTTCTTCTTCCTCCTCAACTTCTTTTTTATTTCCCTCTTCTTCCTCAACTCTTCTGCTCTTTCTCCATCATCATCTACTTCATTTTTTTCTTTTTCTCTTTCTTCATATTCTTTTTGAGAAAATTTTGCTTTTACTTGAGAAGAAGAAACTGCTTTAGATGCTAGTTCTTCTAAAAGAGTGGTAGTCAAATTTTCATTCTTCTTCCTACAAGTTCTAGTCCTAGGCCTCTTCTGGATCTTTGTATCAGTTGTTTCTTTTGTTAATACAATTTTTCTTTTGACATGAGCCATTATATTTGTATCTGCAACCATAAAAATCAAATATTTCTTAACAAAAATAACAACAACCAAACTCAACAACACAAACAACAAATACGATTCAATACCACACATGAACCAACCAACAAACCACAAAACCCTCCTTAAATCGTAACAACCGAACTACAAATTAAGATTTTTGAAATCAGATAATATTTCAAAAGGAATAACTATCCAACAATCCTACAAAGAAATAAGTGATAAAACCACTAAAAATGTCCTGATTTAATACCAGTAAGTATTTCTCAAAACCCTAATTAAATTTTACCTGACAAGATATCAACGATAAACTAGAAATGATGAGGGCAACGACGCCTTGTTATAGAAGAGGATCGCAACAGATTACCACTGATGTTGTAGAAAATATCGCAACAACAACCTTGATCTGTGAAGGAATAATGGAACGAGAGAAAGGAAAGAAAGAAGAGACAAGAAAACGAAAATAGTAAAAATAAATTAAATTTGGAATATGAAACGACCTTTTATATAGGAGAGGAGAGAGGAAAAAATTAAGGGACGATTGTTTTAAAACTTTTCGATCTTTTTTTTTGAATTTTGACAATTCAAAGTGTGAAATATGTTGCCACATATACCCTTTTTGTTGGGGCAAATACATATAATTCTGTGGTGTTTTTAACAACATATGTTATATACGTTGCCACAGACACCACATTTCTTCCTTTCCATCATAATTGATATTGATTCCAACAAAATAAAAATAATATTAATAATCATTAATATTAATATTATCAGCAAAAATGAATAATTGATGACAATATAATATTGCCACATATCTCCTTTCTATGACATATGTTGCCACATATCTTTTTTCTGTGACATATGTTGCCACATGTATTCTTTCTGTTAGGGAACATGCAAATAATTTTGTGGTATTTTTTACAACTGAGGTTATATATGTTGCCACAGGCACCACATTTCTTCCTTTCCATCATAATTGACATTTGTTCCAACAAAATAAAAATATTAATAATAATCATTAATATTAATATTATCAGCAAAAATTAACATTTCACCAATTGTTCTATACAACTTATCAACAAAAAAAGGTAATTCATAATGGTATACATAACCATCAATCTAATCAATAGTGGTAACCACAACATTTTCATCTATGAACTTTGCTTTTTTAGGTCTACGCCTCTGTGGATCTTCATTGTTACTAACATAGCCACTCTGAGCCTTTACAATCCCATAATTCCATAGGAGTGAGGCATATCTCAAGCGAAGGGATTGAGAAATAATTCCATCAGATGGAATTTGTAGTCCATCACTCAAAAATTCAGCGTATGCAACAACAAAAACTCCACAATCACTGCATGGTATATCAATTAGAAAATATAATAAACCTTATGTTAACATCACATTTTGATAGTGGTAAGACTAAAAAAGTAATGTGATAGTACTTACAGACTATTGCTCGCTTGCTGGGCAATACCAGTAACATGTATGACTTCAAATGGGTGAGATTTGTTCTTGCCCTGGTAAGTATCAAGAACTGACCAGTTGGTTCGGTCTTTTTGCTCATAAAATCTGTTGGATTCAAGGTACTTTGACAACTTTGTAAACAACTTTTGAATCTCGGCGCATAATTTTTTGTTAGTCCTAGATGAGGACATCGAATCATACACCTTTATGTGTCGTTCCTTCAATACAATGACTGCCAAGACCCAATAAAACTCCCCATTACAATTTACAGGGACATAAACCTCATATGTGAGGTGCCAAGGCAGTCCAGCAGGTATACCAAACCCTTTGATAGTGCCAACGATTTTATTCTCATATTAAGGAACAACACTGGCATTGTTAATGTATGTTTTGAAAAAACAATTAGTAGTGGTATATCGATATTTAGAATGACTTTGTTGCTTCGACTTCTTCCGCAAATAGTATAGAATGACATCCACATACTGCACAGAAGCATCAACAAGTGTTTTTCTGTATCAATTTATTTGTATGTATTCATATCTTAATCAAAAGATAAAAGTGGGCATGAATTTACCTCATCAATCCAGGACTTATTGGGTTGAGACATTACGTAGAATCGGTCCTTCTTCTTTGAAAATGCAAATACAAAATCAAGTTGTTTGTACTCAAGATCTGAGCAATTGGCTAAGTAGTGATCGTCCTTGTCTCTTCTGCAATTTTGTAATAAATAAATATTTAGTCGACAACAAGAAGAAATACTCTTAGAACAACTTTACTTTTTTGCATGATTCTTGTAAAGACCCTCGTTTATCCATTGTGAGAAGGATGACATTGGTTCAGTTGGACCCTCGTCGTCAATGTTAAAACCTTCAAATGGATATTGTTGCTTCATATCACAACTGACGACTTTGACTTTCTTCTCTTTCTCTTTCGCTTTTTTTTTCACTTTCTCCTTCTCCTTCTCCTTCTCCTTCTCCTGCTCCTTCTCCTCCTTCTTCTTATCCTTGCCTTTTGGGTTTGAGTGTGATACTGGAGCAGTAGTCATTGAATTTTTTCTTTCACTAATTATAGATAATGATTGGAAAATAGATTTTTTCAACCTCCTACACTTCAAAGGTTGTGAAATCTTCTTGGATGTATGAACATCAATATTATAAGTCATTTCCTTAAAAATATCAGTGAGTTCTTTAACACGACTAATAAAATAATCATGTTGCTGCTCACAATCTTCGCATAGACAAAAATAACATTTGATGTTAGAAGAGGAAGCAACACTAATAAAAGATTGAGTTGTTGTCATGGATGAAGCTTCTTGTATCATTTCATCTATAAGGTAAATGAAAAAAGGTTGAGAGTTTACAATTGATTATAAAATAATAATGGGTAGCAATTTATACTTATGTTGACACAAATGGATATTATGTTGACACAGATGTACCTTCTGTTGCCACAAATGAATCTTCTGTGGCCACACATAAATCTTCATGTGCCATAAATGAATCTTCTGTTACTACATATGACCATTTTGTTGCCCTAACACATAGGTGATATGTTCCAACATATGACAACTCTATTGAAATATATACCAACATATCACTAAAATGTAGCAACATACGACACATCTTTCAACAAATGAAATATATGTTGGATAACTGAATAAGACTATATTTTTAAAATCATATGAACAAAATTGTCACAAAATAACAACAAAAGCAACAAAAAATGATTTTTCACTGAATGTTAACAATTCATATACATTTCCTCAAAATTAGGGCTTTTTTGGGTTTGTTGATTGTCTTTCAAAAACAATAAATAATAGGTACCCTTACACTATTATTCAATTTTCACATCTATAGAACGATTTATTGTTCATTGACCCAAGAAAAAAACTTAGTATTGTTCGAAAATTGTAAAATCTTTCAAAAAAACTGACTTATCCATTTTAAGTCGAACACAATCTTCAGTTCAGAAAGAAGAGAGAGACATGGCTGGAGATGAGGAGGAAGATAAGATAATGAGGGAGAATATTTGTTTTGATAGTTGGATTTTTGGATTTTCGAAGGAAGAAGAAGAAGAGAAGAGAGAACGTTGGGAGAAAAAGAAAGAAAATTCTATTTTCTTTTACTTTTCTTTTTAAATGGTTTAGATAGAATTATAAAAATTGAAAAATGAAGTGTTTTTTTTGTATTGTATTTTATGAAAGATTAGAAAGTTTTAAAATTTTTAATTTGATCCCAAATTTACTTAATTACATTTTAAAAGTAAATTTGACCATTTCTTGATCAAAGTATCACAAAAACAAAATCCAAACTTAATTGAGACCTTTCATTTAATTGTCTCAACCTACAAACAGGGGTGAGACGAATAGAACACTATCCCTTCTTTGTAGAAAAAACCCCTCCTAGTTCACTCCTCACTCTGCAAGGAACGATGGCGGACCGTGATCGAACTCGAGACCGCGACCGTGACCGTGAACGGGATCGTGAGCGTGACCGAGAAAGGGACAAGGATAGAGACAGAGATCGGAAACGAGACCGGGAAGACCGTGATCGGAGAGACCGTGAACATTCTTTTACCCCTGACCTTAACAGAACTACTCGGCATACCCGCTCCCGTACTCGTTCCCCTTCCACTGACCGGCACCGACACCGCCACCGTTCTACCTCTCGTTCCCGTTCTCCCACTGACCGTCGCCACCGTCACCACCGCCGCAGGAGTCCCTCAGCTGAAAGTCCTCCAAGAAAAAGGCATAAAGATGATGGTGAACGGGATAGGGACAGGCGCAGAGAAGTTTCGGATTTTGTGGATGGGATAGCCAAAGAACAACAGAAACAGAAGAAAAAGAACAAGGACAAGGAGGATGGGAGTGGGAGTGGGGATGTTGGTGAAGGAGGAGAAGAGATGATGGATGAGGATGAGATTGAGATGATGAAGAAATTTGGGATACCAGTAGGGTTTGATTCTACAAAAGGAAAGCCAGTGGCTGGAAATGATGTAGGTGCTGTAAGAAAAGTCACCAAACGCCAGCCTCGACAGTACATGAATAGGCGTGGTGGGTTCAATAGGCCCTTGCCTGCTGAGTGCAACCGCTGAGCTTTTCAGGTTAGGGTTCTAATTTTCTCTATAAAGCCAAGAGCTTAGTACATTTATTTGGGGTTGGTTGTGGAATTTTGAGTATTAGAAAGTTGATTGTATGCATATCCTAGTAAATTGAAAAGAATTATGATGTTTGCTGGCAGATAAAAGGTAGTGAGCTTGTATGTTATTTGATTAGGGAGAAATATATCAGCAAAGTATGTTGTTTTGGATTTGTCTGAAGATTTATGAAGAAAAATGCAGACAGTGCAGTACAGTGAAAACCTACTGTAGTAGTAAGTTGTGTTTATCATTTGAAGTTTTGAGTGCATAACATGTGCATCTTTAACCTTATATGCGTTTAATTAGGCGTCAAACAAAGTGTTTGACTCAGGGGACTGGTTGCGGAAGCAGCTGTTTTTCAAGCTTTAATTCTGCCACCCCTTCTAAATAAATTAGATAATCTAAAAGTTCATTTGAAGAAATATTCCCTCTAAAGAGATTTTCTTTTAAAATTATCCTCATAGATTGTGGCACTGTTCTTTGTCCTTGTGTTGTGTTGTGTTCATGAAAAGATTGTTTAGAAAGAATTATGTGTCTGGGAAGCATTTGCTTGCTGATTTTGGTGGTATACTTTGAAGAGTGTGCAAGAGATCTGACAGTCATGGGAACGAGTGGAAACCGTTTATGCATTAACTGAGAGTGCAAAGGAGCATTGATTCTCTGTCGATGCATGCTTATACTATTGTGACTCAAGTTATGGATCAATAGTCAAGATTCTCAAGTTCACCCTTAATATTTGAATTAATTTTAACAGTTGTTGGTGCTTGTGAGCTAAGTTGCTCAGACCCGGGTGCGAGTGTCCGATGAGTGTGCGGATCTAGAGTTCAGATGCTCTATGATCTAAATTTTTTTAAGATTCGGGATATGGATCCATGTGTGGATATGGGTGCGGGGATTCGGCAAAAAATAATTCAAATATCTAAAAATAAAGTTATAAAACCTAAATTATGAAATATTATGTGGAGAACTTGAGGAGAAATATTGATCAAGAGGAGAATCTTGATAGGAGATAAAAGGAAATTGAGCGACAAATAGAAATTTATATATACAAGGTATTTCATTTTCTTCAATTTCACCTTAGTTTTTGTTTTGCTTATAGAAGTCATTGTTCATCCAGAATATCTTCCCCGAATTTGGTCAAAGTACCCAAAACTAGTTGACCAGATCAGGTACAGATTCCACACCCACGCAGTGTCGACACGGGTGCGGTACTGAAAGTGAAGAGTCTGAGCAAATTAGCTTGTGAGTCCGTCATTCAATGTGCTTTTCCGGATAACATATTAACCCAGACTAGGCTTATGTTCCTTATAATTTGATGAATTCTCCTTATGGTTATCTTTGTCTTACCTGAAGAGGTTGGTTGAAATTATTAATGGCTTAGTGCAAATGTTCCAGACTTCGTGGTGTAGCATTTATTGTTTACTGATAGATACTTATAGTCTTATAGTCTGCTTGGCCAAACTTGTTTTCCCCCAAAAGTGTTTATTTTAAAAAGTAAGGTGTTTGGCCAAGCTTATTTTCCCCCAAAAGTGTTTATTTTAANTTTATTGTTTACTGATAGATACTTATAGTCTTACAGTCTGTTTGGCCAAACTTATTTTCCCCCAAAAGTGTTTATTTTAAAAAGTAAGGTGTTTGGCCAAGCTTTCAGGAGAAAATAAGTGTTTCTGGAAAGTAGCAGAACTGTCTTTCAGAAGCTAAAAGAAATTGCTTTCCCCAAAAGTACTTTTTTGAAAACCACTTTGAGCAAAACACACTTAGAACTTAGAAGCACTTTTAGAAAACCTGGTCAAACATTAATTACTGCTCAGATGTGATTTTTGAATTTATTGGTCAAACACAAATTGTTTCTGACCAAAAGTATTATTTTGAAAAGCACTTATTAATGTAAGTTGATTTTAGAAGCTTGACCAAACAAGCTATTAGAAGTCTAAGGTAGGTGAAACATTGTATAATCTACACTTTTTCAGAAAAAATGTAAAATGACAAAACAACAACATACTTATTCATAAAAAAAGAAAAAGACAACTACACCTTAATACTAAACAAGTTGGAGTCATCTATATAAATCCTCACTAACCATAATTCTAGATTTAGAGCCTGTTTGGATTGACTTTTAGCTTTTGACCTAGCCAAAAGCCATAAGTTTAGAGAATCGATCGGAGAAAAATTGGGTCTTTCATCATCTGTAGTTGTTATTACATCAACGAATTCCCCACTCTCAGCCTGGTTTGTAAATTCTACTAATAAAGTCTGTTGCTCCTCTGTGATTGGCTCTCCAACGATGCTGTCAAAAAATTCACCCTCAGGTAAATTTGCTTCGAGTTCAATCACCATAGGATCGAGTTTGATATGTACTGCCTCTTTTGTCTGATGAAGCTCCAGGATTTGGTCTTTCTTAAAAAGTTAAGGGGCTTCATTAAGTGAAGTTGGGCCTCCCTTAACTGAAAACACTTTTCTTTTAGACATTTCTTTTCTCCCAAACTGGCCCGATTACATTTAAATTAAAACCCTCTTGTGCACATGTCCAGGATGTGCGCCAGCTGTTGTTTTGAATACAGAGCTCGCGTGCCTGTTGTTATCTCTGCCAGCAAATAGATCTCTGTTTCTTCCTCTGTTATCCTCTAATACCCAGAGGTTCTTACCCATAGACTTCTTCCTTTTTCCGGTTATTATTAATGTCTGAGTTTCTGGCCAGATCGGAATAAAAAAGGTGAGTCCTTTCTCTGATAACTTGACCTCTCTCGGAATGTTCACCCCATCGCCTTTAACTCTCAACCTTGCCCATCTCAGGTGATTCTTAAGAGACCTTTCTTCCTCCGTTTCTATCTATCCACCACATTGGTCACCAATGGCTTTGAAAGCATTCTCCGTCCATAGATGCAAAGGAAGGCCCACAGCTCTTATCCAGGTAGAACTTTTGCGCTGAGTGCAGACTGCGGCATCCCCCTGTTGGTGTCCATCATTGAAGATGGAGTTTCAACTGTTTCCACGTCCAGTCTCCATGAAGGACATGTTCAGCCACGTGTTTGTTGGGAAATTCAAAAAGGAAGGAGCTTCCACCCATCTCGTAAATGTTGATCCCAAATGCCTTTTTCCGTGAACTAATGACCCATCTTCTGATGTCTGAAAGAGTGGGTGTCTCCTTCTCATCACACCAAACCTTCCAACCAACCACCTGCCCAATAAACCTTGTTGTAGCTCTGTGTCAACCACTGAGGTGGCCATCTTTGCCCTGTCATGACTGATTTCTGATTCAGATGCTACCTTTGCTTGCCATTTACTGGTTCTGACAGTTGACATAGAGAATATTTGGATCTGTCAATCTAGGTCTACTTGTAGTAGGTGCTTGCTTTTGGTTTTTAATGAAGTTGTCTATCTTTAATGCACTGTCACCCCATATTAGCAAGTTCGTTATAATAACTGATCTATTCCCTCCTTGTACTGTTACAATGCTTATAAATCTCCCGAACTTATTTTGTTTCCTGGAGCAATAAAAATCTGCAAACTTTTCATTAAGCTTCCACCTTCTTGTATGCATTCTGTAGTCCCTAAAAGCTTCTTGCAGAACGAAGATCAACCATTCCATGGTTTTCTTGTTGAATGTATTTCTAAGCATCAAATTCCGGTTTCTCTCCACCCATTCAAGCCAGGTTTCTATTCTGGTAGTCAATCTTGTTAAATCAGATGACTTAAAGCCAACTGCAAAATAAATTCTATTTTTTTTTTTGAGAATGGTAACTTTTTCTTCTATTTATCCACAGGTATACTACATCAAAGTAGCCCCTCTTCCAAAAGTATTACAAACTAGACTGACTCCATCTGTGCTTTTTGTCACATATAGTCTAAAACATCAAAAAGTTCTTCTGCCTGTACTAAGACTTTCTGTTTACACCAAAAATAATAAAGAGCTATACAATTCATCTTGAAATTCTGCACATTGTTCTTCTTGCCCTCAAAACATCTTTGATTCCTTTCTTTCCACACTGTCCACCATATACAAGCTGGGACAATCCTCCATCTCTCCTCCTTATTTGTAGTATTGCCAATATTGATCCAACAATTTAGGAGTTGTGCTATGTTTCTTGGTTTCACCCAAGTGATCTTTCTAAGGCTGCTGAATATTCTCCATAATTGATCTGTCCATTTGCAATGCAAAAAAAGATGGTTGACTGTCTCTTCCTGTTCCTCACAAAATGAGCATCTTGAGCATAGTTGGAACTTCCTCTTCTTTATATTCTCTTGTGTCAGCACTGCTTCCTTTGCTAGTAACCATGTGAAACAGTTTACCTTGTATGGGATTTTAGGTCTCCATATCATCCGCCATGGCCATAGCTCCATCCTATCATTTGAATTTGATTGATTAAGATCTTTGTAAGCTGACTTGACACTGAAAACCCCTTTGCTACCAATCTTCCACACAACCTTGTCTTCTTCCCTAGTCAAATTGCTAAATTGTGCCATTGTTTCATGGAAGGCCACTATGTTCCCCATCTCCCAATCATTTAGATTCCTCCTAAGATGTAAGTTCCACCCCTATCCTGTCCACATTTCAGCCACAGTTGCATTTTGTTGAAGGGTTAGTGTATACAAGTCTGGGAATAATTGTTTCAGGGTTCTTTGGGCTATCCATCTGTCCTCCCAAAATGACACCTTCATTCCATTACCCACCTGGAATCTGATTCTAGAAAGGAACAAAGGCCAAAGATTTCTTATTGATCTCCAGATACCACATCCATATGGTGTAGTTACCATCTTTGTCATCCACCTATTCTCCATTTCATATTTTGCCCTGATCACCTCTCTCCATAGCATATTCGCTCCTGTCATAAACTTCCAAAGCCATTTTAGCATTAGGCTTTGTTTTGTTTCTTCATGTTCCTGATCCCTAGTCCCCCCTCTTTCTTATTTTTTATGACCTCTTCCCATTTGACTAGATGGAACTTTTTATCTTCATTTCCCTACCAGAAAAAACTTCTTCTCAAAGCATCTATCCTCTGTATGACATTGTCTGGTGCTGGGAACACATACATCATATAAGCAGGTATTGCATCTAGCACACTATTAACCATGGTTAATCTACCTCCCCTAGACAGATATTGGCTCTTCCAGTTGATAAGTTTCTTTTCACATTTTTCTATCACTCCATTCCAGATCCCTATTGATTTGCTCTTTCTCCCATATTGTTTTGTAAGACCTAATCAAACGGATGTTTTAGTGATCACAGAGGTGGATTACTGTTGGCTAACGAAAATGAGGTTAAAATCCGTTGAAGTCTCGTCGGAAAGGTGTATTCTACTGCCCTAGAGAGTAGGATTCAAAAAGTTCTCGAAAGACATGCCTGGGAGCATTTTGGAACAACTATTCATTACTAACACCACTTGGTCGTTTTCCTTCCATGGCAAATTATAGGCTGATTTTACTGAAAAGGATCTTGTGCAAGTCCCTTTCCAGTTCAATAGCCTATTTGGCCAAGCTTCTCTAAGGCCAAAAGTGCTTTGTGCTTTTTTTTTTTTTTTTCAAAACAGAAGGGGTTCTTTCTATCCGTAGAATCTTTTCCTTATGCTAGTACTTTTTACGCTCGCGTCTCACCAAAAGTACTACTTTGAATTTTAAGAGGGGAAAAGGGCCAAAAATGCCCTCAACCATGGGATATAGAGCAAAATTGCCCTTATTTTGACGTTAGTCCCAAACATAGCCTTATCACTGGTGGATTGGTTCAGATTTGCCCATCAACTATGGAAAATTGAACAAATTTTCCCTCCGTTTGGATTTGGTCCAAAATTGCGCTTATAAAAAATGAGTGGGACTAGCTCATTTTATTATTTTTTTTTTTTTGATAACCGAGAAATTTGTCTGTGACTCGCCCTTTGGACCAATCACTGCCTTCTAAACTCGATGGATAATGGTCCCCCCCTCTACCCTTCTTCACTTAAATACCGGGCTGGTGTGGGGCTTGAACTTGCGACCTAAGCCACAAATCCTCCACCTTTTGCCACTTGAGCTAGGCCTTGGGGGCGGGACGAGCTCATGTTTGTCATTCATTTTTTTAATCAACTCTTTTATTGTAGGGTCAAAAAATTGACTTCTATTTCTTAAACAACCAGAGGAAGAATAAATGGAAAAAACAAGAACACAGCTTTTTCCCCCAGAATTATACATTAAAAGTAAAAGCAAATATCCACAAAATATTTCATGTTGCTCAAAGGGTAATTGATAAGTCTTTTCTCTTTCTCTTTCTGTCTTCATGAAGATCAATACTCTTTTGTCTGTGCTATTACAACTGTATGAATAAATGGTTAGCTCAAAGAAATAAATTGATATTTTTTACAATTTGTTGTTTCTGGAATGAGTTGCCTTCATTGTTCCAGCTTTTCAACATACAGAAGGTTGTCTACCTGGCATTACACATCTGATGCCTATGAGACTGGTGAACAAGTTCCATTAGTTGTCTAGTAACCCTTCAATGTAAAAACGGATCGCTGATTATCTCTGCTTCCTGTCCACACATGTAGCATCTTGAACATAGTTGCATGACCCCTCCTTCTATGATTATCCTATGCAACAGATTCCTTAACCACCAGCCATCTAAAACATGCCACTTATGTAGTATCTTGACTTTCCAAATGTGTTTCCAGGGCCACAATGTTAGTTGGGAGTCTGCCTGATTCTGATCTTTATAGGCTGACTTGACTTTGTAAATGCCACTGCTATGCTTTGGCCACCTTAAGGTGTCTGCACCCTCCTGTAGGCCATTCCTCTGCTCCATAGTTTTGAAGAATTCTAATATTCTTGGCATCTTCCAATCTTGCAATCTTCTCCTGAATGTTGGGTCCAGCCTTGTGTGGACCAAACTACCTGTAAAGTTCACTCTTTTGTATACTTGTGCCAAATAAATCAGGGAATATTTATCTCAAAAAAAAATTAAAACAAAATCAGGGAATAACTGCTTCGGGTTACCTTTCTCCAGCCAAAAATCCTCCCAGAACAAAGTTCTCCTTCCATCCTTCACATTATATCTCAGTTCTTCACTAAAGTTCCACCACAATTTTCTGATAGATCTCCATGCACTGACACCATAATGCTTGTTCTTCTCTAGTGAACCTCCATAGCCACTTCATTAAGAAACATTGTTTTTGTTTCTTCAGGTTCCTCATACCCAGACGCCATCTCTTTTGCTGATAATCACTTTTATCCATCTGACCAGATGGGAATCCTTCTTTTCTTAATGCATCCAGTCTCTTCTCCACACTTAGGCAAAGGAAAAAGAGACATCGTAGGTAGGAAGGCATCTAGGACAGAGTTGATAAGGGTCACCCTTCCTCCCAAGGATGAATACCGTGATTTCCACCTTGTCAATTTTTTCTCACACCTTTCTAAAGTTCCAGTCTGAGTTTCTTTGGATTTTCTCCTTGCTCTTACTGGCATTCCAAGGTAAGTAGTAGTAATACTTCCAATTTCTTCTCCAAGAATCTCTGTTTCCTGCTGCAATCTGTTCACATTATTTACTGGATAAATTTGACTCTTCCTCCAATTGATTGACTAAGCATCAAGGACAGTTTGTATTTTGGGAAATAAGGTGATACTTCGATATATTGGTATCATCCCTATTCCTTTTAACCCTGTAGCCAATGTTGGATTATTGCTGGCAATTCTTCTTTTCTTAAACACTTTTACTGGCTCTTGTAAATCAGTCTTTCTACTGTTCTCAACAAATCAAAAGATTGGAAGCACTCCTTTTTTTAGAGCTTACTGAAATGTGATATTACTGACAAATAAAAGAACAGTCTTTCATCAGATAAATGTTCCAATAACATGAGAGAAATTGCCTCTGAAAGAGTGATAAAAAAATGGTGCTCCCTCTCTCTCAATTTATGCGTTGCACTTTTCTTTTAGTCTGTCCTAGAATGAACGAATATATTTCTATATCTAGAAATAGTTTAACTTTAAGCTTCCCATTTTACCTTAATGGAATGATTTATAGCCATGAAAATATCTCTGACTTGTTTTAGATCACAAGTCTTAAACTCCATGCTCAGTCAAACAGCATCACATAAAATGAGATGGAGTATTTCTAAAGGAAATTTATTTACCCAGCTCATTTTGTAGTTTTTTTTCGTGTTAGAAGGTATTGTGATATAATCAAGAGTGGAAAGCGATGAAGCTTATAGGTAAACGACTTTGCTTTCATGGGGAAGGTTCTGTAGCTGGATAGAGTGTGATGAGTGTTGCTAACATGTGGTCTGATATTGGAAGTTTGTTCAAAATTGAATGTCTCCTGAATTTGGAGTGAGTATTTTCGATATGTAGGGTTATTTGTTGGAACAATTATTCGACGATGTTTCTGCGTTTACATGTTAAGGTTCTTCTTTGTTTTTGCTACTTAGAACAAATAATGATTTTTAATGTGATTCTCGGTCTATCTGCAGATGGAAATGCATTTTCTGCCAGGCTTCTTATATGAGTCTGTCCCTTTGTCCAAGTAATGGAGACGATGTAAGCTATTTTCAATTGTCTGTTTAGGTTGTAATGTGCGATATTTCTCAGAACTCCATGATAATAGTACTCCAATAGTTTCACAGTTTGCTGCAGACTGCAGACGAGCAGTAGCAGATGCACCGTTAATTCAGGGTCCAGCCAAATGGTTAGCTGGTTAATCAAGTGCCCCTCTCTCCCTTTAAAGCAGGCATCCTTAAAAACCGTATGTTTTCTCATTGAGGTTACTGATGTGAACGTGCATTTGGCCATCACATCTTGTGTTATGTGTTCTCAGATCTCTCCTGAAAAAGGCACTTCTTCATAAATCAGCTTACATTTGGATTTGGCTATACTGTTGCTCGCTATGTGCACTCAAGTCTTGTATTGATCACTTTCTGATACCTTTTATTGATATTTGTCCCCTTGGTTCCAATGGTGTGAAATCTGCCAATTTGTTTCTTTATGTTACATAATCATACCCAGTTTTGGGGCATCAGCTTATTAACTCAGGTGGAATAGTGTGCATGATATCTGATTGTTCACTTCAGTGTGGAACTAGTTATAATGGAAAATGAGGTTTTTACAGAGTAGTATGTCTTGACAGGGAAAGAAAGAGAACGGAAGTGTTTTCGAGAAAAAGGGTTCCTAAGACACGTGTTTTTTTCTCCAAAACCTTTTTCTTTGGGGTTGGGGTGGTGGTTATTTGATGACTTCAAGAAGTGATCAACATAACCCAGTTGTGTAGATGGATAGTTTTGATCCAAGTTGAAATTACTTCTTGTTTTAGTTTGAACATTATCCTCTTTTGGCTAATTTTTTTTTCATATGATTGATTTGGCCTTTTCTTTTAGAAACTGTTGTTTGTTCGGTGTTGATTTATATAAAGTAATAGAAATTACATCATCTATGAAGCCACAAAGGAGCTACTTGAACTTTTCTCTGGCGCCCTTAGTGATAGAAAACTGAGTAAACAGGACGACTAATATTTACAGTATCTCTTAAGATAGGGTCGGACTGGAACCCAAACCTTGATTTCTTCTCAGGTCTGCCTCACTATCGTCCAAAAATAAGTGTAAAATGAGTGAACATTCTTGGATGTAATTGCAAGTGAATTAAGTGTCTTTCTAGCCAGTCAATATTTCTGATTAAACGAGCACTAAACAGTTCAGGGAAACCTTGTTACATTGCCTTTCACCTCTTTGAATGCTAATGAATAAAACTTGTCTTCATAATAAAGTCAGAAGGAACAACTAGGCCAATAGGGAGAAAAGGGATTTGCTTGGGGTAGTTATCTCTAGTGCTATGGCAATAAAGTTGTGTAACCATCTCCATTTACTCTCTTTGTTCAGCCATGCGTTTTTTTCCCCATCTGCAACATCACTGCAGGTACAAAAACACTTAAAAGTAGTAGTAGGCAAGTTCATTTTATTTTATTTTTTGGCCAGGAAAAATTGGTATATCCTACTATTTGTTTAATATTGTTGTCGTTTGGGGGGTTTGTCCATCCAGTCTCCAGAACTAGCGTTCCTTATCAAAGAGGTCATTTTTACTCCTAGGGAAACTTTATTATTCAGCGTTCCTTTCTGAAGTAACATATTCCCCTTTTAAACAAATTTAATACAGAACCAAACACCATTATGGAAATCTTGAAACATTTATTTCCCTTCAACAGCTATTACCATTTACTGCCTTGTTGTAAATAGCATTTAGCCATTCCATTATTTTTCAAAACTAAGAAAGACGATTTCAACCATAAACATTTAGGTCCTGAGTTAAAAATCTCGCGTCGTTCACCCTCTTAAGGCTAGAGCTTAGTTGTTTTTGGAACAAACAGAAAGACCATTACAAAAGTTGACTGAGACGACAGGTAGCAAATTTTATGCTGCAGGTTTCTGAATGAGGAAGGCCATGCACTGCGCCTGCTTAACATTGTCAAATGCCAAGCAACGAATAAAAGCATTTGGGTAAGCTTTCTTGCATTCTTGGATTTCATTGAGAACCTGAGAAGAGTCATTGCAGCTAAACATGGGCAACTTCCAGAGTGTCCAATACCTCCCATCATAGTATCCTGGCATGTTGCTATTTTCCCTATGTACATATCCCACCTACAAAACACACAAAGCAAACATTAGTCAGTCACTATATAAAGAGTTTTAAGTTTTTATATACTGATGGGGTAAGTTCACGCTATCAGTTGACCTAAACAGTTACATGGGAAGTAGGAATAGTGCAACAATCCATAATATAATGAGTGAGATTATAATCTCAAAAAACACTTGTGAAAAATCTAGTTGACAAGTTAGCCTTATTCACCAACAGATATTCAAGCGTATTTCTCACATTATTGGCGTGTGAACCACACAATTATTGGACATTTTAGGTCCCCCCACGTTCATCGTTCAAGAGACAGGCAGGACGTATACTCGATTTTGGGAGCACCACTTGTGTCATATTTTTAGTGTGTAAAAAATTTCAAGTCTACCCACATTGGGATAACTTCAAACATCTGTCTGAAGTTCAGGCACATACATTTGAAGTCTAACCATTTTTAATTGAATTTCAATCATATGTGGTTGAATTCAATTATTTTTGTTTGAGACAAAGCCTAACTTCAAGCATCACATGTCTGAAGTTGTTTTGAAGTTAGTAGACAAATAAATTATTTTTAAGAAGGGATACATGTTAAATATCATAGCAAGTCAAGACTCGAGAACATCCATGTTAACAAGATGCAAGTTGCAAAAATGAAGAATGAAGATGTTGAGATGGATGTATAGACGTACTAGAAGTGATAGGATCAAGAACGAGGATAGGATATTCGGAACAATGTGAGAATGACTTCACTATAAGACAGACCATTGATATATACCTGGTCAAATTCAAGGCAAGGAATCCAACCCTTTTTGATCATGTAATCAACCTCCTTTGCAATGGACTCCTCTGATTGAGGTGGAAGATATGACAGTGTCTCAAACTTCTTATTGTCAATAGGATTCCAAGTCTGTTCATTCCATACAACCAAAAATAGTTATTAAAATAACAAGAATGAAATATCCAAAAACAAATAATTTTAGTTAAAACTGTAATTTAGTACTTACAACATAATGAGATTCCACACAATAATAACATACTCCGTGTTTAGTCTCACAAGTGAGATATGGGGAAGATAGTGTGTACATAGCCTTACCCCTATCTTATAAAGGTAAATAGATTGGTTTCGATAGGCCCTCGGTTCAAGTAAAATCAACAAGGCAAGTACAGTAACAAGATTCCATTTTCAAATGATCAAGAACAATTAAAGTCCTCTATCAATCAAAGTAAATATTAAAAAAAAAACACAATCTTTTTAGTATCGTCTATATCCTGTTTAATCTCTTGAGTAAAACAAAGAGGAACTTTGTGGGGTTAATTGAACAGTGATATCAGAAAAGTGAATAGAAAGGATGTTATAGCTCGAGAATGATTAACTAATTTTATGTACTCTCTCAAGTGACTTAAAAGTAATTAGTAATTATGGTGAACTCTACATATAAAAGTACCTCCTTTATTATTATTATTATTTTAAAGTGATTATTTTAAAAAATTGAGGTGTTTTGATTAAACTTTTAAGAAAAAATAAGTGTTTTTCGAATAATAATATTTTTAAAAGCTGAAAAAAGTAACTTTTTTTCCTAAAAAAAAAATACTTTTCGAACTTTGACCAAACATTAGTGTCACAATATTGCAAAAGTGCTCTTCCTGCTGATTAGCGAAAGACAAATCGCTACTCTCTAAAAAATATATTTTTCAAAAAGACATTTGACTAAAATTATTTTTCAAAATAAAGCAAATTTTAAAAGTTTGCTAACAAATTACAACCATTTTGGTAATCAAGAATAAATGGTTCTCCAAGTAACTTATAACACCAAATTTATTTGAATTCAATACTTTTGCTGCAGAACATAAATTTATACTAATAAATAGTAATAGACATGAATTCATAACTTTAAAGATCTAATAATATAAATGCTAAAAATTGTTAGAACTCATAAAATTTAAAATAAATTTGCTAAATGCATGTACCTTAGGAAGTCGAAACCACCCCAAATAAGTTTGCTATAATTTGTATGAAGAAAATTAATTTACCTTCATGCAGTAAGTTTTAGAGCCATTGGAGATAGTTTTTCGACTCCAAGTGATTGTATCCTTAGCAGCAGGAAAAAGGTTGGAGCTATTTGATTTTAAACCAACATAAGTTGATCCAACAATTGGAGCTACAAAACTTGAGACAGACATGTTTGCTCTTCACTATCAAATACTTTAGTTGTGACAATTAGCTATCTAGTCTAGTCTAGTATATATAAAGGGAGAAGTGATGCTTTTTGTTTGTTTCCAACCTGATGTCTGATACTCACTTTGGAGTCCGACTAAATTTGAATTCGCACCAGAAAGTTCCACATTAGGGGTAAAACAGTTCTCTAACAAAAGACAACTATGTATCTAAGAGGACTCAAACTTGAGACCTCTTAATTAAGGAGGAAGGAATACTTATCACTCGACCGGGAGCTTTTTTGGTAGAAGTGATGCTTTTATTATATGTATATAAGTGTATTTTTGTTGGTATTGTGGAAGTTGTTACATAAGAGGACAAAGGAGAGTGAGGTACTAGGGGTATGCATGTAGTGTTGGGTGGTAGGCGGTTTTTACGAGGATGGGAGTTCTGTTAGGCATCATAATGCATTGGTTTCATCACCATTCTGTTGTAATTTTATTTATCATACACATCCCCTTGTGTTTGCTTTTATTATAATGATCTCCCCTCTACTTTATGATACTACCATCATCTTCAATATTTTGATTTTTTTACAACACTTCCTTTAATTTATTGATCATAAATGTAAAAAAAAACTACTATTACTTGACAAATAGTCAAAAGTGTCCCCCCCCCCCCCCCCCCCCCCCCCCCCCCCTCTTGTATTAAACTCAACAAAAAAACACACAGTGTGGACTATTTGTGTAGAAAAAAAAAAATTAAAAAAAAAAAAANTAATATCATACTCAGTGAATTCCACAAGTGAAATTTTGAGAAGGTAGAATGTACACGGACATTACCACTACCTCGTGGAGGTAAAGAGGTTGTTTTCAAAAGATCTTCGGCTCAAGTGCAGTAAATTCAGATACAAAGAAGAAGGAGAGAGTGAAGAAAATATAACAAGCAATAAGAAAAAGTCTATCAGAAGAGAGCAACAACAACAGTAAAATAGTGCGATAATCAAAACACAATAAACAACATGCTAGGATAGATTATTGAAAATGATGAATATCAAAATAAGAATTGCAGTAATACAAGTAGTACAATGGAAAACATCAATCACCCTAAGTAAGACAATACTACACTACCTACTAACCTTTTACATGATACGTGTCATCCACACACTTCTATCTAAGATCATGTCATCAGTAACTTGATGTTGCGTCATATCATGTCTTATAATCTCTCCCCAATACTTTTCTGGCCTACCTAGGTCTCTTATCATACTCTCTATAACCAACATCTTGCACCTCTTCACGGGTGCATCAACACATCTTCTCTTCACAAGTCCAAACCATCTTAGTCTCGCTTCTCTCATCTTGTCCACCACGGAGGTCACTCCCACCTTATTTTGTATATCCTCGTGATTTCTTATCTTATCACTCCTAGTATGATCTGATATTCACCTTAGCATCCTTAGCTGCGCAACATGCATCTTCTGAACATGAGAGTTTTTGATCGGTCAACACTCTGCCCCAAATAACAATGTCGGTCTAACCACCACACTCTACATAACTTACATTTGAATTTTTGTGGTACCTTTTTATCACACAAGACTCCAGAAGCAAGTCTTCACTTCACCCACGCTGCACCAATATGATGTGCGAAATATCCTCATCGGTGTCCCCACTCCATTGGATTATAACCCAAGGTACTTGAATTTCTTTCATGGGATATTTCATGTGTCAAGTCTCACTTCCACGCCTATTTCATACATCACATCCCTAAATTTACACTCCACACACTCTGTCTTGGTCCTGTTCAACATTTACCCTTTAGTCTCCAAAGTTTGTCTCCACACCTCTAATTTATCATTAAATCCATTACGTGTCTCATCAATCAGTATTATATCATCCATAATCCGCAAATAACATACACCAAGGCACCTCATCTTGAATGTCTCACATCAATTCATCCATCATCAAGGCAAATAGAAACAAATTAAGAGTTGATCCCTGATGTAATTATATCTCTACCGAGAAGTACTCTGAGTTTCCTCCCATTATTTTACCCGCGTTTTAGCTCCTTGTACATAATCTTTATCTCTCTAATATAATACCACCAATACACCTCTTACCTTCAAGAATCGCCACAAGACTTCCCTCAGAACCTTATCATAGATCTTCTCGAGGTCGATAAACACCATATGCAAGTCTCTCTTCATTTTCCTATACTTTTCCATCAGTCTCCTCACAAGATGGATGGATTATATGGTTGATTTCTCTGACATGAATCCAAACTAATTCTTGAAAAATACACCCCCCTCATCACCCTCATCTTCATCACACTCTCTCTCTCAAGCTTTCATAGTGTGACTTAACAACTTAATACTCATATACTTAGTAATTTTGGCTATTACCCTTGTTTTTGTACAATGAAATCATTGTACTCCACGTTCATTCTTCGAGCATCTTAGCCGTTTTAAAAATGACCAAGTTAGTCAACCACTCCAAACCTACTTTATTCGTGCTCTTCAAATACTCTATCGAGATCTCATTTGGTCATGTCATTTTTCCCCTACTCATCCTACTAATAGTATGCTTCACCTCTGCAACATTAATAAGTGATACCCAAAATTTTGATGTCTCTCTGAGTGTTTCAACTCACCTAGCTAGAATAATGTCTTTGCCCCTTCTTCTTTCAATAGTTTGTGAAAATACGCTTTCCATCTTTGTGTAATGAGGATCTCCTCTGTCAACACCTCGTCTTCTTCATCTTTGATGTACTTCACTTGATCCAAGTCTAGGGCCTTCCTCTCTTTCGCATTCACAAGCTTGTACAATTCTTTTTATCTCCGCCCGTATCCCTTATTTTAATATATAGTAATTTTTCAAAAGTAACTATCTTAACTGTTGTAACCGCTAACTTAGCCTCCATCCTTGTCGCCTTATAGATTTTCTTATTCACTCGCTTCTCATCTTCGATCGTGCAGTTCACCTACTTTGCATACACAACCTTCCTTACTTTCACTTTGTCCTGAACTTCTTCATTTCACCACCAATTCCGTCGGCTTCCACCAAAGTTATCCTTCGATATCCCTAACACCTCTCTAGCTACTTTCTTAATGCAACTAATTGTCTTATCCCACATGTTTTTTTTGCATCTCCACTACTCCTCCAGGCTTCCATCGCAATTATTTTTTCTCTGATTACACGGGATAGGGTAGGTGTCAATGCATCTCATTTAGTTCTAGATCAAACATATAAATTCTTCTTCCACCTTCCTCACTTAATATCTAAGTTCATTACCAAAAAATATTATCAACTAGTGGATAAATAAATAAATCAAACAAAGGTCTTTCAAAAAAATAAACAAAAGAAAAACAGAAGCTATAATTTGGAGAACAACTCCAATATTGCAACAGAAAGAAAACAAAGATAACACAGAAAAATGTAAAAGCTAAAAATATTTGCAGGAGAATCAATTGCCTTGGTTTGACATCATTGGTTTATTCATCAAAGCTCTTAAAAGGTGTTATGAAATAAGAAAAACTACTGAATATTCTTCGGCCAAAGTGATACAATCCTGCAAACTTTATTTTCAACTTCCTAACACTTGACAACAATCTTAAATTATTTCAGTTTAAAATCCACATGAGATTATAATAACTCAAATGTTAGTGAAGGGTTAATTGATAACTTTAATTCAAAATAAATAAATAATAGTAATAATAATAAGTGCTAGAGAATCCTTTTGTCTAAGACGTATAGTAATTATGGCTCAATAAGGAACCAATAATATGATAATAATATTAGTAGATATAATGAGAAGATAATGAAAATTATTATTGTTATAAAATCATTCACTAGTTGAATATTTAATATCTATTTCTCAACCCCTATTGCTACCGTTCATAATACTCAAGCGGAGAATGTTACTATTGACAATGTTTTAGTTGTTCAGAAATTTGCTGATGTGTGTTTTTAGAAGATTTATTCGGGCTATTGAGTTCAATTTTGATTTAGTGTCAGGGATTCAACCTATCTTATCTGTATTCCTCCATATCGTATGCCCCAACTTATTGAAAGCAACTAACCTGATAAGGGGTTTATCAGTCCCAATGTAATAACCTGTGTTATTTCTAAAAAAGAAAGATGGCACGATGAGAATGTGCATTAATTATCTCATATTGATAACTTGTATGGGGTGTTATTTACTTTTTCAAAATTGACTTGAGATCAGGTGAGAACAAAGACCAACATATTGAATTTTTGGCGATGTCTTTTGGGATGACTAGTACGCCTGCATCACTTATGAACAGAATATTCAAGCTAAGTGACCATTTTGTGATTCTGTTCTTTTATGACATGCATTTGTGTTTACTCGTAAAGCAGAACATGAGAATTGTGCTACAGATCACACTTAGAGAAGGAAAATTGTGAGTTCTTGTTGGACACATTTTCATTTTTGGGTGTCACGAGACGGAATTCAAGTTGATATAAACAGACGTAGGTTTGAGAATGGCCTCAACCTAGCACTTGTATTGAGATACTTCTTGGGAATAATTAGATATTACAGAAGGTAGGTTTGTGGAGGATTTATCAGATATATAGATGCTCCATTTAACTCAGAAAGGTGTGCTTTTCAGTGGTCAGATCGATGTGAAGAAGGTTTTCAGAAATTAAGACTTCAATTCTGATTTTGACCTTACCTACGACGGAGGGTGCATGGTTTCACCATTTATTCATGTGATGTGATGCCCTCGAGTCGTATTGGGTTATATCTTCATGCAAAATGATAAAGTCATGGCTATGCTTCTCGATAACTAACAACTAAAGATTCATGATGAAAAGAATTTTTTGTCTCATGACTTGAAAATCACATTTGCACTCAAAATTTTGTATCGGTAACTCATGTGAAATCTATATATATATATTGATCATAAGAGTCTGCAATACACATTCAAGTAAAGAGATTTAAATATGATGCAACGACAATGGTTAAAGCTACTTAAATATTATGATCTTACTATCGTACATCATCCAAGAAAGGCAAATGTACGTGGTGACTAAAGCTTTGAGTAACAAGTATATGGTAGTTTGGCCTGATTCGCTACTGAAAAATGACATATATGGTTATTGATATTCAGGATTTAGCCAATCAGGAAGTTCGAATTGAACATACATCGCCTGGCAGGCTACTTATAGATACAATGGTTCAATCTTAATTCCTAAGTTGGACAAGTTAAAACTTGCCAATATGACGATTTCCATCTTGCTAAACTACGAGATTAAGTATAGAATGGAGATGTTAAGTCATTCTCTATTGATGATGTGGCTACTCCTCTTCTCCTTGCCTTTACTTTTGTCATGTTTGTCATGCCTAAAGTCTGTCAAAGCTTTGGCATGTACAATGGCTTCATCAATAGTACTAACATGTCGGTGTTCCAACTCTTTCTTAGCCTAATTTTGTAGCTCGTTCATGAAGTGAAATAGTATTCCTTCATTTTTGTGAGGTTGGGAATCTGAAGTGTGAGAGTGGTAAGCTCATTCATGTATGTTATTCATCTGCTTCAACTCATAGAACTTGTGTGTTTTACCTTATAAATGATGTTATTGGGAAATAAAGCCCTCTTGAACTCGTCTCAAAATTTCTCTCATGTGCTGATGGTGCAAAGTCCCTTCTCCATCTTTGACTCCTTTCGGTTTCACCATAGCATGACCATCTCCGAGAGGTACAACACGACAGTGTTGATCTTGTTCTCATCACTCTTCACCTTGTTGCACTTGAAATAATTCTCTAAATGTCAAAAAAAAAAAAAAAAAATCTCTACCTCTTGTGCTTCACGGATGCCTTTGAACATTAGTGGTTTGCCTCAACCTCAGCCTATTTATCTATGTCGGATGTCGCAGACCTTCCAACATCAATCTCCCTCCTGAGCGCCTCTATCTTGACCTTCATGATCTCAATCGTGTTGAATGTTTCAATGAACCTACATGGTTTCCCGCATCTCCAATTCTGCATATTTGTGCCCCTCCAACTCTTTTTGAATGTTGTCATTCTCCCCAAGGGTGAAGTCTTCAAGAGTCTGTCGTCACCCTCATTCAATTTTTTTTCCAAAAATCTTCATGGCCTGCCTTTCCATGTCAACCTAGTGATCCATTGTATTCTAGGTGTAACGTCTACATGCAGCTCCTCCGGTTCGTCATCACTCGCCTCAGTTGGCGAAGGTGAGTATGATATCAGTGTTTCGCTTGGTTTAGGGTCGAACAACAGCTCTTCATTCCTCTTATGATTCTTCACCCCTTCTGGTAATTCTCCCCAGCATCTTGTCTAACATCGGCAGTGCTTGCAGCATTAATGTCTCCCTCGTTTGTCATTCCTCTAATATTAAATTTTGGTTTGATATTACGTTGTCATGGACATTCACTCACAAATATTTCACGATCTTGCAAGCTCAAGTAAACCTTTTTAACACTAGATCACTAAGGGAACATTATATTGAAGAAAAACATGATAGAGTTGTCAATGAAGCTCTTATATTGCTCAAGAATTAGAAGATTTGTAAATGACTTACAAATGAATGACCCTCTTATTTATACATCTTAATAAGGGCTAATATGCAAATACAAATTGGATACAAGTCCCTCATATTTATAATATAAGTGTCTATTCTAAAATTATCTACACAATTAGAGTGTTCCAAGGACCTTTCATGCAATTTCATGAAATTTTAAATCTTTTCAAGAAAAACCTCCATGTCTCTAGCATGTTCTCTCGTGTGCTAGTTTTCTTGTACATATGTGTTCCCCTGCCTGCATGGTTAAAAATAGCCTAAATGGTGCGTAAGTGACATGATAATATGGTGGGTCATCACACTAGGAAAATAATGACATCGCCACATTCAGTTTCATCGAGTATTCTTAAATTTATTGGTTAGGGAAAGAATTACCAATCAACGATAATGAAAAAAAAAATACTAATATAGAATTTCCAATCAAACAACGATCGAGTATGGTGTCTCAATCCAACAATTAGAATTTAGGGTAATTTTTAAAAGTTAGTTAAGCGCTAAAAACAAATTAGCCATATAATATAGCAGTAGGGGTAGATTTGACCTGATAGCATAACAAAAGGTAAATGTGAATAATATCTAAATTATAGGAGTAAATTGACCTTTTCCTCGGTATTAAAATGTTCATTTGAAAAATATTTCAATTGAAACAGTGATTTCTACTAATTTTAACTATCACAAAACAAAAATCAAGTGAAGTTCATGTGTAACGACTTTTACCTTATTTATTTCATTAAATTAATATGTCTGAATCTGAATGCATATCTGAATATTAAGATGTGCATTAAAATTTAGACGTTTGAATTTGAGTAATAAGATATTGTATTAAAATTCGAATACTCAATAGTTAAGAGTTAAGACGGTTTGTTTTCTCAACATTTGAATGTATAAAATTGTCTTTTTTTAAAAAGGGAAAAGACATAAATTCACCCTTGAACTTCTCTTGAAAAGTCAGTTACACGCTTAAACTATCATGACGACCTATTACACACTTTTACTATTTAAAAATGAATTATTTTACCCCCTAAAATTGACTTGGCAAAAAATAAAAAAAATAAAAAAAGAAAAACGCGTTTGATCATTTTTCATCAAACGCCTCTTCTTCTTCTTCTTTTTCTTTATTTTTTTATCATTTTTTCATACCCAATTTCCATCCACCCCACTATACCTCCACCAAAATCCTCTCCCCCCACCCCCATCATATCTTATTTTAATGCTTATTCGATTTCACCATTTTCATTATATTTGAATTTTCTCTTCGGCTTTGTTGATGGTTGATAAAATTGATGATTAAGTTAAAAATAATAATATAATGATGGATTTGTTGGCGTGGGGTGACAAAGAAGCTGGAATTGAAGGTGGTGGAGAAGAAAAAATTGATATTGACAATGGTGGTAGTGATATTTGGTGGTGGGTTTGTACCTTTTGATGGTGATGATGTAATTTTGGTGATGAATTTGTTTATGGGTGTCAAATTTTATTGTGGATCTTTCTAATTTTTATGGGGGATAATGGTGATAGTATGATTTCGATTGTGGATTTGATCGTAGGTGGTGAAATTTATGGTGACTATTTTGATTTTCATGGTGAAATATATAGATTTGGTAGTAATATGGCGGCAATAGTAATGATTTCATGGTGGTGTTCATTGAAGAAGAAACAATTGAATGATATGGAGAATTTTAGTCAAAATTTGACATGGCATATGATATGGCAGTGACATGGCATTGATGTGGCGCAAGTGTGATACACCTCCCATTGTGAGAGTGGTGCTACACATCTTAGGGGGTAAAAAAATTCACTATTTAGTAGCAGAGGTATGTAATAGGTCACCATATTAGTTTAAGTGTGCAACTGACTTTTCGAGAAAAGTTCGAGGGTGAATTTATGTCTTTTCCCTTTAAAAAATAATAAATTTAAATAAAATAATAAATTGACATAATATTAAATCAAAAAATTATATGGCAATTGGTGATGGTAATTATTAGGAATGATGATTGTATGTCTGTTTGGGATGGTGTTGACTGATAATGACGGTTATATATAGTAGTTTATGGTATAGTAGTTGATAGTAGTGATTAATAGTAGTGGATGGTGGTGATCGTTGATAATTAGTAGTAGAGTGATATTTATAGCTAATGGATATGTGAAATATGATGATTGTTCGTGATATACAATGTTGATTAATAGTGGTAATTATGGATACTGATTAGTAAATGTAATAATGATTGGTGGTGATATTACAAATAAAAATAATAATTAATGATGATGACAATTGATTTTGGTAAATAGACATCTTAACGTTACGAAAATCATAAATAGACGTCTTAATGATATGAAGACTTTGTTATAAATCCTCATTATTCAAACTCATTAAGTGGTTATAAAATAAGAAAAATGATCTGGAAGATTAAAGTTGACCTTAAAAACAAACGTACGTAATGACTGAAAAATG
Source organism: Solanum stenotomum (assembly GCF_019186545.1). Lineage (NCBI taxonomy): Eukaryota > Viridiplantae > Streptophyta > Magnoliopsida > Solanales > Solanaceae > Solanum > Solanum stenotomum. The sequence continues at coordinate 41,909,085 of NC_064290.1, forward strand.
CATAATTAAAACAAAGACTTCCATTAAGTGCAAACAAATGCAGTCAAATGTCTCAACGAATTCGAAATTGAAACATTTTTTTGTATTTATCTCAACAAAATATCGTTCCAACCCGACTAGAGATATACTCTTAAAAGTAAAGTTTCTAATAGAGTACATTATATGAAAGAGCTAAGTCAAGTATTATATGAAAAATTGCATCCTATTGAATGAGAGACTCATTTCGATCTTCTGGGGTGAACAAAATGCATCCTAGACCTCATACTATTTGAGAAAAAGAAAAATAAAATTGTACAGAGATTTTCAAATTTTTTAGAGATGGGGAGGAAATAGAAATAACATACAAAAAACACCAATAAAGGTTAAAAGGACTTTGGCATCTGATGAACTTCACTCGACCAACCAATGCACATACTTCCCAAATAGCTCTATTTTATTCCAACAACATACCCAGTGATTTCCCACAAAATGAGGTCTGCAGAGAGTAGTGTACACAAACTTCACCCCGACCTTATTTGAAGGATACCAACAAAGGCAAAAACCATGGCTTCACATGAGCAATACAGGTAAGTTAAACTGTCGATTCTGATTTTTTTTTAAAAAAAAGACCTAAAAGATAAATATGAGTATTATTACCTAAAAGACAATCATGCAGCTTTCTTTCTTCACCAGACTGCACTGCAAGATTACCATGTTATGTTTTCAACATAACTCATTGGCTTCTCAACTCAAAGAAATCATATCCTACGTCGTCCCGGCTTCATATAAAAACAAGGAGTATCTGGTATCGGTACATGCAGTTTTCAGCTAATTTCAAGTTTCTTTTGGAAATCCACATGAAATATTCAGAGACCCATGTCAAAACAGTCTTCTAATACGGGTATGCCAAAGCAAATAAGCAATACTTGTGCTCATAAACTGAAAAGCTAGCAAGTTACTGAGCCTTAAGGAAGGAATGTGCATTTGGCCCAAAACATGTTAAGAGACTTGCATTCACCAGGACTGTAGGATCCACTTAATTTTTTTGGTCAAGTGTAAACAGTATATTAGAAAGACGTCAAGAAGATGCAACATTACAAAGTAGTTCTACTAATGCTGACAACCCTAATGAGGATTTCTTTTGAGTTCAAAAGCCAGTGAGTTTGAACTAAGCTTTTACCACACACGAAGAATGCTCCACTACAGGCACCAAAGAGTTCAAGACTCTATCTAGAAGAGAAGGGCACTGAATAATAAATATAAGTGAAAAAAGTGATATGATTGTCCAAAAAGAAAAGATTGCTGATTTTACTCATTAGAAAGATCAAACCAATAAGTTGGTATCAGATAAACACTAATCATTAAAGTTGAATTAAAACCTTAAGACTGCACTGTACATCTGAATCAACACATATTTTCAAACTTGATTTAAATGATATTAATTATAAATTTCACTTAATTATAGTCTTCTCAATTACTCTGTATAATTGTCAGTTGTATTTATAGTTATTATTTTCTTACATCACAAACATATATTTTCTTTTAACGTTCATTGGCATCTTTATTTATCTTCTATGTTTGTTCCACAAAGCATAGCATGTCGCAATCAGATGTAACATACCAAACACCCAATAGGCAGCCTTGTTCTGCTTGAAGAGGACAATAGCAATGGACGATGCATTTTGGAATATACTCTCTAGAAAAAGGGAATCCCGGTGTACAAAGCATCCCACTTTCACACACGGTCCAAGGAAGGGCCGTACTCTCTAACATTTCAAAAGTGAGAAATTGCAAAATAGGGAAGGAAGAAGGCAAACAGCACATCAATTTCAAGTATAACTCAAAAAAGGAAAAGGCAAATCAACAAGAATATAAACATATTACTCTTCCAAGTTTAAAAGTTATAAAATGGAAGCCAAGCTAATTAAGTATCCCCTTTGGTAAGACTACAAAGTTCTAGTAAATCAAAGGCAAAGAGAAACTAATTTGCTCATTTGGATTAAAGACCAGAAAGTAAAGGGAACTGAATATAATCTTACACTTGTCTAACGGTGTCCTCAATTCCTAGGCATTATCTCAGAAACCTGAAGTTGTAAAAATGTGTTATACATTGAACAAGCTACTGTTAATGGATTCAACAGCCATGAATTAATTCACTTGATTCTTAAGGAAGTGAAAGAGGGATGTAAAGGATGAAGAGGTTATATCAGTCTTTCCAACTAATCCTAAATTGGACAGGCAAGAGGAGGTGAAGCACTTTACTTGCCTTCTTCAAGGTGGACCATGAGAAGAGAGGAAGCTTACATGCATCCAAAGTCTCCTCATCCCGTTTCTTTTCTCTGTCCTTCTCAATCAAATTTTAGTGTGAACAGACTAGAAACATGCTTTAATCTAACATTAGAAACATGTTCTCGATACAGATTAGCAGATATTATCCAGTGGCATCCACTCACTAGCTTCTTCTGTCTTCTTTCTTTTTCTATTGGTTTAAACAGGAGTATGATGAGTAGAGACTTCCTCCCTTGCATATCAATCTCTACAAATTTCATGCTTAGAAGAGGAAATGTCAATTTTGTTGTCAATGCAATATCTAAATAGAGTTTAATCATTAAAGAACAAATGCCTTGACACATCTTAAACTTTTGATGACCTGCCAGGACATAAATCTGCAACCTAATTTTTCTTCTTAATTTCTCCCTACTTTCTTGAGTTAAGCTAACAAATCCACTATTGCAAGATGATTTTCTCATTATCAGCTTATCCTTGTAATATTATGTGTATATAAGTTTCCATCCCCAGGAAAACAAAACTTGCCTGCTCAAACTTACACCAAAATTACAAAGCGTCAGACTTTAATTTTATAATGTCCCTAAAGTCAACCTCTTCTTATAGAAGGTTGTATATCCTTTGGTGAGAAAGCACGGAAGATAGTTAAGGCTTGTACCACGTCAGCACCAAAAAGGCGGGGCTGAAACATAAAAGGATACATCCCAATCAATAAGAGGATACATAGATATACCAGTTTCCAATCACAGGATCAAGAAAAAGGAGGAAAACAACATAAAGGTATCTAACACGATGGTCATACAACAATAGAGTAATTCATAGACCAACTCTGCTAGAACAAATTTCTTGAAAGAAACTTTAGAGTTTAATCCAAGGTAAGGCTACCAAAAATCCTAAGCAGAAGACATGTGAAGTCCCAGAAATGAATTTAGAAAATCTCAAATAACACAGTTTTAAAAAAAAATAGTTGAAGAACAAGCACCTGCAACTTAAACTTTACTAAGTAGACATAGCTTTCATCTTTTTCAGTCGCTTCATGGCAGGGGAGACTGTCCTTAGTATCTTGCGGCCTTTCTTTTTCTGTTTCATCTTCTTCATGGAGAGAGGCATCTCTCTTATGGGGCCGGGAGGCACCCCCTTCTTCAAAGCACTACCTCGGGGAGTAAGAGTGGGTGGCAACCGTAAGTTTTGTGGAGGCATTGGACTGTTTGGCTTCCATACCAGGTTGTTCTTCATAGCAAACCTTACCTTCTTTGAACTTTTCTCTGTGCTCTTTGTACCAGCATCCCCTTCACTACTTATAACATGGATGCAAGACTCTGTTCCCTCAGCAATTTTTCCTCTCTTTCTCTTCTTTTTCATAGAAATTGTAGGTGTGTGAGATGAATCATTGTCATCGTCTGAAGCAACTTCAGCAGCAACCTTCTCAAACTGCATCTGAAGATTTGAAATCACTTCTTCATTAAAAGTCACTTTGTTATGAATGACCAGCTCGTAATTGGAACTATCACCATTAATAGTAATCATGTTCTCCTTTCTGTCACCATTACTAAGCCCATTTTTCTTCTTTTTCTTTTTCTTCTTCTCCCGTTTAGTACTCTCAAGCTCATTGGTCTCATTCTCCTCAACCAAAGTGTCATTCTCAGAAACCTTCTTTTTCTTTTCTTTCTTCTTAGCCTTTTTACTGCCTCCATCTTCTGCTCTCTTCACCTTCTTGCATTTCCTTACAGGCTCATCACCAAATTCTTCATCATTCTCATCCTCAGCCACTTCTAAATCACCCACTTTACCAGTCAAACTATCCTCAATGGGTATTAACTGAGGCACCTCTTCACCATCATCAACAACCTCATTTGTCTCAGGCAGACTAAATTCAATCCCTGAAGCTTCAAACTCCTTCTCCAACCTCAAGAACTCCTCGTGCAATTTCAAAACCACCTTCCTATTACCCTGAACACAATCCAGGGATGAACCAACCTCAAAAAGCTTTCCTGAAAACCCTGTTTTCAATGCAATAACCCCAAATGCCACATCACCATAGCTCTCATCCCCCTCCACACCTTCCTTCCTCCTCTCCAGCAAACTCCTCCCTATCTTTAACAACTCCTCAAACACACAATTTTTCACTTTCCCAACCATAATTTTATCCTCAGACTTCCCCAATACACTCAAAAAGGGCTTAAACAAACAGACAACCACATCATCTTGGACCGGAATAAAACACCCTTTTAACTCATCAAGAAAAACAGAAGCAATATGATAATTCACCCCATGACCCAACAACTTATCTGTAGCAAGAAAAGCATTATTTTCCAATATCTCAGTACATTTTCCGATAATCTCCAAATTCCAATCATATTTTCTCATCAATTCAAAAACTGACCTAAGAAATTTCCTAATTAGCAAGTAAAACTTGTCCAATCTTAAATGGTCAATACCATTCCATTCACGACGAAGGGTTATCAAGAAGGCAGAAAAATAATGTAAACAAAGACCGAAATCAAGAGTTTTCACCATAGAGCAAATACGGTTGATGAGTAGAGCTTGAGCAGGGGCTTTATCAGAATGCCAAAGACAGTAGAAAAGTCCCTTCCACAACTTCTTCATATCATCATCATCGAGTTGGGTTTGTGTTACAAGCCACGTTTGAAGATGTGCGAATGTTTTTGACCTAATGGAAGCGTTACAAGCAGCTAAATGTTTTATCAGAGAAGTACCTTGTGTTAAGGTGGTATCAATAATGGTTGTTTGGTGTTTGATTTTGGATTCTCTGAGTCTCTTCTTCATTGTTGAAGATCGGCAAAAGTAAAGCTTTTTGTGAGAAGTCTGGAGGAGGAAGAAGGGTTTTGGCCTTTGGGGGAAAAAGGCACGTTAGGGCTAGATGGTTCTTTTTTTAGTACATTGTACTGTATATAGCCCTAATTAATAAAAGGGGAAAGAAAAAGAAATTATTATATAAGTTTCTAGTATATACAAGTATATTGCAAAAAAAATAAAAATTTAAAAAAATTGGCATAATATTTTATAAAAACAATCTAAAACTAACAAACTCTTACCGTAATAATTATGCAACTAATAAAAAATTAGCAACTTATTTATGGAAAATAGCTATATTTAGAAAAAAAAAAATTTTAAAAAAAGCATGTTTTAATAGCAAATGTTTCCCCCCTCTCTCTTTTTTTCCCTCTCATGTCAATAAGAAGAAATTCATTTAAATGTATTATGTATCAAGTGTACTTAATAAAATATAGGTGAGAGTTTTGTATTTTATTTCAATTATATTCAAGAAAAACTATATTTTGTATTTTTGTATCAATTGTATTTATATTCGTACGAATACATTATACATTCATCCCCTCTGTCAAATGTATTTGTATCCAATCAAAGAGAGGATGACTATGGATGTATTCGTTGTATTTCGAATACAATTGATACAAAATAAATAAAGAAAACAATGCAAAATACAATTCGTTATATTTCGAATAAAATTGATACAAAATAAGTATGAAATACAAAATACAATCATCTCTTCTCCCTCTCTCAATTTCGCTCGCCTCTCTCCTTTCTCTCTCAATCTCACTCGCATCTCTCTTCCCTCTCTCAATTTCACTCGCCTCTCTCTTCCCTCGCCTCTCTCCTCTTAATATGTATTCTTTTTTATACAAATCAGTTTGTATTTGTCTATTTTCTCCAAAATTTTCTAAAAGCACTCTTCTCTCTCATATCTCGCTCGCCTCTCTCCTTCCTCCTCCCCTAACATTTTGCTATTGTTAGTAATTAAGCAAATTATAGCTACAGAGTGTTTAATGTTTGCTATTTTTGAAAGTTTCCCAAAATTTAATAGTGATAACTTCCTAATCCTTAAGGGGTCGTTCGGTAGATGGATAGAGTAGCACAAATATTAGCTAGCGCTTGGCCATAGATTCTCATATATTTTTGGCAAATATTATTTGGGTAAAATTTCACGATGTGTTTGGTCATAGTATTTGGGAAACATATTTCACTTTTTTTAAGAAATATGATTTATACTCCTAAGTTTTAAAAAACTATCAAAATTAACCATATGTTTGTGTTACATAGCAAGATAGAAACGTTAATGTAACAAGATTCATGACTTTGCAACAAGTCAATTGGATCTTCGTTGTAGCAAATAACAAGTAGTGTCCATGACACTGGAGCGATGTGATAGTTCGGAGCGAGTGCAACAAACATCATTTCATACATCATGAAGTAGACGAAGCTAATGACTTTGTTACCTTGAGGCGATTGTTTGTCATTTTCAACTATATCATCACTTTCATATTCATTGAATATTCAATCACTGCTTCATTGTTCACGTAAAAAAAATTATGTAATACAGCGCAAACAATAACTATAAAGGGTGTTTTATTGTAAAAGATGAAAATTTGGGGTAGAATTTAAATTTTTAAAAGCTCCCAAATAATAAGGTTTGGCCCAAATACTAGTTTTTTTTCTAGTATGTGGGGATTTGGGAATATTTGCCAAATAATGACAAATTGTATGGACAAACGCTATTTGCCAAATTTTCTCCCAAATTTGACTTGGGAAATTTATGGTCAAATGGTTCCTTAGTAATGTGGTACTCCCTCCGTCCCTATTACTTGTCATCTTTTTAATTGACACACCTATTAAGAAAACAATTATTGACATAGTGAGTTTACCATTTTATCCCTATTAATTATGAAGTTGATGAATTAAAAACTTAAGATTTTCAAGAAGTGCTACCTTTTTCAAAGTAATTAATTGAGGGTATAATATGTCAAAATAGTTTGTCCTTTCTTGATTTGTCAAAATGGACAAGTAATTAGGGACAACTAAAAAAAGAAAAGTGGACAAGTAATTAGGGACAAAAGGAGTATTAGTAATGCAAGTATTAGTAATATGGATATTAATTATGCAGGTATTAAGTAATGTGAGTATTAATTATGCAGGTATTAATAATGTGGGTATTAGTTATGCATATATTAGTTATGTGAGTATTAGTTATGCAGGTATTAATTATGTATGTATTAGTTATGCATGTATTAGCTATACACGTATTAATTATTTTACCTTCTACTCTGCATAAATAAACACAAATTTTCTCATAACTTATACATGTATTAGTTATACAAATTTCAAAATTGTCAACCAAATGTCGTATTAATTTTATACTGAATAACTTTTTTTCTTATCCACCTATCAAACATCGTATTAATTATACACATGAATAAGTTTTTTCTTATCCACCTACCAAACGTCATATAAGTTATACAGACTCTAATATATGAATAAGGCTTGTTTTATACAACTACCAAACGACACCTAAGCTGGATAAAATTATGCAAGTATTAGTAATGTGGGTATTAGTTATACATGTATTAGTTATGCAAGTTTTAGTTATACATGTATTAATTATGCAGGGTTTAGTTATACATGTATTAGTCTTACGGGGCTTAGTTATGCAAGGTTTAGTTATACATGTATTAGTTATGCGGTGTTTGGTTATGCAAGGTTTAGTAATACACATATTAGTTTATGCAAAGTTTAGTTATGTAGAGATTACAATACATTAGCGAGCTAATTTTTATTTTGTAATCACAAAAAATAATTAGTGAGCTTATATTTGTTATAACCATTAAAATAACCAATTATATAAATAACACATTAAAATTAAATAAATTCCAAAAGCTAAAAACAATAAAGTCAATAACAAATAACTAAAAGTAATTAAGTAATTTGTGTTCAATATGATTAACCAATTAAGCAATAGGTAATTTGAATTGAAATATATAAAAAAAAATAACTAAAACAATTAAAACTTGTAATAAAAGTGCGTTGTAGAGACATTATGCAAAGAAATTAATTACAATTACTAGACACTCCCTTGCCACCAAAGAAAACAATTAACAATAAATTAAGCAAAGAAACTAAAAGTAATTAAGCAATTAAGACGACAAAAATATCAAAGCAAAAAACTCGTAGTGTTTTTTTTACTTGTATTAATTATTTGATTTGTTGTAAATTAATATATATTTAAAAGTAAATTGATAGGGATAAATATGTAATTTACTATTTTAATACATGTATAACTAACACACACATAACTTATTTCACCCTTCTATCCCACATAAATTATACATATATTCCCTCATAAGTTATACAAGTATTAATTATGTAGGATTACAAAAAGCGCAACCAAACATCGTATAAAATTAATACATGAATAACTTTTATACAATATTGGGAAACCTACCAACCAAACATTGTATAAAATTAATACATGAATAACTTTCATCCTATTTACAAACCAAACATGGTATAAAATTAATACATGGATAATTTTGTTATTCATGTACTAGATGTACCTTTATCCAGCTGCCAAACGACCCCTAAGTGAACAACTCTAAACCTAAACAATACAAACATGATATTCTTATATAAATAATAATAAGGAACAATTTTTAATTTTTTTCAATTATAATTAATTTTAAAATTTTAAATATTAGAAATTTTAATATAGCTCAGAAAAGATTTAGGAAACAAAATCTATTTTAATTTTAAACTAAAGCAGGCCAAAAAAATCATTTTATTGCTAAAATCAAATTATTTACACACAAAAATAAGAAATTGGGTCCAGGCCCGAAACAGCCCAGACTCGATAAATAAAAAAATCAACCAAAGCGAACAAAGGGAAAAGGGTAAAGGAAATTGGTAAGTACACCACCTTTCACTTCATCTTCTTCGCAAATACAAGGAGATCTGAACTTGAAGTACTAGTCACATCTTGGTCCAAGGAAAAACTAGCTTGGAAATCATTAAGGACGCTTTAAATTCTCATAAACACCATGACTCTAACTCATTTAAGGCTCCTTTAGCATAGCTTCTTAAAGTCAAAATGAGTTTGTATCAGTGTCACGCCCTGAGGCTACCCCTTGGACGCGGACACGGGACCTAGGATCACGAGTGACCCCAAGCTAACCCTACTGGCATATCATAAGAATACTAAATAAACTAAAGTAAGAAAAATACTGTGCGGAAGCTAAATCATAAGATAACTAGAATGATGGGAATACTCATATACTGTCTGAATATATGAAAACTGAGAGATTAATAACAACTGAAAAGTCAAACTCCAATACTAAAGCTGAAACTAACTATGTCTGAAAATAGCCTCTAACTGACTAGAAGTGTTGGGACATGCCCCAGCTAAATCTATCAAAATTGAAACTAAGACTAAAAGCAAAGAAAACATGTTTGCCGTCCTCGGAGAATGAAGACTCACCACTGATGCTGCTGAGCTGAAGATCGGGAACCGATCTATGCGTGATCTGGAGGCTGAAGACCTGAACCCACATCACGAGAAGATGTAGCGCACAGTATGCATCAGTACTTGAAAGGTACTGAGCATGCATGATAGAATAAAGCTGAATAAAAACATAAGTGAACAAGCATATATCTGAGCAATGATAAGAGATAAGAATGATACTAAACTGAGAATACTAAACATGAACTAACTGAATGCAATGACCAAGTTTATAACATGCTGAGACTGAAATCTGACTATAAGTGATGACATGGTCAATGCAATAGAATCTGACTGTAAGGGAGCTACTAATAACCGACATAAAACCACACGAGCTAAATGTGGAGTCCAATGTATACGCCCCATCGAGAGGACCCAATATACCCTACCAGAGGTATAGAGGCATGACTATCATAACCGTATTTCGAACTAGCCGAAACAGTTCGCAACAAACATGACTAACACAATAATTTTTTTTTGAAAAAGGTTGTTTCTTGTTTTAGAGTCGCCACCTAAATTTTAAGGAAAATATTAGGAAAACCATTTTTTATGTGTAATGTAAACTCTATTTTGATTTGCGAAACTAATGAGATTCTGAGTAAGAGTTTTGGTTACTCGAGGGGAAGATATTAAGCATCACTCAAAGCCTATCTGAAAATAGTCCTTAAACTCAATTTAGGAAAATATAATTAGGAAAATTTGTTTATTTATTTGCATTGGTAAGTAAATTTTATTATTTTAAAAAAAGAGTAAAATACAAAGTACGACATATATATGTCTATCAAATAAAATTAATAGTAGCATGTTTATCATACAGTAAAAAATAAAAATAAATGAATGTACTAAAAATGTATGATAATTTTATATGTTAAAAAATATATATGTGTCTTATATAAATGTATCCAAAATAAATGTTGAGTTTAAATGATATGAACATTTGTCATTTTTTTATTATATATATATATATATATAATTAAGGTGTAAAGGAAAATAAAATAAGATAGAATAGTAGTATGTGTGAATATGTAGTAATATGTATGATATATAACTTTGAATAAAATACATAAAATGGAGTTTCCAAACAAATAAATAAATAAAACAAATAGTAATAATACTAAATGTCAAAATACTATATGAAGTTTGCGATCTTAAATACATTTATTGTAAAGTATAGTATATTCATGTATGTTGTTTTTTTAAAAAAAATATATGAACGTTTATTATTTTATTTACATGTAGGGACAAATTGACGATAGATTAGATGTAATAAAATAATATGTATATTTAAGTGTAGAGATTTATAACTTATAAAAAATAAATAAATAACATTCGTAAAAGGGATAGTAGATAAAAATAATATGTTATGTAGAGAAAAATATAAAATTCATACCTTTATGTGTATGACATAGATATGTATGTACCTTGTATTTTGAACTCGTTGACTTATCTAAAATCTTGAAAATAGCATGTTAAGAGATTAAAATATTTTAGCACTATGTGATTTAAAAAATAAAGATAGTAATAATAATAAATATAATTTCTTCATAAATGGGTTGATCTAAAGAATATAAAAATAGGCCTAACTATTGAGACTTAGAGAGTGTTTGAATTGGCTTAAAAGTTGGTCAAACCTACTTTTAAGTCAGTTTTTTTACTTCTAGAAGTGTTTGGCAAATATAAAAAATAACTTAAAATAAGTCAAAAATGACTTAAAATAAGTTGAGAAGTGTTTGGCAAGGTCAAGAATGACTTAAAATAAGTTTAAAATGACTTAAAATAAGTCAAAAATCAAAAGTAGGTCTCCCCTTACTTTTTATTTTTTGACTTAAAAGTCATTTTAGTTTGAGTTTTTATTTTTGACTTAAAAACTACTTTTTTTAAGCCAATCCAAACGGCCCTTCTATTACATTTATTTTGTTAAAAAAAACATGTAGGCCTACTTCCCTACTTGTTTTCTTAAAAATATGTATGTCTAAAGATAAATATCTTACCCATAAGTAATTTCTGAAGGTAATTATTTTAGCCTTTAAACTAGTTTCAAATTTATTTGGAGGTCCTAAGCGATTAGTAGGCCTAAATGAATATTATTTTAGCCCTTTTGAAACTTTATTTGGAAACTTTTAAACTATAAACCCCTCTTTTCAACTTAAGGACCTGAAAGAATGTTATAAGTAAAATGCTAACCCATTTTTTAAGAAAATATTTTTTGTATCGTTTTCTCTAAAAGTGTTTCAATTAAATTCATAAACCAATAATATTTGCTCACACAAATAATCTTCAAAATAAAAGACAAGCAATATATCAAAAAATTAAGATTTAGGCAAAACATATATAAGAGTTAGTTAGCATATCTAAACAATATAATCAAACTCGTAAAAACAAATGCTAAGAAATGTTGGACTCCTATTTATGAGACTCTAAGTATTGCGGTGATCCTAATTGTTGTTGGCCTAATATTTAGGCCAATAATGAGTTTCAAAGTAGAAATTTCAGCCCTCCGATTGTACATGAAACATAAGAAGAGGAAAATAGATTAGAGTCACATGGCAAACAAGTAGCAGAACTAAATAGTAAACAAAAATGCATTTTTTATAATCAGGCAATAATTACTTCGATAGGCTTCTATTAAATTGAAACAATGTATTTAGTTAGTTGTAAAAAAAATATTATTTTTTTTTGCCTTTCCAGACATAAAAACAAACTTAACAAAACATTCACGTACGACATCAAATATGCTTGCATATATATCTTCAAGAGCTCAAGAGATACATGACATATTAACAAAGCACACCACTTGGAGAATTGAAGCTAGTTTTAAAATGAAGACCAAGCATTTGCTTGTTTACTAATTGCTTATCATAATAAAAGTAAAATATATATAAAAAAAAATGAACTTTCAAAGTCTCCACATAGTAGCATAAATTTTTTTTTCTTGCAAATTAATTAAGTTCCAAGTCAGTAACTTAATAAAAATGGATTTGAGACAAAATTCAATGCAGCCACCATCATGTCAAGCTTGGCCTTTAACCAAAACAAATACGCCATTATTTACATACTAGTTAACTGATGTGTATATATGATACAATAAACCTTCATCCATATATTGTTTGGATAGAATATTTCAATATCTAAAGTTCATAAATATATGTTTTACACTGTTGGCTAAGTTCTAACCAAAACAAGGAAAATACGTAAAAGAAAGGTTCCCTAAAAAGAGGAAATGGGACAATAGGTAAAGCATTTTTTATGAACCATTTTGAAAGGATTTTTTTTTATAAAATCTAAAGAGTTTTTGAATCTCAGAACATAACTTCCGTCTTATGACCAAACAAATCTCCTAACTAGACAACTTCTATGTCCATGATGACTAGAAAAATAAAAGATTATGCTCTTCAATCAAACTTTATAGTGGCAGAGACATTCCAATTCAAACAACAAAAAAAAGAAGTTTTCATGTTCGCACTAGTCCTAGCTTGAACCAGATTTAGGGACAACAATTTATGAACATAAAGGCAGGTTAATTTGCAGAAAAAGATCAAGTGAAGGTAATGTATGTAGACAAGTTACTGATTCTACGACTAACTACTTTATACATTCCATACTAAACAAGTTGGTTGTCTATTCACATGGCTTTAACAGAAGGGTGTCAATATTCTTGACAACACCTTATCTTTAATAAAAGGCAACTCATTATGGGAAAACTAATTCGATAACATTGCTAAACCGAATTGAAAACAATGTCTTCCAAGACAATACACAAGATGCTAATCCGGATTGAAATGAACATGCAATCAAATTAACTTATCCTTTTCAGACCAAATTTTGTTCCTAAAAGTATTTAGATCAAGCATATAAAAATAAGAAAATGGGCCAACGATTACTAAAATAAGCAAAGAAATCATATGCTACATTTAACATATATTGAAACACTAAAAGAAAGAACAAAAGAAACTCATCGGGCAGCTGCACATTCACAATTCTATATGCTCTCAACCTGTCGGGACTTAATAAGGAAGCAAGATGAAGCTCATAGAGATAACAAACAGTAAAGAGGGCAAACTCATTTATCACCAAGGGGTGAACATACAAAATGAAGGAACAAATACGACAAGACATCCTTTACATAGCCTATAACCTAGGAAAGGTAATATGAACTTATTTGAGGCATGTCATGCTAATCAATATTGTATACTATTTGACAGCAAACGACAAAAATAATACCCTTAATTACTGGAAAAACAACACAATCCAAATTAAATCTGGAAAACCTCTAACAACAAAAGGCAGGACCAAATGAACAGAAACGAAAAATCATTCATATTATAAGATGATCATAACCAAATTAAACTCTACTAGTCTAGGTAAGAACTATTGATCTATACTCGAAAACAAACATAAGAATAATGGGACGAATCCTACAAGATTAGTCCGACATAATGAGGTTTTATAACAATGAATTAAAGATGAAAAGGGAAGACAAACACGACTACGAACGAATAGTGGAAAAAAATTATACTGCTAATGCATAAAAAATAATGAACATCAAACTATTTTTTGAACAAAGCGGAACAGTGATTCAACTAGTTTTTTTTTAGAACAAGATAAGTCATAACGGAAACAAAACGCTGATTCAGATTAACATATAATTATTTCACATACAACAACTCATATTCTTTTGATTCGTAACAAACAGGATAAAGGTGAAAAAGTAAGGAAAATGTACCTCTTTTGGAGCAGCAAACAAGAGCTTTGACGTCAAAAGATTTCAACTTCGAACTTCCTCAAACTCCATCTTATGACCGAAAACAAAACCAAGGACCAGAGAAGATGAGATAATTTTTGAATTCTAAAAGTTTGCAGTGTGTTGCATTTTTTTCTTTTCCTGGGTAGTTCTCGATCTCTCTTTGATTTTCGGATGATCCGTTCCATGAGGACTAAAATCCTTTTTTATAGCCGAAATTCGGCTCCAAGAATTCAATTGAATTCTTGGAAATGCGAATCTCAAAGGTGACAAGAAAGAAATGATGAAGGGGACGAAAAATCTCTCAAGAATCGACCTTTCCAGGTCGATTTAAGAGGATTGAGTGACTGATAAGGCATTTTTCTGACGGCCCAGAGCCGTTCTTCTGACAGGGATATGGGGAATCACGTGGGGCGGTGATGGGAGAGGATGTTCTGGGGGGAAGTAGAGGAAGAAAACTGATGCGTCCTTTCGCTAGAAAAGTAAAGAAAAACGTTGGGGAAGATGGAGGACTAGGGGCGAACGTGACTTCTGGGAAACAGAGTATAGGGCGATGGTGGTAGAGTCTATGTTGAAAAGTTTTGGTTTACTTTCAGCTGTATGATCATTTGATCGGACGGTTAATAAAATAAAGGGTTAAAAAATAAATAATAATAATAATAAAAAATAAAAATAAAAATAAATAATAATAATAAAAAAATATATATATATATATTGATAATTATTGTATATTAAAAAGATGTATTAATTAAAGCCGTTGGATTAGATTGGATGGTCAAGATTTAAACTGGAAAAAAAAACACAATTCATGTGCTTCCTACATGGCTCACGTGGATTGGCTGAATTAAAAAGACTTGGATTGCCAAGTATTGTTCAAATTAAATTTATTTAAATTATAACATTTTCTTTATTAAATAGCCATAATTTATTAAATTCAAAATAATAATTTTGCAAGACTAGCTTAGTTGATAAAATTAGTCATTCTAAAAACTAAAATTAATATAAATTAGTAACTCATTAATTAATTAAGCCTTCCTAATTTAAAAAAAAATTGTAAATTTTTTTTATTGTAAATAGAAATTATATATAATTAGAAAAATCGAGTTAACCCTTAAGAACAATATTTATTTGACGTGAAATTTAAAAATGAGTAAGCAATAATATTTATATATTATATATATATATATATTTTATTATTATTATTATTTTTATAAAAAATAGTATTTATGAAATAAATTTTATCAAATAAAATAAATAATTAAAAATCTTTTTCGCATTCCTACAAAAATTTCATAACACATATATATATTCTTATTTTTTATTTTATTATTATTATTATTATTATTGTTATTATAACTCTAGTTAAACAAATGTGGGGAGCCAAAATTGGGTGTCAACAACTTGCCTTTTTCTTTGTCCACGGAGGAGAGTAGAGAAGATGTGGACAAAGAAAAGTTGACACGATCCAACTTAGGCGACCACCAAAATACATTGAGCAACAACTTGGCAAGAAATGTTTATGGAGTAATGGCCGAACTATGGCTTCTGAGTTGCCTACATATCTCATGCTTCATGAGAAATCAGGCCATATGTAGTTCGAGAATGTAGGAACATAGCAAATTTTATTAAAATTTGTCGTAGTATCGAATTATGGTAATACTGAAATTTTTTGGTGGCGAGTTATGAAGAGATTAGCACGAATAGAGGGATGAGATATAGTTCTAAAGAAACTTGAATGAGAAATGTTTCGTAGCAATTTCTATTGAAGACTTATGGTAGAGGGATGAATTTTCAAAAAGATTGCCAGTGTCGAGTTATAATGAACTGAGACATGAAAGAGTTATCAGTAAGATATAAATCTGAACTTCTAAAAATCGAGTCGAGTTGAGTTTTGAAAGTGAATCCTTGGCGTAGCTAGTGATGTTTGACATTGCACTAACTTGCCCTAGTTTGCTGCTTAGAGGGAGTTCCTCGTTGTAATGTGTTGTCCTGCAAAACATGTAAAAGGGTGAAAAGTACCCGTTATGGTTCAAAAATAAATAGATTGAAATAGTAACGTAAAGAGTAGAGTGTAGATGTCCAAACGATTGTATTGTGAATGTGATATAGGCAAAGTAATTTGTAATGTAGGGGACCTCGACTTGTGGGGCTGTTGTAATGTAAAAGCCTGTAGTCGGCTGTGTAAGGCTTGTAATGTAGAGCCGCCGGCTGGCGGGGTTGTTGTAATGTAAAAGCTTGTAACATAAATTTAATTGTCGGTGTGTGACAACATTTCTATGCATGCATTCCCCCGATCGGTGGAGGTTTAGTGATATCACTACGATGTAGTCTTTGATTAGTGGAGTTTGGTCGACGTTTGCTATGTACAGCCTCCGGTTGGCGGAGTTTGATGATGTTTACTATGTACTGCCTCCGGTTGGAGGAGTTTGACGATGTTTGCTATGTACAGCCTCCAATCGGTGGAGTTTGAGTGACATTTGCTATGTACAACCCCCAATTGGTAGAGTTATTTTGAAAGAAAGCTAATTGTCCTATTTTCCTACAAGGATCCTCTTTTCTTCAGTATTTGATCCGGATCTTGATCGTACCTGCAAAAAATTTAAATGAAATATTCTTAGACACAAGATTCAAGTTGAAGTACTTCCGATAAATAAAGTAGGGAACGAGTATTTTGGCTCATGATTGTGAGAAGTCGAATGGCGTTTCTGGTCATTCCCCGAGACTTGATATTATTTTCTTAATTCCTGTGTTCCTGCACTCAAAGAAAAAAAAATTAGTTTGNTTAAATGAAATATTCTTAGACATAAGATGCAAGTTGAAGTACTTCCGGTAAATAAAGTAGGGAACGAGTATTTTGGCTCATGATTGTGAGAAGTCGAATGGCGTTTCTGGTCATTCCCCGAGACTTGATATTATTTTCTTAATTCCTGTGTTCCTGCACTCAAAGAAAAAAAAATTAGTTTGGGAGGGGGTGTTGATTTGTATCAACTCACGGATAGAAGCCTCGTCACTGGAATCCTTCGGCACCTTCTTTGTCCCACACATAGTTCATTAACCTAGACACTTGGCTAGTGGAAGAGTAGAAAAATTCTTTGAAAAGAATTAGCTTGTTTTTCTAGCAAATAAGTATATTAGGTGTATATATATAGTAATTCTCCAGCATTTTTTAGATTATGACATGTTTCAAAGTCCATCGAGATTTCCATTTGTTGACTATATCCAACATAGTCTTCTTGTAGCTTTTACCCTTCTGATGAAGCTTTCCTAGCTCTTTTGTAGACTCTGCGATGACCAAGATTCTTGATATTCTGAAGTTATGCTAACTATGAGGAAGTGTTTCCTAAGGGTAAGGAAAAATGGAAATTATGCAGTGCATTGATCGAGCCTGACTCTGGCTGCCTACGTATCCCCATAGTAGGAGTCAAATCGTAACGTAGTTCAACTACAAGTGGGAGAAATAGAAGTATGTAATGCAATGAGGGAACCTGACTCAAGCTGCCTACGTATCCAAATGGAATCAGGTCGTAACGTAGTTCGATTACAATAGAAGACTGAAAAATATGAAGAAAACGTAAGAAACATGTAATGCAATGACCGAGTCTGACTCAGGTTGCCTACGTATCCAAGCGGAATCAGGTCAGGCCATAGTTCAAATACAACACGGGAGAGTGAAAAATATGAAATGCATTGACCGGGCCTGACTCAGGCTGCCTACGTATCCAAGCGAAATCAGGTCAGGATGTAGTTCAAATACAAAAGGAAAGTGAAAGATATGAAATGCAATGGACCGAATCCGACAAGGATTGCTTATGTATCCCACCGAGGGAATTCAGGTCGAGCGTAGTTCTAAATACATGGAAATGATGATTTTGGGTTTTCTAAGGGAGATCGGATCCGATGTGGGTGGCCTACGTATCCCACCGTGGGAAGTCAGGTCTGGACGTAGTTTCGTTACATTAAAAATGCAAAAATACCATAAATAAATGATAATCTTGAGGTCTATAGATGTAGTAGTTCTTGATGACGTCTGAATTGATTGGCTTTGTGCTCACTCTACTGTCCATTTCTGCTAAGATAATCGCTCCACCAGATAGTACTCTATGAACCATGTAGGGTCCTTGCCAATTTGGTGCAAATTTTCCTCTGGCTTTTTCTTGGTGGGGAAAGATCTTCTTCAATACTAATTGCCCCGGTGTGAACTGTCGAGGTTTGACTTTCTTGTTGAATGCTTTGGTCATTATGTTTTGATAGAGTTGGCCATGACAAACCGCGTCCATCCTCTTTTCATCTATGAGCATCAATTGTTCATGCCTGCTACGTATCCATTCTGCATCATCCAGACCAACCTCTTGGATAATCTTTAAAGATGGTATTTCCACTTCGGCAGGTATTATTGCCTCCGAACCATAAACTAACATATAAGGAGTTGCCCCAGTTGATGTTCTGATTGTGGTGCGATAACCGAGTAAAGCATATGGTAGCTTCTCATGCCATTGCCAGTGACTATCTACTATTTTCCTTAAAATCTTCTTGATATTCTTATTTGCTGCCTCAACTGCTCCATTCATCTGTGGCCGGTAAACTGTGGAATTTCAATGAGCAATCTTGAACCTTTCACAAGTTTGCTTTATAAGATCGTTGTTGAGGTTGGCTGCATTATCTGTTATGATTGATTTTGGAATTCCAAACTGACAAACTATATTGTTGCGAACAAAGTCTGCTACAACCTTCTTTGTTACTGCCTTGCATGTCGAAGCTTCGACCCATTTTGTGAAATAGTCGATAGCCACCAGGATGAAACGATGTCCATTTAATGTGGGAGACTCTATAGGTCCAATAACATCCATTCCCCAAGCGGCAAACGGCCAAGGGGAACCCATCACATTGAGCTCATTCGCAGAAACCCATATAAAATCTCTATGCACTTGACACTGATGACACTTTTGCACATACCAGATGCTATCTTTCTCCATGGTCATAAAAAAATATACGGCTCTTAAAATTTTCTTTGCCAAAGTGAACACACTCATGTGAGGTCCACATGTTCCTGCATGTATTTCTTCCAAAAGCCTTGTCGCTTCTGCGGAGTCGACACACCTCAGCAATCCTAAATCCGAAGTTCTCCTATATAGGATTTCCCCGTTAAGGAAGAAATGATTGTCCATCCTCGTCAAAGTCCGTTTTTTCTTTCTTATGGCATTTTCAGGATATTCTTGTGTTTCTATCAACCTTCTGATGTCATAGTACCATGGTTTTCCATCCAGTTCCTCATCTACATGAAAACAATATGCATGTTGATCATGCATCTCTATATCGATAGGGTCGATGTAATTCTTGTTTGGATGTTGAATCATTGAGGACAATGTTGCCAAAACATCGGCAAACTCATTTTGAGCTCGAGGGACATGCTTGAACTCAATCCTTGTGAATCTCCTACTCAACTCTTTTATGTAATACAAATAAGGCAGGATCTTGACATTCTTAGTGGTCCATTCTCCTTGCACTTGATGAACCAATAGGTCGGAATCTCCAATCACTAAGAGTTCTTTGATGTTCATGCCATCTTGAGTCCGAGAATACAAGCTTCATATTCCGCAATGTTATTGGTACAATAGAATCTAATCTTGGCTGAGATTGGGTAATACTGACCTGTTTCCAAAATTAAGACTGCTCCTATTCCAACTCCAATAAAGTTTGATGCTCCATCAAAGAACATCCTCCATCCATTATACGACTCTGGTATGTTATCTCCTACAAACAAAACCTCTTCATCAGGGAAGTAGGTTATGATCGGCTTATTATCCTGGTCCACCGGGTTTATGCAAGGTGATCATCCAGGGCTTGTCCTTTGATTGCCTTTTGTATGACGTACACGATATCAAACTCGCTCAACAAAATTTGCCACTTTGTCAGCTTACCTGTAGGCATTGGTTTCTGAAAGATGTACTTGAGTGGATCCATTCTTGGGATCAAGTACGTAGTGTATGCAGACAAGTAATGCCTAATTTTTTGCGCGATCCAAGTTAAAGCGCAACATGTTCGTTCCACCATAGTGTATCTTACCCCGTATGGTGTGAACTTCTTGCTCAAATACTAAATGACTTGCTCTCTTCTTCCTGTCTCATCATGCTGCCCTAATACACATTCAAATGCATTATCCAAAACAAATAGATATAATAACAAAGACTTTCCAGGCTCTGGTGGGACCAATACTGGTGGGTTGTACAAGTATTCTTTGATTCTATTGAAAGCCTTTTGGCATTCCTCTGTACATTTCGTGGCAGCATCTGTTGACACCCAATTTTGACCGACCTTTAGTCCTTTTGGAATTGCTATCCGATTAAATACGCATTTTGAGTTCTAAAATTCTAGTTGATTTTTGTCTAAAAAATGATATATTTTAGTATTCATAATTTACAAATTATTATATTTATTATTATCAATTTAGATTATTATATTTATCCTTAGTTAAACTCGAAATAATTACTTTACTTAAATGTTTTAAAATGTAGATGTGTTTAATTTATATGAAAATATTTTAATATATAGTATTTTATTAATCGAATAGCATTTCCTTGATCTTTCCTTAAATCATTTAAGGCTTAGCCTATTTTAATCTCAATCTCTTTAATTCATAGCCTATTCTATTCAACTCTTATTCCCAATTTAGCCTTTTCAATTCTAATCAATTCAAATCTTATTTAAGTTATAGCCCATAGGTTGTAAAAATCTCATCCCTTAATCTCCACCATTCATTCCTCATTTAATCCATAAGATCAGATCTTAGCCGTCCAAGCCCCTTAAATCAACGGTTCATATTTATCCAAGCATAACCTTCCTCTTTTAACCTAAAAGAACCTAACCCCTAAAATTCAATTCATTCATCTCCTCCTCTCCTCTCAAACTAGCCGCCGCCACCTCTCAACTCTCTTCTTCATTTTCACCGATGAAAATTGCCACCACCTGCTGGTGGCAGCCGTTTCTCTCTCCCTCTCTTCGTTGCTCTCTTCTCCTTCCCTCTCCTCCCTTCTTCTCCATCTCATCTTTCTCATTTCTCCTCCCTTCTGGCGAGAAACAACAGCAGAAGCTGCCAGCAACACTGGCAGCAGTAGCCAGCACGAAGAGAAGCAGCAGCAGCCAACACGAGGAGAAGCAGCAACAACCAGCAACCTGGCGAGCAGCAGCCAGCAACTCCAGCGAGCAGCAGCCAGCAGCGACGAACTCCGGCGAAAGCTACCGAAAATGACAGCAAGCACCCCCAAACGGAGATGGTGAACCACCGAAATCAGCAACAACTAGCAGTTTCGGCCAGCGTACTTTGGCAACTCCGGCAAACAAGCGGTGCTATCACACCGAAAGCAAAATATTTTATAAGGACGGATCTTTACAGATCTGTCCTAGGTACGAGCTTTGTTTACTGTTATTTTCTTTTAAGTCATAAAACATTATATGTGTAGGCTGCCTATTCTCGAGATTTCAAGTTCTTCATTTCGCTCAAATTCATATGCCAAATTTTATGCTTAGATACTAAAATTTTGCTAACATGTTGTGACCAGGCCTGTTAGAATTGTGCTTTTGTTATTTGTGACTAATTCTTTGCCATTAACTATTAGTGTAAGTTCACTCATTCCTAGTTCAATGAGGTTCTTGATGCATTTAATTTCATTTGTGTTAAATTGTGGCATGTCGATTATTTCACCGTGGGTAGTAAACTTTGGCACGAGAGTTGGTTTATTTATGGCTGAACTCATACGTGTAATATATGCATTTGTTAACTTGGGGCATAATTTTGGCATATGAGTAAAACCTGGCAGGTATTGGAATTGCTAATTGATATTGACTTCATTATGAGCAAATTGTGGTAATAGCTCTGTATTTAATTGTATATGGCAGACATATATTAATGTGATAGCTTGCCACTATTGTGACTTACTGCGGGTTGTATTTATTTTCTTTCCTTTAAGGTAGTCTCACTTTTGCTTGATTTCATCTGATTGCATTAATTTCTGCTAACTGATTCCTTTTACCTTAATTAAAATTGACAGATCTTTTACTTGTTTATATTTGGTAAAAAATAATTTCAAAATAAAACAGATTTGGCTCTCCTTTGAAATAAGGAAAAGTAATTTTAATTGGTCCTAAAATTATTCTTGTCCTTTTTCGTGCCCTCTCCTCCACTATAAAAAGAGATGCACTCATTCTTATAAAAGAGAACTCATGCTTACTCACTTGAATAATAGTAAAAATAATAATAATACTCTCTGCTCTAAAAAATAAAAATTCGGTGAACATTCTAAGAAGTGCTTCTCTATTTGATTTTGCTGTGTTCGGGTCGAGTATCGAATTAGGTTGACTTCATTGCTGATAATAATTTTTTGCATACTAGGTTAGTTCTTCTTCATTAGTTTAAATTTCGTACTGCATTATTAATTGTGAATATTGTTGTGAGTTCGAAAATAAATAAAAGGAAGCATCCGGGTTAATCTCCTTATTCCTTCCTTGTTAATGTGTGTTCTTATATATGCTAGGATTCGTTTGAAACTCGTGTGTTTGTTGTTAATATTTATTATGTTTCTATATAGCTACTATTATGCTATGATCTTGTGTTTTGGTATTATTCTGTTTAACAGGTTTTTGAACTCAAGTTCAAGAATGAAAAGTCGCTTAAGGCGGGATACCAGATAGAACTTATTTCTGTTTAATAGTTTATTTTGGATTATATTATGTCGTTACTATTTGTTTTTGTTCGGTTTGTAATAGTTCGTATAACACTCTAGTATATATATATATGAAATAACTTGGGGATCGTCTAGGGGGGAAGGGATATACGTGCTAAATGTTTTCTTCGTTATTTTGTTATGTGTGATTGTTACATATAATCTGTTTATTACTAAAATCTTTAGAATATGCAATATGTCGAAATAGTTTAAATAATCCACTTAAAATCAACTATTTGTTCTTGTTAGTTTATTAATTAACTATCTCGAACCAATAAGAGTTAGCCAAATTTAGTAAATGTTAATATCCTAGATCTTAATTTATATGTGTTTTATATTTTTAGCATTCTAATGATTTGAAAAAATGAAAGATTTTGAACTGTGTCTGTCTTAATTACCATCTGTTAACGTGAGAGCTTAATTAATTTCCATATCAATTCACATAGAAAGTATGCCTATAGGAGTGATTTAATTGTTATTCATTCCTCATTATTTCTAATAAAATAAAGAAAAAAAAATAACAATGATCTTGTATATAATAGTAATAATAGTAAAATAATAATTTTTGTATGTTTCCTTTGTATATCTTAATCCGTCAGTTTTTTTTTTATGACAAATTGGGAAGTAATTAATGCTTATAAACAAAGTAGGATTCCACGCCTATAGGTTTATGAATAGTATTAAATCTTATTTAGAAGTTGTGTCTATGTTTGATAATAATTTTTAGCATGTAAGTTAATCACATAATTTTAATGATTGTAGAGTTCATGCCTATAGGTCTTCTCAAATGTCTTACTTTCAGCATGTTTGCACCTAGAGAATTGGAATGTTGTAATGTGTTCGCATTTTAAAATCATGCTATTGAAGATTAGTTTTATTTTTATGTATTAATTGGGGTTTAGAAATCATGCCTATAAGAGCTTTAATACTTTCAATTTTCACACTTAGAAATCATGCCTATAGGTTTTTAAATATTATTGTATCTTTATATAGAGAGTTATTGTATCTTTATATAGAGAGTACTGTAGTTTTTGATAATAATTTCAGCATAATCATTTAGATAGCATGTCTG
This sequence comes from Solanum stenotomum, assembly GCF_019186545.1. NCBI lineage: Eukaryota > Viridiplantae > Streptophyta > Magnoliopsida > Solanales > Solanaceae > Solanum > Solanum stenotomum. The sequence continues at coordinate 41,933,186 of NC_064290.1, forward strand.
TAGGTTTTAATAATTTCAGCATATTGAGTAACTAAATAGCATGTTGTGATACGCTGTTCTGCTATATCATTTATTTTTGTGGCCGCTTAGAATAGACTAACTAATTTTCAGCATGTAAAATCACTAAACTACATTTTTATGGGTGCTACTGTTTTTTTTTTTTTGTGATGCATTAAGTTCTAACACTTATATGATAAAATCAATATTGTCCTCTATGCATACTAATTTGCTCAACATAGTCAATTCTGCATCGTAATCATTTGCTCTTCAACCCAATAAGCTACTGATCGCTTCAAGCATATAATGAACTGTTGCCCTTTAAATTTCAGCACTAGTAATTTGCTATTACTTTCAATGACTTTTTCCTTTTTGCATCATTATAAAGTGCCCATTTTAAATTAATTACTAATTGAACCAGTCTAATATGCTTTTCCCGACTTGCAATATTTCATGTCCTCTAAATTAATTATATTATTATACTATTTATTTGTATGTCACACACTTAGCATGAATCCTTCTCACTTTATTTGTGTTTGCTAGCATGTCTAATAAAATTTAGAGGCCAATATGAGAATTACGTGCTAAGTGTTGTCCTATTTGTTTGACTTGGTGTCCAGGTGGGCCATTAGGATTTTATCTTTGTCTAATCCACCCTAATAGTAGTCCAATGCCTCTTGGACCTTAAGCAGGGACGATAGGCACCTTGTAGCGACGTAAAGCATGCGGTGGTGGGGTAGGGGTAGTCTAGGCCCTATGGAGATGATGACACCGACTCGGTCTTAAAGACAAACCTTGGTTTTGTCTGTCCCTACGAGAAGCCGACCGAAATAAAGAAAAGTCGAGTGCTGATCCTAAAGTCAGAGTCTCCTTTTCCTTTTCTCCCTTTACTTGTTATAATTATTTGGGGTAATTTAATAAATATAAAAATTGTTTATTCTATCTATTTGTACAATTTTCTATCCCCTTGCTCATCTCTTTATTTATTATGTAATATTTATTTATTATATTATTACTTAGTTCTCGCATGCCTATCTAATTAACTAAAATAATTAAAGTGTCCTTAATTGCTTAATTGTGTTATCACCTAGTTGTGCATGTTTAATTGATTAAATAAATAAATAAAGTGGTCTTAATTATATAATTTATTCATCACTTAGTAATCATGCTAATTAAATAAATAATAAATGAAGTGACCTTAAATGCTACTTATAACCCCCACATATTGCATGAGACACGGCCGGGACCCACATTTGTGGACCTTGAGGGATGCCTAACACCTTCCCCTCGAGGTAATTTGAATCCTTACCCGATCTTTGGTTCGTAGACCTTAGTTAGAATTAGCTAGGTTAGATAGGTGCCCTAACGCGCCTTAATTCGTTAGGTGGCGACTCTTCAATCACCCAAAGCCCAAAAGAGTTGTTAGGTCGTGCACCAAAACCCGTTTTGCGAAAAACGGGGCACGACAGCATCCTTCTTCAGTAATTTGAATATGGGTTCAAAGATCACTACGGATTGAGCTATGAACTGACTGATGTAATTCAGTCTTCCCAAGAAACTCATCATGTCTTTCATGGTCTTGGGTGGAGGTAACTCTTGGATTGCTTTTATCTTTGATGGATCCAACTCTATGCCTTTCCTGCTAACGATGAATCCCAACAGTTTTCCCACGGGTACTCCAAATGCACACTACACTTACACAACCTCTCAAAGAACTTTCGCAAGTCATCCAGGTGGTCTTAACATCTTTTGGATTTGATAACGACATCATTCATGTACACTTCAATTTCCTCATGGATCATATCGTGGAAAAGGGTAGTCATGGCCCTCATGTAGGTTGCACCGACATTTTGGAGACCAAATGGCATTACTCTGTAGCAATACACTCCCCATGGAGTGATAAACAATGTCTTCTCTGCATCATCTTCATCCATCAGGATTTGGTGATATCATGCAAAGCAATCGACAAATGATTGCAACTCATGTTTTGCACAATTATCGATGAGTATATGAATATTTGGAAGAGGGAAATTATCCTTAGGACTACCCCTATTGAGATCTCGATAGTACACACATATTATGATCTTTCCATCCTTTTTTGGCACAGGCACAGTATTGGCTAACCATGTGGGATAATTTGTAACCCTCACAACGTTCGCCTCAATTTGCTTAGTTACCTCCTCCATGATCCTTAAACTCAAATCTGGCTTGAATTTTCTTGTCTTTTGCTTAAGAGGTAGACAAATGGGATTAGTCGGTAATTTGTGCGAGACAATATCAGTGCTTAATCCTAGCATGTCATCATAAGACCACCAAATACGTCAACATATTGCTTAAGCAACTCTATTAACTCTTGCTTTCTTTCAGCCTCCAAATGTATGTTGACTCGTGTCTCCTTCACGATTTTTTAATCTCCTAAGTTAACAACCTCTGTTTCGTCCATATTGGGTTTCTTCTGACTTTCAACATGCTCGATCTCGTGTGGTAGATTTTCAGGCATCATGTTTTAATCATACTCTTCGTGATCTTGTTTATCGTTTTCACCTTGCTCGGTAGATTCGTTACATGTCACAACCGTTGAACGAGGATTTTTATTAATATGAGTGCTGAAAAGTGCAAAAGGTAAGTAAAGATAAATAGATATTTAAAATAACGAGAAATTTTTCAAAGAAAATAAAAAAATTTTATTTCAAAGCATTCTAGATTTTTAGAAGAGGTGATCAACAAAAGATTAGGCATGATTCAAACCTCAATTTGATCATGCAAATTTTAAAATTAAGACTACTTTTCCACACTACCAGGACTCTGGTTGAAACAAGGACGGGCTGATGGTCCAATTTTACAAGATTTATCAAGGTTCGACATCACGAATGGTCAACTTGTTGATATTTATCTCTTCCTCTTCTCCAACCATGGCCACAAATAGATCGCCTATTCCTTCTACGATGTCATCAACCCCAGCTTGAATTGGAATCAAAGCTTGTTCCGGTACAAAGATTGTATCGCTTGACCCACGGCGGTCTTTTCCTGAGGAAGGCTCATATCCGAGCCCGTTGGTGCCTCTCTGAAGCTTCAGCTGGATCGGCTCAACTATGCCATTGGACTCCAAGTCCATTATTAGGCTGATATCCATACTTCAACGTCTCCGATGCAACCATTTTTGTTGCACTTGACAATTTTGTATAATACCCTGCCTCTACTTCCTCACCAACCCTTACAGCTTGCATAATTTCCAATGTGTGAAAAGTGGCTCTGTCTAACTAGTCAGCGACTGGGATAGAATTAACAGAAATGATGGGTGACTGAGCTCTCCGTGGATGGTAACTTATGTGCGACCCCACTCAATCTTTACACATCGGTGAAGAGTGGAAAGAACCGCTGTTGACACCCAATTTTGACCGACCTTTAACAATTTTGGAAATGCTATCCGATTAAATACGCTTTTTAAAATATATTTTGAGTTCTGAAATTTTAGTTGATTTTGTCTAAAAATTATACATTTTGGTATGTGTACTTTATAAAATTATCATAAATTATTAAGATATTTTTAAAATTATTAGTAAAACTCAAAATAATTATTTTATTCAAATGTTTTAAAATTTAAGTAATGATTATTTATATATATAAAAAAATTATAATATTTGTAGTACTATAATTGAATAGCATTTCTTAAAATTTCCTCAAAATCATTTAACTTATAGCCTATTTTATTTCAATTCCTTTCAATTCTAGTCTAATCAATTCCCAATTTTATTTCAATTATAGCAATTCTTTCATTTCAATTCTAGCCACTATGATTTCAATTTTAGCCTTGTTATTACAAAATTCAGATGGCAAAAGATTCAATCTNGTTAGGTGGCGACTCTTCAATCCTCCAAAGCCCAAAAGAGTTGTTAGGTCGTGCATCGAAACCCATTTTGCGAAAAATGGGGCGCGACAGAATGGAGACTCTGCTGGGGAAATTAGGTTCTAACCATTACGTGTTTCGTGCTTTATGTGGGGTTTACTGGGTTATTTCATTGTTTGTTTGATTAGTAACATGTTAAGTTGTTATTCATTCTCCTTGTTTATTTGTTTTCTTATTTATTTTCTGTTTTTCATGTTCCACCCCTTTCCCTGCTTCCTTATTTATTTATTTTCATGTTTCGCCCTTTCCCTTTTTCCCTTATTTGTTTACTTGTTTGCATGATCCCGTACCCTCTTTCCTTATTTGCTTGATTCTCTATTATTTTATGTGTTTACGTCCTTTTATTTATGCGTGTATTTATTTATTTATTTACTGATTTCATAAAACTGCCTATGTATTACTGTTTTTCACCTAAGTGCTAAATGTTACTGTTTTGATAAACTGACATTCCGTTCATACTTCCCCTAATTGGGACCCTCTTCCTTTTTTATTTTGTTACCGTGATGTTGTGCCTTTGCACCTCTCACAACTACTCCAATTCTCTTCAAATACCCAATTATAGAGAGTCGGCATAAGTGTGGACGGAACAGATAGTTTTACTACCGTGAAACCACGAGCCTTCTCGCATAGAACCCCTTTCAAGTCCGTGTCAAGCCAATTCTTAGAAATCTTGATTAGGTCATACATGATGCATAAACCCTAGGTGGTTTGACCTTTGGTGTCAATCCACATAATTAGTAGCCACCTTATTGTTTAAAGGGTCCCAATACCCTTAGACAAATTTCATACTCATGTGTCAATGTGGTCATAATAATTAAATTAAGCCAAATTTGTCAAAATGGAGTTTAGAAATTGTTTGTTGTTTTGTTTGTAGAGTCATGGACACTTTCAACTCTCCAAACCCACAAATGGTCGTAGAGGTAAACTACAAGCTAAGGAACTGGTAGATGGATATCAAGACAGACCGTGAAAGAGAGATTCGACAGTTGTTGGGCGGTCTTACCTATCTCATTTTTGTCATACTAAACCCTCACTTGATTAGGGCCTTGCTAGAATTTTGGGACCCTGTGAGGATGGTCTTCAATTTTGTGGATTTTAACTTAGCACCAACGATTGATGAGATAAGTGGTTTCATTGACATGTCATACCACGAGTGTGAAATGATAGTACCATATAAGCCATCATCGAGGGAATTTCTAAAAAGTCTGGGAATGAAGTCAAATCCAACCTTGCCTTCTCTAGATCTTGGGTGGATTCATTTCGACTTTCTGTATTCACGCTTTGGCCGAGATGATAGTTATTACTCTTTTATTGATGAGTTTGAATGCTCCGTCGAGGAATGAGAAACATATCGCCTAAATGCCTTTGCCGTTGCCCTATTAGGATCCCTGGTTTTTCCTAACATAAGGGGAAAGATTGACACACGCTTGGGTTATGTGGTTTGAGATTTAGCCCAAAGAGAGGGCAAACCTAGGAAAACCCTAGTACCTATGATCTTGGCGGAAATAATGAGGAGTTTGTCCGCATGCGTCGATGGTCGAATATTTTTCGAGGGATGCATCATTTTGCTGCAATTATGGGCTATTGAACATTTCTACATGCGGTCTGACATTGTAGATATCTTTCTGGGTTACGACAATAAGATTGACAATCATCCAAGACGAATGGTAGCTTTCACCGCCCCTGTAGGATTCGTAGACTGGCAGATATTCTTGACAAAGCTCGAGAGCTACCGCATCCAATGGAAGCTCCATTCGTTGTCCACCCCTCATGCAATAGTAAGAGGCGATGACCGATACTTCATTGAGCTCATTGGCTTAAAAGGTGTTCAACCATACACTCCTCTTCGAGTACTCCGCCAATTTGGGCAAACTCAGGTAATACCACTCTGGTCTAACATGGAGCAGTTTAAGTATGAATTTGGATTAGATAAACCCCAAGTCCACATCATACTTCGAAGATGGGAGCGAGTGTTAACCATTCCTATGGGTGCACGACAAACCTTATGCACACGTGAGTATTACATATGGATCCTAAAAGAGGTCAAAGACAGAGATGTGAGTGAGGAAGGATACTATGGGCTCACTGATGAAAGGGAAAACATATGGACACGCAACGTGTTGAAGATCAAGAATGAAGTCACTCCCTGTACAATAAGTCAATTGGCGCCAAGCTCTTGGAACCAATATCTTCAAGATTTTCAGAATTTAGGATGATTTTCCCATTTGTTACCCCTTTCCCTTAGTTTACTTCAGTTTTTCGTTTTTCAATTATGATGTATTGTTCGAATTTTATAATATATGAAGATCGTTTTATTTCTCTCACTCTAAACTCCAATTGGCAAATAAGACTTGAATTAAAAATTGTGCATCACTTATATGTCGTCTTAGGCCTACCTCTAGCTCAACGAGGCTCTTTGCATTTAAGGTGTTTATATTAAAACAATGTGTTTGTTATCTCAATTAATGCAACGCTCTAACTTGAGTTTTCTTTTGTTTTACTTTTATTTTTTACCCTTCCCCAATGGTTGATCTATAGACCATGGTTTACCACACGAGATCAAAGGACACTCTTCCTTCTCTTCCAAATGAGAATCACAAAGGAAAGAAAAAGGCGACTAATGAGAAGGTTATCAGTAAGACTATTGAAAAGAAACATCCTTCAGACGAGTTGGTCTCAAGCCTGAAACATAAAATAAAAAAGTTAGAAGAAGAGGTGTCGGATATGCGCGAGTGGGCCAAGTTGTTACTCTCTGTCGATCCCACTCTGGAGACAAACATGGATAAGTCGTTTGTCACAAGTCAAGCCACTCTCTAAGATAATCCTCCACCCACTCACCCTTTTTTTCATCCTCCACCAACTTACCCTACTCCACAAAATCAACCAAACTCCATTCAAATGCCTCCAAAGAACACTCACTTTCCAAATTACCCATATCCTCCTCAACATCATGCTCATGATTCCAGACCTCTATATCTTACTTCGAGTCTGCCGAGTCCTCCCTTACAAGCTCCTCAATATCAAACACCTCTACATCAAGTCCCTTGGTATTGTGCACCACTTCAAATGTCTCTATATCAAATGCCTTCATCCCAAAGGCCTCCTCTACCATGTCAAAAGCCTATTTATCCTGTTCACAATGTCAAAATCTTCACTCAAAAACATATTCGCAAAAATCTATTCAACGTGGAAAAGAGGCCCATCAAAATTTACACTCCTTTGACTGAGCCCATGGATAAATTCTATGAAAAGTTGAGGATTGCTGGTCACATCGCCCCTGTCAGTGAAATAAGGATGAACACACGTGGAAGGTAGATTGAAATTTCTAAGGTTTGCGCTTACCACTCAGGAATGAAAGGACATACCATAGAAGAATGTCGTGATCTGAAAGACAAGATCCAGCAATTGATTGATACCAAGATCATATGCTTGGAGGACTTTGCACCAAAGAAATCCCAACAGATAACATGTTGAAGGTCATTTGAAGCACTTTCCAATAAAGGCTTATGACATTTAAGCTTAAGTTCTCTACATGCATGTTCCGTTAAGTTCTGACAAGGAATGTACCCATGTTAGCATATGGGCAATAAAGTTTGGTCAGAATCTATCTTTTGGTTGTTGATGTATGCTCCATTTAATGTCTTGAACTATGCTCTTTGTATTTGGAACTACGTCAGACCTGATTCCCGTTTAAGAGGGGATACGTAGGCGCTCCTTTGGAGTTCGGTCTTATCATAATAAAAATCTCATTTTCCCCCTTTGGACTGTGTAACTGGGGCAGAATTTTTGAGAGGGTCTCAAAAATTCCTTCAAAGAGCATTCTCCTTGCTAAATCTCGATAATGGGGCAGAATTTTTGAAAGGGTTTCAAAAATTCACAACTCTACATCGAAAATCAGAATAGCAGAGGTTCTACACTGGGGCAGAAAATTTTGAGGGGACCTCAAAATTTTTGACAACACTTCAAAAGACATTCTAGCAGACGTCAAAGGAGCATGCTACGTTGAATCAGGGATACAGATCAACCTCCCCTTAACTAACTATTTTTCTTTGAATGCAGAAAAGACAGGTACATATACAAGAAGCAACTGCAACACTACTTGAAAGATCAATGTGCCAATATATTCGACAAATCACTAATCAATGGCGAAGGACCAAACTCATCTATATTGATCTCAATCACCAATCAAATGACATACTATCCTTCCAACAGTATGAAGGATCAAGTTAATTTGAGCTCGACAATCGCCAGTCAAATGGCATATTGTCCTTCCGACGTGATAAAGGACCGAATTACTCTATACTGAGCCTAAATCGCAAGTCAAATGACATATTGTCCTTCCGACATGATGAAGGATCCAATTACTCTACTGAGCCTAAATCGCCAGTCAAATGGCATACTATCCTTCCGACAGGATGAAGGACCAAGTTATTTTGAGCTCGACAAATCGCCAATAAACGGTGCCCTATCATTCTAACATGAATAAAGGACCAAGTCATATCAAGCCTGACAAATCAACATGCAACTGCACTCACTCCTTACAATAGGACGAAGGGTCAAAGCTACAATATTCTGAATTCGTCAACAAATGACACTTAATCCTTTCAATAAGACGAAGGTCTATGCCTCCAATCATCATTGCATGTGCCCGAGAATTACATCATTGCATGTGCCCGAGATTGCATTATGCCCGAGATAGCATTGTGCTCGAGATCTGTATGTGCCCAAAGATTACATCATTTGCATTATGCTCGAGATTGCATTGTGCCCGAGATCTGCATGTGCCCGAGAATTACATCATCTGCATGTGCCCGAGATTGCATTGAGTCTGAGATTGCATTGTGCTCGATATTGCATGTGCCCGAGAATTACATCATTTGCATTGAGCCCGAGATTGCATTATGCCCGAGATATGCATGTGCCCGAGATTGCATTGAGCCCGAGATTGTATTGTGCCCGATATTGCATGTGCCCGAGAATTACATCATTGCATGTGCTCGAGATGATCCCGAGATTGCATTGTGCCCGATATTGCATGTGCCCGAGAATTACATCATTGCATGAGCCCGAATTGCATGTGCCCGAGATTGCATGATGCTCGAAAATTGCATATGTCCGAATAAACTCCAAACAAGCTACAAGTATCAACAGATGCCCGAATTACAGATACGTTTTCTTTATTCATTATTTTATTCCTAAGGCGTCATGGTCTAAAGGCATCATTTTCATGGCCTGCAGACATCATTTCATGGCCTAAGAATTTACTTTCTGCTTATCATGATCCAAAGGTGTCATAGTTTAAAGGCATCATTTTCATGGCCCGCAGACAACATTTGCATGACCTGAGGATATAAATTTTGTGTATCATGGCCCTAGACATCATAGCCTAAGACATCATTTTCATAGTCTTATGGCAAACATCATGGTCAATATGGGAAATTGCATCATGTTTACTTTTACCGTTATTTGATACATCTGCTCTAATAATGTTATTTAGTTATATTACAAGCTACAGATTTGCAGAGACTAACATTTTGCAGGCGAGATCAATCTCCCTCTCGGCTACAATTATTGTGCTTACGTCTATCGCAACAAAAGCCCTATCAATTTCTTCGCTACTCGTATTACCGTTTTTCATTTAATCCCTGGCTACTCATGTTACCTCCTCTTCATCGAATCCCTCACTCTTAAACCAGAAATCTCTCTGTCATGCCTTTCTCGCTACTCTAATCTTATCCATTCAAGCCAAAATCACTCTCGTTCGTATATCATACCGCTCTTTCGGTTCCTAGGAGTTTCGTCTCCTCTTGAGTCCAGAACTACACACGACCTGATTCTCGTATAACCAGAGATATGTAGGCAGCTTAATACCAAAATCTCAATCGTACCCTTTTCCAACTCTATATCATTTCAATTGATCCCACTAACATCCGTCGTCGGTCGGACAAACTCGGCTACTAAGTCAACGTTGGTTGCCCGACAATTCATCCTTCATTCTCAAGCAACCAAGGGGCAGCTGTTGACACCCAATTTTGACCGACCTTTAATAATTTTGGAAATGCTATCCGATTAAATACGCTTTTTAAAATATATTTTGAGTTCTGAAATTTTAGTTGATTTTGTCTAAAAATTATACATTTTAGTAAGTGTACTTTATAAAATTATCATAAATTATTAAGATATTTTTAAAATTATTAGTAAAACTCAAAATAATTATTTTATTCAAATGTTTTAAAATTTAAGTAATGATTATTTATATAAAAAAAAATTATAATATTTGTAGTATTATAATTCAATAACATTTCTTAAAATTTCCTCAAAATCATTTAACTTATAGCCTATTTTATTTCAATTCCTTTCAATTCTAGTCTAATCAATTCCCAATTTTATTTCAATTATAGCAATTCTTTCATTTCAATTCTAGCCACTATGATTTCAATTTTAGCCTTGTTATTACAAAATTCAGATGGCAAAAGATTCAATCTTATCCATCCTTTTAGTCATCCATCAAAGTTAATCTTAGCCGTTGGTTTCAATTAAATCAATGGTCTGGATTAAATTTACATAACCTTCCATTCTAATTAAAAGAGACCAAAGCCCGTTTTGCAAAAAAACGGGGCGCGACAGAATGAGACTCTGCTGGGGACATTAGGTTCTAACCATTACGTGTTTCGTGCTTTATGTGGGGTTTACTGGGTTATTTCATTGTTTGTTTGATTAGTAACATGTTAAGTTGTTATTCATTCTCCTTGTTTATTTGTTTTCTTATTTATTTTCTGTTTTTCATGTTCCACCCCTTTCCCTGCTTCCTTATTTATTTATTTTCATGTTTCGCCCTTTCCCTTTTTCNTACCATGGTTTTCCATCCAGTTCCTCATCTACATGAAAACAATATGCATGTTGATCATGCATCTCTATATCGATAGGGTCGATGTAATTCTTGTTTGGATGTTGAATCATTGAGGACAATGTTGCCAAAACATCGGCAAACTCATTTTGAGCTCGAGGGACATGCTTGAACTCAATCCTTGTGAATCTCCTACTCAACTCTTTTATGTAATACAAATAAGGCAGGATCTTGATATTCTTAGTGATCCATTCTCATTGCACTTGATGAACCAATAGGTCGGAATCTCCAATCACTAAGAGTTCTTTGATGTTCATGTCATCCTGAGTCCTAGAATACAAGCTTCATATTTCGCAATGTTATTAGTACAATAGAATCTAATCTTGGCTGAGATTGGGTAATACTGACCTGTTTTCGAAATTAAGACTGCTCCTATTCCAACTCCAATAAAGTTTGATGCTTCATCAAAGAACATCCTCCATCCATTATACGACTCTGATATGTTATCTCCTACAAACAAAACCTCTTCATCAGGGAAGTAGGTTGTGAGCGGCTTGTTATCCTGGTCCACCGGGTTTTCTACGAGGTGATCATCCAGGGCTTGCCTTTTGATTGCCTTTTGTATGACGTACACGATATCACAAAATTTGCCACTTTGCCAGCTTACCTGTAGGCATTGGTTTCTGAAAGATGTACTTGAGTGGATCCATTCTTGGGATCAAGTACGTAGTGTATGCAGACAAGTAATGCCTAATTTTTTGCGCGATCCAAGTTAAAGCGCAACATGTTCGTTCCACCATAGTGTATCTTACCCCGTATGGTGTGAACTTCTTGCTCAAATACTAAATGACTTTCTCTCTTCTTCCTGTCTCATCATGCTGCCCTAATACACATTCAAATGCATTATCCAAAACAAATAGATATAATAACAAAGACTTTCCAGGCTCTGGTGGGACCAATACTGGTGGGTTGTACAAGTATTCTTTGATTCTATTGAAAGCCTTTTGGCATTCCTCTGTACATTTCGTGGCAGCATCCTTCTTCAGTAATTTGAATATGGATGAACTGACTGATGTAATTCAGTCTTCCCAAGAAACTCATCATGTCTTTCCTGGTCTTGGGTGGAGGTAACTCTTGGATTGCTTTTATGTTTGATGGATCCAACTCTATGCCTTTCCTGCTAACGATGAATCCCAACAGTTTTCCCGCGGGTACTCCAAATGCACACTTTGCTGGATTCAACTTCAGATTATACTTACACAACCTCTCAAAGAACTTTCGCAAGTCATCCAGGTGGTCTTAGCATCTTTTGGATTTGATAACGATATCATCCATGTACACTTCAATTTCCTTATGGATCATATCGTGGAAAAGGGTAGTCATGGCCCTCATGTAGGTTGCACCGACATTTTGGAGACCAAATGGCATTACTCTGTAGCAATACACTCCCCATGGAGTGATAAACAATGTCTTCTCTGCATCATCTTCATCCATCAGGATTTGGTGATATCATGTAAAGCAATCGACAAATGATTGCAACTCATGTTTTGCACAATTATCGATGAGTATATGAATATTTGGAAGAGGGAAATTATCCTTAGGACTGCCCCTATTGAGATCTCGATAGTACACACATATTCTGATCTTTCCATCCTTTTTTGGCACAGGCACAATATTGGCTAACCATGTGGGATAATTTGTAACTCTCACAACGTTCGCCTCAATTTGCTTAGTTACCTCCTCCTTGATCCTTAAACTCAAATCTGGCTTGAATTTTCTTGTCTTTTGCTTAAGAAGTAGACAAATGGGATTAGTCGATAATTTGTGCGAGACAATATCAGTGCTTAATCCTAGCATGTCATCATAAGACCACCAAATACGTCAATATATTGCTTAAGCAACTCTATTAACTCTTGCTTTCTTTCAGCCTCCAAATGTATGTTGACTCGTGTCTCCTTCACGATTTCCTTATCTTCTAAGTTGACAATCTCTGTTTCATCCATATTGGGTTTCTTTTGACTTTCAGCATGCTCGATCGATCTCGTGTGGTAGATTTTCAGGCATCATGTTTTAATCATACTCTTCGTGATCTTGTTCATCATTGTCACCTTGCTCGGTGGATTCGTTACATGTCATAACCGTTGAACGAGGATTTTTTATTAATATGAGTGCTGAAAAGTGCAAAAGGTAAGTAAAGATAAATAGATATTTAAAATAACGAGAAATTTTTCAAAGAAAATAAAAACTATTTATTTGAAAGTATTCTAGATTTTTAGAAGAGGCGATCAACAAAAGATTAGGCATGATTCAAACCTCAATTTGATCATGCAAATTTTAAAATTAAGACTACTTTTCCACACTACCAGGACTCTGGTTGAAACAGGGATGGGCTGATGGTCCAATTTTACAAGATTTATCAAGGTTCGACATCACGAATGGTCAATTTGTTGATATTTATCTCTTCCTCTTCTCCAACCATGGCCACAAATAGATTGCCTATTCCTTCTACGATGTCATCAACGCCAACTTGATTTGGAATCAAAGCTTGTTCTGGTACAAAGATTGTATCGCTTGACCCACGACGGTCTCTTCCCGAGGAAGGCTCATATCCGAGCCCGTTGGTGCCTCTCTAAAGCTTCAGCTGGATCGGCTCAACTATGCCATTGGACTTAGGTCCAAGTCCATTATTAGGCTGATATCCATACTTCAACATCGCTGATGCAACCATTTTTGTTGCACTTGACAATTTTGTATAATACCCTGCCTCTACTTTCTCACCGACCCTTACAGCTTGCATAATTTCCAATGTGTGAAAAGTGGCTTTGTCTAACTAGTCAGCGACTGGGATAGAATTAACAGAAAGGATAGGTGACTGAGCTCTCTGTGGATGGTAACTTATGTGCGACCCCACTCAAACTTTACACATTGGTGAAGAGTGGAAGGAACCGCTCTTGCCATGTGAACTCATGGTCTTCCTAACAACAAGTTGTAGTTATATGATACATCCATCACTTGAAATAAGATAGGGAATTTGGTTGGCCCCACCTACAATGTGAGATAGATCTCTCCCATGACACTTATTTGCGCTCCATCAAAAGCTCTAACTTTCAGACGACTTTCCCTTATCTCTCCCATATTAACACCTAAATCCTTCAGAGTGGTGAAAGGACAAATGTTGCATCCAGAACCACCATCAATTAGAACTCGAGTCAGAATCTTATCACAACATTTGACTACGATGTGAAGCGTTTTGTTGTGCCCAGCCCCTTCTGCATGCAACTCATTATCATGGAAAGAAATCTTGTTAGTTTCCACTATTCTTCCAATCGTTGAAGCTAAGGTTTCACTTGTGGTCTCTTTTGGAATGTTCACTCCGTCAAACACTTCAATCAAAGCATTCCTATGAGATTCAGAACTCATAAGTAGAGACAAAAATGAATATGTGGGCTGGCGTCTTCTTCAGCTGCTCTTTGACTGAATATTCTTTAAGCTGCATCTTCTTCCAAAATTTTGCGGCTTCAGCATCGATAACATTCTTCTTTGGCTTCTGTTCTTTTCCAAGAGCTCTTTGATTTAGATTCTCTGGGGAATAACACCTCCCCGACCTGGTCATCCCTTGATCTACGACAGTGTCGATTATCTTGCCCTTAATGTCTGCTCGATAGTCCCATGGGACTGCTTTGGTGTCATATTCAGGTTTTATAGCGATTAGAGTGGTCACTATTACTCTCGGGAGATATGTTTGAACAAGTAGAGGTTCCCTTAGTTGAACAATGATAACAAGTTGCGTCGAAGATGTCATGACATTTGCTTCATCTATGTCTGGGCAGTCAAGGCCCCCATATTCTTCATCTAGAGTAACCATGTTGACTTTGCGATTCTCATGGTTTGGCAAAGGGTTGTTGTTCACATTGGGAGGCGCTGAAGTGCATTTGATTACTCCTCTCTGATCAAAGACTTGATCTGGTTTTTCAAACCATAATAATCTTTTGTGTCGTGTCCTTGGATTCCCGAGTGGTAAGCGCATCGCTTGTTTCTATCAAAATTACGAGGGATTGGATCATGAAGTTTTTCTTCAACTGGTTGCAGCACTTCCACTGTCTTCAACCTCTCAAACAATTAGGCGTAGGGTTCGGCAATCGGTGTATAAGTGTGAGAATTTCTAGCTTCAAGATTTGGACGTGGTCTCGGTGCTAATGCTGGTCTATTTTGGTGGATTGGTGCTTGGACAGGGACATATGGTATTGGAGGATTTTGGTATGCTAGTTCTCGGGGTGTATTATAGTGTAGTTGGGTATTACATATTGAGTATTGGATGTATGAAGTATGCATAGCGATTTGGGGATTACTGGGTATCGGTGTGACGATCCTCCTTGTTGATAAGTGACAGCTGAAACATCTTCCCTTTTCTTTTTGATGCCGCCAATGGAACCCGATTGTATATCCCTACTTGCAGCTTGCAATGCGACGATAGACTGAATCTTCCCAGATTTAACACCCTCCTCTATAAAGTCTCCCATCTTGACCAATTTTGCAAACTTCTGGCCCGTCATTGACATCATCTTTTCAAAGTAGATACCCTCTTGAGCTTGAATAAAGTACTTCGAGAGCTCACTCTCATCTAGTGGTGGTTGCACCCTTGTGGCCTCAGTTCTCCAATGTCGTGCATATTCTTAGAAATTCTCAGATGGTTTCTTCTGTATATTGGCCAATGAGAATTTGTCAGCTGTAATTTCAGTATTAATCTGAAACGAGTCATGAAGTCCTCAGCCATTTCATGCCAGTCACGCCATTTGCGAGGGTGTTGGCGGGTATACTAGGTCAATGCTACTCAAGACAGACTCCGGATGAACAACTTCATCCTCAACTTCTCATTTCTCCCTACACCGACTAACTTGTCACAATATGCCTTTAAATGTGCGTGAGGGTCACCTTTTCCATGGAACATGTCAAACTTTGGTGGTTTGTACCTTACCGGCATGTCAATGTCTGTATGGATGCACAAGTCATCATAATCCAAATTCTCCGTTCCTCTAGTAACTTGTAAGCTTTTCAATGCCTTTCTTAGACCCTGAAGCTGGGCATTTATCGATGCATCTTCTTTCAGCTTGGTATCTTTCTCCATTTCTGCATATTGATCGACATCACACGGGACATTAACCACTGCTGGCATTGTGAAGGTAGAAGCTCCAACGGCATATACAGGTGGAACATATGGCTCATAGGGAGCGGCAACATGTGCCCCAAGTATCTGCTGCATTGTAGGTATGGTAGGGTTGCGATTGGAAAGGTCGAGAACGGTCCTAACTGCGGTTGGAGAAGCTGGTGGAACTCGATCGTGAGCGGGAGCGTGTTGAGTTTGTTCTGGCTGATTTGGCAAGTCGGTAGAAGGCAAGTCAGCCTTTGCAAAGTAGATAGGCATCTTGAAAGTAAAGAAAGTGGTAGCCGACAGTTCGGCCAAGTCTCGCACTTGGCATAATTCTTCCCTCGAGATCTAGAGTTCTTGCTCCATGCGAGCCATTTTCTCTTCATTTTGGATGTCTGTCATGTTTCGAGAACCTTCGGGGTTCTCGATATGTATCATTATGTTTGCAGCAACGTTGAACTCGTCTTTATCAATCATCTTTCCTTTCGATCGACGATTGTATCGTGAGTCGGCCAGTTTGCAAGTCGACACAAATAAACATACTTTTGGAGATAAATGATGAAAAGGAAAAGAAAACAAAGAAAAAGGAAACTATGTTAGTTTGTGAAATATTAAAAGATGTAACAAATATAAGCGTAACACATGTATACGCCAATTTGGCGACATTCAAAATGTGTCATAATATAGAACCTCTTTTTGCCTAAAGTAGACCTACGTTGCAATCAGTTTGATCGTAAAATATCCATTTAAACACATTTTAGATTTGGAGTAGACATAACTTCATTGATATTGGATATTACATTGAGGTAGGCAATCAGAAACCTAAGAAATGAAAGTACGGGGGGTCATAAGGCATACAAGAGGGATAGGCCACATGACACTTTGAGAAGCTTATGAAAAGAGTTCAAAGGAGAAATACGAATCTACGGCCATGTTAGAGCATCATCATCGTCATCGTCCCCATCATAATATGGCCCTTGGTGGTACTCTGGAGACCTGTCGGGGCCACGTTTGGGAGACATGTCTATCACCCCTCCATCTCTTGGGTCATAGATGTTAAAACCCATTTAAAAAACTTCCGTGTGGTCTTTCTTAACCTCTTCTTCTAGGTCCTCTTCAGGATCCACCTCTGGGTCTTCTTCGGGATCCTCTTCTGGGTCTTCTTCAGGGTTCTTTTTCAGGTCTTCTTCTTCTTCTTCTTCAACCACCTGGATTAAATAATCAATAGATTCGGGAACAATCTGATTATACGTGGATGCGGTGAATCCCATGCGATGAAGCACTGATTCTCTAATCCAATCAATTTGTTGGTTGTCTACAAACCCCAATGTCTGTGTATGCTTGGATGAGCCATATGACTCACAGTATTTCGCTAAGCATAATACTCCGGCGTACACCAACTTTTCTCTTCTATTTCTAAATCGATCGTGTATTCCCATTCGGGCTGTAGATTTCATATCCGTTCCAGCGAGACTGAAGTGAAAGCATCTTCATGTGACCCCATGATTGACCATAGCAGAATGTCTTAGATGACTCCAAATTGCCAGATAACCCGAATAGGTGCATATGGTTAAATGCCCTCAGCCCAATTAACTCGATAAAGAGAAAATATCGAGTCCTCGCAAACGCCACTCCTCTTATCCAAGAAAATTTCCATTGGATGGCATCTCCTATAAGGTTGTTCAAGAATGCGCGCCACTCTTCTCTTCCTGTCAGCGATCCCATCCAATTTTGGAGACGATCTTTATGGCTTTCGATTCTGTTACGTGCCCCAACGTAAAAATCCATTTGTGGATCACGACGATAGAAATGTTCTCTCCCCCAAATCTGTAGTAGCATATTGCATCCCCCGAAGAAGTTATGCCCCCTAATGCAGGTTGTCATCGAACGAAGAACTTCAGCAAGGATCATGGGCAATAAATAAAATCTTTGTGGATCATTGAAGATGCTTATAACCATCGACAATATGTTGATGTCGACAGAATTAGACCTTATCAAGAACACCATAACTCCCAAAAAAGCCATAAGAAATACTCTCAGCCTCATATGTTCCCATGCTCTGCGAGTACATTCAAATTCACGTTGATATTTATAATAACCTTCTGAACACCCAAACCTCTAAAAGAGATAGTCTAACTCGACCTGCCTGCCGTTCACATATTTCATTGACCAAAATATATGCAGATCCAAGAGACTTAGAAAATCACCTGTACAGATAGCTGACGGGATCATCGGTAGCGTCCTTCTAATCGGTAGCTCGGTAAGACTATTGAACTTCTCTAGTGTAGGGGTGATCTCAAAATCCAGAAATTTGAAAGTTACGGTGCTCGGTTCCCAAAATCCCATCAGCTGAGTTACTAAGACTTTGTCACATGATGTCCCTAGAAGTGACAATAATGCTCCCAAGTGCCCTAGAATCTCAGCTCCGTGTATCCTGCGGATATTTTGCCACTAATTTTGTAAGATGTGTGGCGCTGAAATGACCATTTGGATATTTGGCAAGTCATGGTTGAAGTTCATCAAAAAAGAGGGTAAAGAGTATGATGAGTTTATTTGCTCCAAATCCGTTAAGTGTTTTAGTTTGGATAATTTATAACAATTTCACATAAAGTGTATGTCGTCGAGTTTTAAAAAAGAAACTCTTTGACATTTGAGTGGTTTCCTAAACGCAATAACAATACCTTATATTGTCTTGCTTATGGTTATGCAACATGACCTATTTCTAGAGTAAGATTTTTTCCTAGATGACTGAGAGTTGGACTGAGTGATTGCGAGAAGGTGCATTATTTTAATGGCACCAACTCTAAAACTAAGGAATCCAAAAAGAGTTTCGGAGAAGTACAGGAGCACCCATCGCGTGCTCAGTATGTGTTTGTGTACGGTCAAAGACTCGATAGAATGTGCAAATGACGGTGTAGGGAAAGCAATAACAAGTAGTGTTTTAAAACAAATAAGGAACACAAGCTTGGATTTCACTTGCGACCTTTCAGTCAAAACAATATATCAATTTGGTAAAGCAAACAAGCAGAAATGAACAAGTAATCACAAGTATTATTCCTGAATTAAATTTTTTCCTAAATTAAATTTTCTAAGGTTAAAACTAAGTAAGATCCCCAGAAAAGTCGCCAAGCTGTCATAACCGTATTTTGAACTAGCCGAAACAGTTCACAACATAACATGGTTGACACACTGATTTTTTTTTGAAAAGATTGTTTCTTGTTTTAGAATCGCCACCTAAATTTTAAGGAAAATATTAGAAATATCATTTTTTATGTGTAATGTAAACTCTGTTTTGATTTGCGAAACAAATGAAATTCTGAGTAAGGGTTTTGATTATTCAAGGGAAAGGTATTAAATATTCCTCAAAGCCTATCCGAAGATAGTCCTTAAACTCAATTTAGAAAATTTAATTAGGAAAACTTGTTTATTTATTTTCTTTAAAATCAATGGTAAATAAATATTATTAGTTTAAGAAAAAAGTAAAAATACAATCTACGACATATATATGTCTATCAAATAAATTAATAGTATCATGTTTATCATACGGTAAAAATAAATAAACAAATGAGTGTACTAAAATTGTATGATAATTTTATATGTTAAAAATATATATGTGTCTTATATAAATGTATCCAAAACAAATGTTGAGTTTAAATGATATGAATATATATATATATATATATAAAGTGTAAAGGAAAATAAAATAAGATAGAATAGTAGTATGTGTGAATATGTAGTAATATGTATGATATATAACTTTGAATAAAATACATAAAAATGGAGTTTTCAAACAAATAAATATAAAAAACAAACAGTAATAATACTAAATGTCAAAATAGTATATGAAGTTTGCCATCATAAATACATTTTCTACTATATTATAAAAGAGTGTTAAGGCCCAAGTATAATATATAATATTCAAGATTGGACTTTTTCCAATCTTGAATATTATTTATTATACTTGTGGGACTTTTAAAAGGAAGTTTATACCCAACTATAATATATAATATTCAAGATTGAGACTTTCTTGTATATTATATATTATATTTATTATATAGTACAACTTGGGCATAAACTCCCTTTTAAAATAATATATAGAATATGTATATATATATATCTCACAAATGGAAAAGTCCCAATCAAGGAAGCAACATATATCATTTACAAATGACTTAAAAAACATTAAAAATTACAATAATTACCAAGTTAAAATATTTAAAAACTATATAACAATAGAGGTTGACTCTCAGAATTCTATCAAACTCACATATATTGGGACAACAAAAATAACATATATCATTTTAGTATTACCAAAACAGTATTATAAATAATAATAATTAACAACTTAAAATATCTGAAAGACATTTTAAAAGGGTTAATTTTGTAATTTTATCCATATCACATAAATTTGGACAAAGTGACCAGTAATGTACATTATTTCAAAGTTACATAAAAATATTATAAATCACAATACTTAATAAATTCAAACATTTAAAAAAAAATGAAAATTTGGATGACCCTCCAAATTTCATTTGTGTCACATAAATTGAGACAACAAAAATAACATATATTGGTCCATTTTAATTTATTTGTCTTATTTTTTTATATTTAAAAATTGCGTAAAAATACTATAAATCATGATAATTGACAACATAAAATATGTTTTGAAAAAAAATACAAAAAATTCCACTGATTCTTGAAGTGAANGACAAAAAAATAACACATATCATTTTAGTATTACCAAAACAGTATTATAAATAATAATAATTAACAACTTAAAATATCTGAAAGACATTTTAAAAGGGTTAATTTTGTAATTTTATCCATATCACATAAATTTGGACAAAGTGACCAGTAATGTACATTATTTCAAAGTTACATAAAAATATTATAAATCACAATACTTAATAAATTCAAACATTTAAAAAAAAATATGAAAATTTGGATGATCCTCCAAATTTCATTTGTGTCACATAAATTGAGACAACAAAAATAACATATATTGGGTCCATTTTAATATATTTGTCTTATTTTTTTTATATTGAAAAATTGCATAAAAATACTATAAATCATGATAATTGACAACATAAAATATGTTTTGAAAAAAAATACAAAAAATTTCACTGATTCTTGAAGTGAATCTATCGTAAAAATACTATAAATCATGATAATTAACAACATAAAATATTTCAAAAATGTTGTATTTGGGTAGTCTTCTTATGCCTTAAATAGCGTCAAAGAAAGTACATGTTTGTGATAAAAAAATTTATTCCTTTATCCACGCAAACAATCGCTTCAAAAACTCGGTAATTAGCCCCAAAATATACCATTTATATTTTTGGGCCCGTGCGTAGCACGGGCAACATTATCTAGTTTATTAAAAAGTATAGTATATTCATGAATGTTGTTTTTTTAAAAAAAATGTATGAACTTTTATTATTTTATTTACATGTAGGGACAAGTTGATGATAGATTAGATGTAGTAAAATAATATGTATATTTAAGTGTAGGGATTTATAACCTATAAATAATAAATAAATAACATTCGTAGAAGTAACAGTAGATAAAAATAATATGTTACGTAGAGAAAAACATAAAATTCATACCTTTATGTGTATGACATATATATGTATGTACCTTATATTTTGAACCGGTTGACATATCTAAAATCTTGAAAATAACATGTTAAGAGATTAAAATATTTTATCAATATGTGATTTAAAAAATAGAGATATTAATAATAGTAAATATAATTTCTTCATAAATGGGTTGATCTAAAGAATATAAAAATATGCCTAACTATTGAGACTTATTCTATAGTTACATTTATTTTGTTAAAAAAAAACATGTAGGCCTACTTCCCTACTTGTTTTCTTAAAAATATGTATGTCTAAAGGTAAATATCTTACCCATATGTAATTTCTAAAGGTAATTATTTTAGCCTTTAAACTAGTTTCAAATTTATTTGGAGGTCCTAAGCGATTAGTAGGCCTAAATGAATATTATTTTAGCCCTTTTGAAACTTCATTTGGAAACTTTTAAACTATAAGCCCCTCTTTTCAACTTAAGGACCTGAAAGAATGTTATAAGTAAAATGCTTACCCATTTATTAAGAAAATATTTTTTGTATTGTTTGTTCTAAAAGTATTTCAACAAAATTCATAAACCAATATTATTAGCTCACACAAATAATCTTCATATAAAAGACAAACAATATTTCAAAAACTTAAGATTTACCCAAAACAGATATAAGAGTTAGTGAGCATATCAAAACAATATAATCAAACTCGTAAAAAGAAATGCTAAGAAATGTTGGACTCCTATTTATGAGGCTCCAAGTATTGAGGTAATCATAATTGTTGTTGGCCTAATATTTTAGGCTTGTAATGAGTTCCAAAGTAGAAACTCCAGCCCTTCGATTGTACATGAAACATAAGAAGAGGAAAATAGATTAGAGTCACGTGGCAAACAAGTAGCAAAACTAAATAGTAAAAGAAAATATGCATTTTTTATAATCAGGCAATAATTACTTCGATAGGCTTCTATTAAATTTAAACAAGTATTTAGTTAGTTGTAAAAAAAATATTATTTTTTTTGCCTTTCCAGATATAAAAACAATCTTAATAAAACATTCACGTTCGGCATCAAATATGCTCGCATATATATCTTCAAGAGCTGTTCTTCTAACAGGGAGATGGGGATCACGTGGGGCGGTGATGGAAGAGGACGTTCTTGGGGATGTAGAGGAAGAAAACTGATGCGTCTTGTCGCTGGAAAAGTAAAGAAAAACGTCGGAGAAATTGGAGGACTAGGGGCGAACGTGACTTCTGGGAAACAGAGAATAGGACGGTGGTGGTAGAGTCTATATTGAAAAGTCTTGGTTTAATTTCGGCCGTTCGATCGTTTGATCGGACGGTTGATAAAATAAAGGGTTAAAAAATAAAAATATTAATATATGTATACATATATATAGATAGATAGATAATAATTATATATTAAAAAGATGAATCAATTAAAGTCGTTAGATTAGATTGGATGGTCAAAATTTAAACTGGAAAAAAAAGCACAATCCATGTGCTTCTTACGTGGCACACGCGAATTGACTAAATTAAAAAGACTTGGATTTCCAAGTTTTGTTCAAATTAAATTTATTTAAATTATAACATTTTCTTTATTAAATAGCCATAATTTATTAAATTAAAAATAATAATTTTGCAAGACTAGCATAGTTGATAAAATTAGTCATTCTAAAAAATAAAATTAATATAAATTAGTAAATCATTAATTAATTAAGCATTACTAATTTTTAAAAAAAATTGTAAAAAATGTTTATTGTACATAGAAATTATATATAATTAGAAAAATCGAGTTAACCCTTAGAACAATATTATTTGACGTGAAATTTAAAAATGAGTAAGCAGTAATATTTATAATATATATATATATANATAATTAAAAATCTTTTTCGCATTCCTACAAAAATTTCATAACATATATATATTTTCTTAGTTTTTATTTTTATTATTATTATTATTTTTTATTAGTATTATTATTATTATTATTATTATTATTATTATTATTAGTATAACTCTAGTTAAACAAATGTGGGGAGCCAAAATTGGGTATCAACAACTTGCCTTTTTCTTTGTCCACGGAGGAGAGTAGAGAAGACATGGACAAAGAAACGTTGACACGATCCAACTTCGGCGACCACCAAAATACATTGAGCAACAACTTGGCAAGAAATGTTTATGGAATTATGGCCGAACTTTGGCTTCTGAGTTGCCTACATATCTCAGGCTTCATGAGAAATCAGGCCATATGTAGTTCGAGAGTGTAGGAACATAGCAAATTTTATTAAAATTTGTCGTATTATCGAATTATGGTAATATTGAAATCTTTTAGTGGCGAGGTATGAAGAGATTAACACGAATAGAGGGACGAGATATAGTTCTAAAGAAACTTGAATGAGAAATGTTTCGTAGCATTTTCTATTGAAGACTTATGGTAGATGGATGAATTTTCAAAAAGATTGCCAGTGTCGAGTTATAATGAACTGAGACATGAAAGAGTTATAAGTAAGATATAAATCTGAACTTCTGAAAATCGAGTCGAGTTGAGTTTTGAAAGTGAATCCTTGACGTAGCTAGTGATGCTTGACATTGCACTAACTTGCCCTTGTTTGCTGCTTAGAGGGAGTTCCTCGTTGTAATGTGTTGTCCTACAAAACATGTAAAAGGGTGAAAAGTACTTGTTGTGGTTCAAAAATAAATAGATCGAAACAGTAATGTAAAGAGTAGATTGTAGATGTCCAAACGATTCTATTGTGAATGTGATGTAGGTAAAGTAACTTGTAATGTAGGGGTCCTCGATTTGCGCGGTTGTTGTAATGTAAAAGCCTGTAGCCAGTTGTGTAAAACTTGTAATATAGAGCCTCCGACTGGCGGGGTTGTTGTAATGTAAAATCTTGTAACGTAAATTTAATTGTCGGTGTGTGACAGTGTTGCTATGCGTGCATGCCCCCGGTTGGTGGAGCTTTAGTGATATTACTACGGTGTAGTCTTCGATCAGCGGAGTTTGGTCGACGTTTGCTATGTATAGCCTCTGATTGGCGAAGTTTGACGATGTTTGCTATGTACAGCCTCCAGTTGGCGGAGTTTGACGATGTATGCTATGTACAACCACCAATCGGTGGACTTTGAGTGACATTTGCTATGTACAATTCCCAATTGGTGGAGTTATTTTGAAAGAAAACTAACTGTCCTATTTTCCTACGAGGATCCTCTTTTCTTCAGTATTTGATCCAGATCTTGATTGTACCCGCAAAAAATTTAAATGATAGATTCTTAGACATAAGATGCAAGTTGAAGTACTTCCGGTAAATAAAGTAGGGAAAGAGTATTTTGGCTCATGATTGTGATAAGTCGAATGGTGTTTCTGGTCATGCTTCGAGACTTGATGTTATTTTCTTGATTCCTGTGTTCTTGCACTTAAAGAAAAAAAATTAGTTTGGGAGGGGGTGTTGATTTGTATCAACTCGCGGACTAAAGCCTCGTCACTGGAATCCTTCGGCACCTTCTTTGTCCCGCACATTGTTCATTAACCTAGACACTTAGCAGGTGGAAGAGTAGAAAAATTCTTTGAAAAGAATTAGCTTGTTTTTCTAGAAAAATAAGTATATTACGTATATATTAGGTTTATATATATATAGTAATTCTCCAATATTTTTTAGATTTTGACATGTTCCGAAGTCCATCGAGGTTTCCATTTTGTTGACTATATCCAACATACTCTTCTTGTAGCTTTTACCCTCCTGATGAAGCTTCCCTAGCTCTTTTGTAGACACTGCGATGACCAAGATTCTTCATATTCTGGAGGATGTAGAGGAAGAAAATTGATGCGTCCTTTCGCTGGAAAAGTAACGAAAAACATCGGGGAAGATGGAGGACTAGGGGCGAACGCGACTTCTGGGAAACAGAGTATAGGGCGGTGGTGGTAGAGTCTATGTTGACAAGTCCTGGTTTAATTTCGGCTGTCCGATCGTTTGATCAGATGGTTAATAAAATAAAGGGTTAAAAAATAAAAAAATTTAATATATATATATATTGATAATACTTATATATTAAAAAGATGAATTAATCGAAGCCGTTGGATTAGATTGGATGGTTAAAATTTAAACTGGAAAAAAAAAAAAACAATCCATGTGCTTCCTACGTTGCACACGCGGATTGGCCGAATTAAAAAGACTTGGATTGCCAAGTTTTGTTCAAATTAAATTTATTTAAATTATAACATTTTTCTATTAAATAGCCATAATATATTAAATTAAAAATAATAATTTTGTAAGACTAGCTTAGTTGATAAAATTAGTCATTCTAAAAAATAAAATTAATATAAATTAGTAACTCATTAATTAATTAAGCCTTCCTAATTTTAAAAAAATTGTAAAAAATGTTTATTGTATATAGAAATTATATAATTAGAAAAATCGAGTTAACCCTTAAGAACAATATTTATTTGACGTGAAATTGAAAAATGAGTAAGTAGTAATATTTATATAATATATTTAATTATTTTTTAAAAATAAAAAA
Organism: Solanum stenotomum; assembly: GCF_019186545.1. Classification (NCBI taxonomy): domain Eukaryota; kingdom Viridiplantae; phylum Streptophyta; class Magnoliopsida; order Solanales; family Solanaceae; genus Solanum; species Solanum stenotomum. Next base: position 41,959,174 of record NC_064290.1, read on the forward strand.
TAGTATTTATGAAATAAATTTAATCAAATAAAATAAATAATTAAAAATATTTTTCGCATTCCTTCAAAAATTTCATAACATATATATATATATTTTATTTTTTAAAATTATTATTATTATTATAATAATAACTCTAGTTAAATAAATGTGGGGAGACGAAATTGGGTGTCAGCAATGATTGGNAATAGAAATTATATAATTAGAAAAATCGACTTAACCCTTAAGAACAATATTTATTTGACGTGAAATTTAAAAATGAGTAAGTAGTAATATTTATATAATATATTTAATTTTTTTTAAAAATAAAAATAGTATTTATGAAATAAATTTTATCAAATAAAATAAATAATTAAAAATATTTTTCGCATTCCTTCAAAAATTTCATAACATATATATATATATTTTATTTTTTAAAATTATTATTATTATTATAATAATAACTCTAGTTAAATAAATGTGGGGAGACGAAATTGGGTGTCAGCAATGATTGGCGTGATCACTAAAATGTAATGCCCACAAAGGGGACTTATAAACCTACGGGGGCACGTAGTTCTGGGACTATTCGGGTACGTTGAACCCTAGTCCACTCAGTATTAAGCAACTCCCAATTAGAGTGTATTTAATAATTTATGACTGAATTTCTGTAATACTGGATAGCTCAAAATACTGACATACACTCTCTGAGAATGCAACAATTATGACTGATAATGTGACATTCGTAAAATGAAGCATGTACATCTTGAAATCACTGACTTAGCATGTGTAATTCATAAACTAAAAGAACTACATATCTAGGGTTCTAAATATCATACAAGAAACTAAGCAATAACATGATAATCTAATTTGGATAATTATAACAGCTAAATCCCAATAATTTCTAAAATTCAAGAAGCCCTAAGTCTAGATAATATTAAGGGAATCAAGATTCCGACTGAAATCTAGGGACCTAATGGGTGGAAGGAACAAACTAGTGAAATCCCACATACCTGGTTACGAAATTCACGGAGAAATCTTCCGATTTTGGGGCTGGAACTGAAGAAACCTCGTTGCTTTCTTGAACTAGAGCTTGGTCTACTCTTTCTCCTTCTTTTCGTTCAACTTGATGAATTTTTGGAGAATGAGTTTGCTAGAGTAAGTTCTAATTAATTTACTAGGCTAAAACTGACCAAAACTACGTAGTTTAGAGATCCAACGCATGAGGAAAAGACCAAACGACCCCTGAATTAAAATCTGCTGAAGCCACCTACGGACTGATCGACGGTCTATGGACTTATCCATGATCCGTCCTGTCAGTCCGTCAATTGTCTTCAGAGGATGGGTTCTGGGGGTCTCGACCTACGGACTGATCGACGATCCGTGGACTGATCGATGATCCGTGCTGATCCACGATCAGTCTTGTCAATCTGTCGATCGACTTCCATTGATGGGTTCTGGCGGGTTCTGAGGGTCTCGACTTACGGACTGATCGACGATTCATGGACTGATCCATGATCCGTCCTGTCAGTCCGTCGATCGACTTTAGAGGATGGGTTTTGGGGAGGTCTGTAGGTAGCCATCCATGGACCACCTGGACGGACTGTGGGTCACCCTACGGTCCGTGGGTGGCAACCGTCGATTGCACTTGCAGCTTCTGGAAATCTGTTGGTTTGGTCTATTTTCAGATAGGGGGTGTTACATTATCTCCCCTTGAGAACAATCATCCTCGAATGAAGTCTAAACTAGTTGGATAGGGAGGGAAAGAGCTACAAACCTTACCAGTATTTACTAGAAACTGATTTCTAACTAAACTAAGTTCCAAGGACAATGCAAATACGCTGAAAATGCAAGTACAAACTGAAGGAACTTGATTCTAAGACTAAATCTGTGCATGAATAATTGAAAAACTGGAGAGGAACTATTACCTCAAGCTAGAGTGGAATCGGAAGGAAATAGATGAGGATACTTGGCCTTCATGGTTGCTTCTGTTTCCCGAGTAGCTCCCTCTACAGACTGACTCATCCACAAAACCTTAACTACAACGACTTCTTTGTTTCTCAACCTTCGAACCTGACGATCAAGAATCTCAACTGGTACCTCTTCATAAGTGAGACAATCCTTCATTGCCATACTTTCTAAAGGTACAATAGATGTTGGATCACCCATATACTTCTTCAACAACGAAGTGTGAAAAACCAGATGCACTGCTATTAGTTCTGTTGGCAACTCTAATCCATAAGCCACTTTACCAACTCTTTTCAAGATCTTGTAAGGGCCTACATATCTAGGATTGAGCTTTCTTTTCTTGCCAAATCTCATCACCCTCTTCATAGGTGACACTTTAAGGAAAACCCAATCATCAACTTGGAACTCTAATTCCCTTCTCCTTACATCTGCATAGGACTTTTGGCGACTATGGGCTGTCTTAAGTCTATCTCTAATGAGTTGCACTTTCTCCATAGCATCATGAACTGAATCAGGCCCTATCAAGGCTGCTTTACCTACTTCAAGCCAACCAACTAGAGATCTACATCTATGCCCATACAATGCCTCATAAGGGGCCATCTAAATGCTAGCTGGAATGGTAACTATTATTGTATGCGAACTCTATAAGAGGAAGGTGATCATCCCAACTACCCTTGAAATCTATCACGCAAGCTCTCAACATGTCCTCTAAGGTCTGAATGGTACACTCTGCCTAACCATCCGTCAGTGGATGAAATTTTGTACTAAGGTTAACCTGAGTACCAAGACCTTTTTTAAAAGACTTCCAAAAATGAGAGGTAAATTGAGGACCTCTATTCGAGATGATAGACAAAGGAACTCCATGTAACCTGACTATCTCATTAATGTAAAGCTTGGCGAAGTCCTCCGCCGAATTTGTAGTCTTAACAGCCAAAAAACGTGCAGACTTAGTAACTTTGTCAACTCTCACCCAAATGGAGTCATGTTGTATGCAAGTACGAGGTAAACCTGTAATGAAGTCCATGTTGATCACTTTTCACTTCCAAGTAGGAATGTTGATCTCTTGAATCATACCTCTTGGTTTTTGATGTTCTACCTTCACTTGCACGTAATTAGGGCATTTAGCCACAAAATCCGCTATATCCTTTTTCATATCATTCCACCAAAAGACTTCCCGCAGATCACGTTACATTTTAATGGTGCCTGGATGAATAGAATATCTGGAATTATGGGTTTCTGCAATAATCTGTTGTCTTAACTCACCCACCTTAGGAACACATAATCTACCCTGATAGCAAAGCACACTATCTCCCCCTGGGAGAAAACCTCAACTCTCTGTTGATGGACTGCACCCTTTAGTTGAAGCAATATCGGATCACTGCCTTGCTTTTCTTAACCTCCGCTACCAATGAAGATTCTGACCCATTCTGAACTGTTACACCACTATCTAATATGCTTATAAGGCGAACTCCCAAACGAGCAACCCTGAACATCTTTTGCTAGTTCTTTTATTTCTTTCTCTGGCGAAGATTCAACTCTTTCTGGGTGAACATATACTGAAGGCTATTATGGTGAACACATCTACATGAACACCATACAAGTAATGTCTCCAAATCTTAAGTGCAAACACCACTGCTGCAAACTCGAGGTCATGAGTTGGATGGTTCTTCTCATGCACCTTAAGTTGTAGAGCAGCATAAGCTACAACCTTATATCGCTGCATCAACACACAACCTAGGCCGACTTTGGATGCATCACAATAGATAACATAGCCATTCAAACCCTCTGGTAGAGTCAAAACAGGAGATATAGTCAACCTAGTTTTCAGTTCTGTAAAGCTTTTCTCATAATCATCTAACCACTGAAACTCATCCTTTTTCTAAGTCAACTTAGTCAATGGATGAAAATCCTTCTACGAACCTTCTATAACAACTCGCTAGACCCAAGAAGTTTTTGATATCTGTAGAAGAGGTAGGTCTGGTCCATTGTTTTACTGCTTCTATTTTCTGAGAATCCACTCGGATCCCTTTGCTAGACACTATATGCCCAAGGAAAGCAGCTGACTGCAACCAAAACTCACATTTGTTAAACTTAGGGAATAACTGGTGATCCTTGAGAGTTTGCAGGACAACCGTCAAATGAATCACATGTTCTTCCTCATTCCTAAAGTAAATGAGGATATCATTAATNTCCATTGTTTCACTGCTTCTATTTTCTGAGAATCCACTCGGATCCCTTTGCTAGACACTATATGCCCAAGGAAAGCAGCTGACTGCAACCAAAACTCACATTTGTTAAACTTAGGGAATAACTGGTGATCCTTGAGAGTTTGCAGGACAACCGTCAAATGAATCACATGTTCTTCCTCATTCCTAAAGTAAATGAGGATATCATTAATAAAGATGATAACGAACAAGTCCAAATACTGCTTGAACACTCTGTTAATCAAATACATGAAAGCTACATGAGCATTGGTTAGTCCAAATGACATAACTACAAATTCATAATGACCATATCGAGTTCTGAAGGTTTTTATCGGGATGTCACTATCTCTGACTCTAAGTTGATGATAACCGAATTTGAGGTCTATATTTGAGAAATGACTAGCACCTTGAATTTGGTCAAACAAGTCAGCAATCCTGATGATGGGTACATTTATTCTTGATTGTGACTTTGTTCAACTGCCTATAGTCAATGCACATTCTGAAAGAACCATCTTTTTTTTTCACGAACAACACTGGTGCACCCTATGGGGAAATAGTAGGTCTGATGAATCCCTTATCTAGAAGGTCTTTCAACTGCTCTTTCAATTCCTTAAGCTCAACTGGAGCCATTCTGTAAAGAGGAATAGAAATAGGCTGGGTATCTGGAAGGAGATCAATTCCAAAGTCGATTTCCCTTTCGGGAGGAACTCTAGAAAGATCTTCTGGAAACACTTCTAGGAACTCACAAACTACTGGAACTAACCCAAAAGTTGGGGTTTTGGAGCTTGAATCCTTAACCTGAACTAGATGATAGCAATAACATTAGAGATAATCTTTTTGGCCTTAAGGTAGGAAATAAATCGACCCATAGGCATTAAGCTACTACCCTTCTATTCTAAGATTGGTTCGTCTGGAAACTAAAAACGAACGATTCTAGTTCTGCAATCGATTGAGGCATAACAGGAATGTAACTAATCCATGCCTAGAATGATATCAAAGTCTATCATTTCTAACTCTACAAGATCTGCTGAGGTGACTTTCTGAGAGACTGTGACATGGCAATTTCGGTATACCCATCTAGCTATAACTGGGTCACCGACTGGAGTAGAGATTGAGAAGTGTTTTGAGAGAGTTTCTGGACTAACACTGAAGTTTATTGCTATATAAGGAGTTACAAAAGACAAAGTAGCCCTTGTTGTCTTTCTACTGAGTGAACCAGATGTGAGCTACATTATTAAGCTGGTAAGATGTTAACTCAACCCTATCATTCCCAGTTGCATGCATCACTCCAAAGATCTTCTTGACCTCATCTATGAAGTTTTGGGGATCCTCACAAATCTGCGATCCCAAGAACACAGACGGATTCATCCTAACGAAGTCACGAACCCTGGCTGCCACTAATCCACCATTAGCATTTGTAGGAACTGGAACCTGCTGATTGTTCTAGTTGGTCATACTTTGAGCCAAAAGCTGAATCGCATTTTGTAACTCTATGTTCGAAACCTCATGGGTTGGGACTAGAGGAAGTGCGTTAGCATTGCGTGCATTAGCATTCCATGCGTAAACTCTACGAGGAGGCTTGATCTTAAACGCATAACGATGGATTAGAAAGCAGATCATACCAACGCACGATAAGAATAACAAAGAGAGTGATTTTTTCCTAAAACACTTCGCAGCCTCCCTCTCATTAGATGTGGTGCACTTCACACCCATGAAAAAAATTCTACATAGTGTGGCTTTTCAGACATCCTAGGACACTTGAACCTAGTGCTATGTTACCAAGTTTGTCACCCGAGGCTACCCCCTGGAGCAGACACGGGACCTAGGATCACGAGTGACCCCAAGCTAACCCTACCGGCATATCATAAGCATACTAAATAAATTGAAGTAAGAAAAATACTGTGCGGAAGCTAAATCATAAGATAACTGGAATGATGGGGAATACCCATATACTGTCTGAATATATGAAAACTGAGAGTTTAACGACAACTGAAGAGTCAAACTCAAATACTAAAGCTGAAAATAGACTCTAACTGACTAAAAGTGTTGGGGCATGCCCCAGCTAAATCTAGCAAAACTTAAACTAAGACTAAAAGCAAAGGAAATATGTATGTCATCCTCGGAGAATGAAGACTCATCACCACTAATGTTGTTGAGCTGAAAATCGGGAACCGATCTATGCGTAATCTGGAAGCTGAGGACCTGAACCTACATCACAAGAAGATGTAGAGCAGAGTATGCGTCAGTACTTGAAAGATACTAAGCATGCATGATAGAATAAAGCTGAATAAAAACATAACTGAACAAGCATATATCTGAGCAATGATAAGAGATAAACATGATACTAAACTGAGAATACTGAACATGAACTAACTAAATGCAATGACCAAGTTTATAACATGCTGAGACTGAAATTTGACTATAAGTGATAACATGGTCAATGCAATAGAATCTGACTGTAAGGGAGCTACTAATAACCGACATAAAACACATGAGCTAAATGTGGAGTCCGATGTATACCCCGATCGAGTGGACCCAATATACCCTGCCAAAGGTATAGAGGAATGACTGACGTGATCACTAAAATGTGACTACAAGAAAGCAGTCATTTTCCAACAATTTTTTTTGCTGCCATAAAATGTCACTACAAGAAAGTACTTTTGGCAACAATAAAAAAGTTGTTGCAATAAACGTTGATGCGAAAAGTTTTTGCAACAACAAAATATATTGTTGCCAGAAACTAACTTAACGCAACCAAAACAATTGTTGCCTTACATTTAGATAGTTATGACTTATAATTTTTTTTGCAACAAAATCTAATGTTGTCATAAATTAATTTTTTTACCAACAATATTTATTGTTACAAGAGCTTCGCAAAACTTAGTTACTAATTTGTTAGAATAGCTTTTAGCAACCACAATTTTTATTGCAATAAATCAAATATTTTTTCATATACCTTTAGCAACAATTTATGATAGTTGCTAGCTGATACAAAATATACATTTCTTTTAAAAATTTATACAAATATTCAAATTAAAAACTATATATAAATGCAAAGGTCAATACACACAAGATTGCACTAGATACTTGATACATATCATGTCTTTTTTACTACATAGCAAGCTCATTGTATTCTAATCCTACTAGTAATTTTTTTTTAAAATCTTCTTCTTCTAGTAGTACTCGTATTGCAATAGTGTTAAATTATGTATGTTCATCCTGCAAATAAAAGATAAACATAATTATATTTTTGATAGTAAGTTGTAAAATACATAAATATAAATTTAAAAAGCAGAAGGAATCACATAATAATACACTACAAAGTATGCCCCAACTCACTTTGATCTTTCGGTAAATCTCCTTATTTCATTTGCACTAAAGAAAAATCGTAATGATAATATCTTTAGGAAAAAAAATTCTAGTGTTCACATACTTCCAGTTTGTGTTGCTAGAATTTTATTACTAGAAGTTATTCGGAACTCCAATGACAACTAAATATTTGATTTTGTAGGTGTTTTTCAAAGTGTCACTCTACTATTGAAATTAGAGGAAACTACATTACTAAATAGGCTCTATCTTGCTCAATACTACAATATTACTCTACTGCATATTAAATATAGAATTCATGCTAACCATAAAGATATTTAGGCAACATACCTCACTTGATTTGCTCTCTAGCTCTATGATTGTTTTCTCAAGTGATAACTTTTCACTCATAATCCTTCTTTTTGTTTCTTTTGTAGTACACAACACAGTACGGGCTCTCAGCTCTTCTTGAAATCTTTTGTAAGACATGTGTCACGCCCCAAACTCGAGGGGCGCAACTGGCTCCTAATGCCAAAACTCAGGCCCGAGCCGACCCTGCTGAACCATTTGCTACTAGCTCATGGAAGCCACACGCAATCAAGAAAACAAACAAGTATATCTCGGCTTAAAACTAAGCCCTCGGCCGGCAAGGCCCCTGTCAACTGATCTATAAAAGAAACAGCTACTCCCAAGAGATCATATAAATAAATATCCAACTAGCATTGAAGTCCTGATTGGGCCATCGAGGCCACCATGATATCTATACCAAAACTAAAAGTAGGTATATATCAATACAATACATCAAACAACTCACAATATTTAGCAACCCAACAACATAGGCCAGTATGGCCATAACGTAGCTATACACCCTACACACTAGTCTGCAAGCCTTTAAGAGTAGTAAAGATTAGTGGGACAGGGCCCCAGCCTACCCATAAAGATATATACAACAAAAGGTAACAAATCTCCCAACTCTGGCAGCTTCGGAGGAAAGGGGCTAGCCAACTGGATAAAAAGTCAATCCTGCTGCTGAGGAGGTCTACTTAGTCGTCTGCATGCATGAATGCAGCTCCTGCAAGGGAATGGGGTGTCAGTACAAAATAATGTACAGAGTATGAAAGGCAATAGACTATGATGAGGTATCCTGATATACTGGAATAATCTGATAAATAAATCAAGGATAAGATAAGTGTACTAACTTGCTCCTAAATCTAAACTTATCAAAAATAATAAAAAAACAACCTAACCAAGCCCCCATAAGCTTGGTAGGTACAAACAACACACAAGACCACCTACTCAGGCCCCATAAGCTCGAAAAGTGCCAATCAGCCTATATACCCCTATCGGTAGTCCCCTAGGCCCATAGGCAGTCACATAGCCCTCTTAGGCATTAATATAGCCCCGTAGGCAACACATAGCTCTCTTAGGCATCAACATAGCTTATAGACAACTCATAGCCCTCTTAGGCAACAATATGGCCCTGTTGGAAGCACATAGCCTTCTTAGGCGTCAATATAGCCCTGTAGGCAACTCATAGCCCTTCTAGGCATCAATATAGCCCCGTAGGCAACTCATAGTCCTTTAAGGCTTCCATATAGCCCTGTAGGCAGAACATAGTTCTTCTAGGCATAGATCAGATTCCTGGAGCTAACCACAATAGCCCAAGGGCAACAATAACAATACAATCTCTAAAAGCGAGCAATTTAGTTATAAGCAACCTATACAAATAGTATCTAAGTCGTGTCCAACATCAGGACGCTACTAACTGAATAAGAATCCCGACAAGGGAGGATTATATCAACTTGAGCAGCCAACAATCAACAATCACAGTTACAAGTATATCAAGGATAACATCCCAAATACATTGCTTCTAAGCTTTAAGGAAACATGTTGTAAGTAGGGAATAGCCTTAACATACCTTTTTCGCTGAATTCACGTGTCCTAATAACTTTAATCACAACCCCCGTTGATATACAACAAGGCAGGATCATAATCAACACAAAAGAATAGAAGATACAACGAAAATCCGATAAAAGATATGTATTTCCGTCGCAAATTGCTATATGCGACTTATGAAAGCTAGAGTCGATGAAAGAAGGGTCTTACATCAAAACTTTAAAATATGCCCAAACCCCTGCTGTCCACTCACCAAACTACGACATGCTAGGAAATTGATAAAACAGTAACTTGTCTTGTCCTAGAAGTGGTTTTGTAGGTTTTGTGAGTTTTCTGGTTCTTAACTAAGGAAAATGAAGGAAAAGTCGAAGAATATGATATATATAAAATTCCACCGACCTAGGGGACCCACCTCACCTTCCTGTTTGCGCAGTCTTGCAAAAATGTGAATATCTTTCCATTTTGAAGTCGTATGAACAAACGGGTTGATGTGTTGGAAACTAGACTCGTAAACCTTCGATTTCATAGGTAGAGGGGACTATAACTCTTAATAGATTAGGAGAAAACGTCCGAGACATTTGACCCAAATTTTAGACAAATCTTTAAAAAGGAATTTATGGTAACTTTCGCCAACTTTTATTTTGCCACTTACCTAACTTCAAAACTTGAGATACAACACTTGAACACTTAAAATATCACATAACACATCATTCTAATTTATTACCCACCCTCCTGGTCTTTCCACGAAGATACAAATCAATTTATACGTTTCAAAAAGTCGGGGTGTTACAACCTGCAAGTGAAATTCACATGAATTTGTGTTTTATAGTTGACTAATTTGGACAAAGATCAAAGTCCATAGTCAAATCTATAGCTCCACCNACAACACACAAGACCACCTACTCAGGCCCCCATAAGCTCGAAAGGTGCCAATCAGCCTATATACCCCTATCGGTAGTCCCTTAGGCCCGTAGGCAGTCACATAGCCCTCTTAGGCATTAATATAGCCCCGTAGGCAACACGTAGCTCTCTTAGGCATCAACATAGCTTATAGACAACTCATAGCCCTCTTAGGCAACAACATGGCCCTGTAGGAAGCACATAGCCTTCTTAGGAGTCAATATAGCCCTGTAGGCAACTCATAGCCCTTCTAGGCATCAATATAACCCCGTAGGCAACTCATAGTCCTTTAAGGCTTCCATATAGCCCTATAGGCAGAACGTAGTTCTTCTAGGCATAGATCAGATTCCTGCAGCTAACCACAATAGCCCAAGGGCAACAATAACAATCCAATCGCTAAAAGCGAGCAATTTAGTTATAAGCAACCTATACAAATAGCCTCTAAGTCGTGTCCAACATAAGGACGCTACTAACTGAATAAGAATCCCGACAAGGGAGGATTATATCAACTTGAGCAGCCAACAATCAACAATCACGGCTACAAGTATATCAAGGATAACATCCCAAATACATTGCTTCTAAGCTCTAAGGAAACATGTTGTAAGTAGGGAATAACCTTAACATACCTTTTTCGCTGAATTCACGTGTCCTAATAACTTTAATCACAACCCCCGTTGATATACAACAAGGCAGGATCATAATCAACACAAAAGAATAGAAGATACAACGAAAATCTGATAAAAGATATGTATTTCCATCGCAAATTGCTATATGCGACTTATGAAATCTAGAGTCGATGAAAGAAGGGTCTTACATCAAAACTTTAAAATATGCCCAAACACCTGCTGTCCACTCACCAAAGTACGACATGCTAGGAAATTGATAAAACAGTAACTTGTCTTGTCCTAGAAGTGGTTTTGTAGGTTTTGTGAGTTTTCTGGTTCTTAACTAAGGAAAATGAAGGAAAGGTCGAAGAAGATGATATAAATAAAGTTCCACCGACCTAGGGGACCCACCTCACCTTCCTGTTTGCGCAGTCTTGCAAAAATGCGAATATCTTTCCATTTTGAAGTCGTAAGAACAAACGGGTTGATGTGTTGAAAACTAGACTCGTAAACCTTCGATTTCATAGGTAGAGGGGACTATAACTCTTAATAGATTAGGAGAAAATGTCCGAGACATTTGACCCAAATTTCAGACAAATCTTTAAAAAGGAATTTACGGTAACTTTCGCCAACTTTTATTTTGCCACTTACCTAACTTCAAAACTTGAGATACAACACTTGAACACTTAAAAAATCACATAACACATCATTCTAATTTATTACCCACCCTCCTGGTCTTTCCACGAAGATACAAATCAATTTATACGTTTCAAAAAGTCGGGGTGTTACAACCTGCAAGTGAAATTCACATGAATTTGTGTTTTATAGTTGACTAATTTGGACAAAGATCAAAGTCCATAGTCAAATCTATAGCTCCACCTAATTATTTGCTTCAATGAACTCCTTTAGAATATTTTTCTTCAAACCTTGAGAACCCAACTGATGTTAGTATACAAGAAAAATCTCTATTTCATATTACTAGCAGCATATACCTTGTACATTCAACATTCAACATTCAATTCTAAATTTGCATAAATAATTACTAGATTAATCATTTTGTTGTTTTTAACAACAATTCCTTTTGGATTTGAATATGACCTTTAGAAGTTCTAAAACCTTAACAACAGATTCAAAAGGAGACATCTTTTCAAATTTTACTGTTGTTTCTCCAGCTACAAGGAAAATCTTAATCAAGAAATCTTAACCATTTTCACGAAAATCAGAAACTAATATTCGTTCCCCAAAAGTTGCATGGATCCTTCAACATTTAGGTCTCCCGTATTGGAGCAACTCTTCAATCAAGAAAAGGAAAGGGTCATGGTCAATAAAGTAATTGCAAAGCTTACAAGTTCGTGCTAGGACAAATGCGTGACTGGTACTTCTAGAAGCAAGTTCAGCTCTAGTGAATTTAATTGTTTAAGTCATTGTGCACAACGATAGATGGAGATGAGTATGATCATAATGAAACGATTTCAGAGCATGCACCAAAGAAAGATTGACCTTATAAAATGGACTCCATAATCTTTTTTGGTTCCTTCAAAGTTGAAACTTCAAAGAAATTTGAAAGAAAATGTAGTAAAATTTTCTTATTGCACAATACAGTTTCTGTGGTGTTATTGATGTTATACGTTACTAAATGATGAGAGATGCTCTAATTTTTATTTTAAAAACAAGGAAAAGCTATAAGAGCAATTAGAAGTGGTCCATTTGAATTTGAAAAATAACTATAGAGCAAAAAAACTCACCATTCATAATCAAATCCTAAGTCAAGTATCCAAAAATATCAATCTCCCCACCCCAAAAGTTATAGAAAAATAAATTACTTCTTTATTCAATAATCCAAATCCTAATATCTCCATGCATCTTTCTTACGTTGAGGAAACTCTAACACAAGACTAAGAACATACATTGCTACACTCTGTCGTTTCTGCAGAACCCTCTAAAGTAGTCGTTGTCGTAACCTATAATCATATTCTTGAAAAAAAACCTTTTTAAATTGATACTCAAGCTGATAATTTTTGTAATTGAATATTTGATTTCTTGTGGGAATTCACAAATAACAATTAAGTTAATGTTTTTCTCCAACGACAGAGTAATTGACTTGCAGAAGTGAAAATAAATCTAACCACACTTATAAGTAGTAGAAACATAATAATTGTTAGTTCATAATGAAGAGATATTTTTACATGATAAAGTGTTATTAGTTGAGGTCAACTCACTGACAATTTCTCATATGATTATTTTCGTAAATCCAATGTAGCCATTTCATGGAGAGTGTTTCAGAATACTTGTTTTTCTATACCTATCATCAAGTAGAAAGTTTGCAATGATGCATGATATATTGGTAAGCATCCTATTGTGAGATACACCATTTTTAAGGAAATTAAACACACATTGCTTGAAGTACAATATTGCTAACATAGTCAAAGAAAGAGCTTCCAAACACATTACTTTTCTCCAATCCTTTTTAATCCTTTCCACATGATTCTCATTCATTGACTCATTTTGCTTTCTCTTGTACAACTATGAAAAGAAAAAATCACAATAAGAATTCACCTTAACTAATTAATTGGATAAATGTTGGCAACAATTTTAGCAGAATATGTTTTGTAGTTTATATATCTAAATATTCAGAGGGGAGAAGGGGAGGAGGCACCAAAATTTTAATAGAAAGCAAATAAGTAACAATGCATATCACCCAATATTAATGGAGCAAGCTAACTTTAAAAAAGAAAATATTTTAGTTTCCTCCTTGTAATACCTATCTTTAACACATCTCTAGATCTCTAAGACAAAGAAATTGAATTCTTTCTTCTCTACAACAACCACAACAAATGTAATTTTTTCCAAGTTTGTAAAGTTATAATTCAAGAACACAATGAAAAAATGATTTGCAATCTTTTTGAAGAATCCATCTCTTACAATCATAAGCATGAAATGGGTGGAATTTTACATTTTGGAGGTGATTTAGCAAATACTGAACAATTAACAGGAATGAGTGTCAACATCAAATTTGCGTGTCAACATCGACTCAATCGAATTGACTCTACATTCACTCCGCCACAACTCAATTTCTACGCCCTGATTTAGAACATTCAAAGAAATAAAAAAAAATTACAAACTAAAATTAGAGGAAAAGAATCTTACCATATCAAGTCTTAATCAAAGCATTGAAAGAGAAGTAAAAAGTAGTGATTTTAAGGTCTGAACGAATTGAAGAAGGTGAGAGTTAAATGTAAAATTAAAAGAGGGAGCAAAATTTTGGGGAAAAGTACAAAGAGGAATATATTACCGCTTTATTTTCACTAACAGTTGAGAAAGATTAATTAATTTAAGGCGACAATTAAAGACACGTTGTTGAGAAAGTAAAATATTTCTCCAACAATGAAAAAACTTTTAGTAACAGGACAAATGTTTTGTTGCAAATTTAATTATATTTTAAATTTATTATTTACTTATATAATATGGCAGCAAGATTATAATATTTGGCAATAAAAAAAACTCATTAGGTTTTCAATTCATACCCTTTTCAAGAGGTATGGATTGGAGATGTGGAAGATACATTGGTCGAAGCTTCTTTGAAGAAGTTTTCATTTCTCCAAGAACTTCACGTTAAAAGTTTTAGTATATGGCAACAATTAAATAATGTTGTTGCCATTTTCTTATAATTAGCAACAAAATTATGATTGTTGAGAAAAAGTTGTTGCTAATTCTATATTTTCTTGTAGTGTGTATACCCACAGGGGGACTTATAAACCTACGGAGGCACGTAGTTCTGGGACTATTCGGGTACGCTGAATCCTAGTGTACTCGGTATTAAGCTACTCCTAATTAGAATGTATTTAACAATTTATGATTGAATTTCTGTAATACATAACTCAAAATACTGACATACAAACTCTGAGAATGCAACAATTATGATTGATAATGTGGCATTCGTAAACTGAAGCATGTATATCTTGAAATCACTGACCTATCATGTGTAATTCATGAACTAAAAGAACTACATAGCTAGGGTTCTGAATATCATACAAGAAACTAAGCAATAACACGATAATCTAATTTGGATCATTCTAACAGCTAAAACCAACAATTTCTAACATTCAAGAAGCCCTAAGTCTAGATAATATTAAGGGAATCAAGATTCTGACTGAAATCTAGGGACCTAATGGATGGAAGGAACCTATTAGTGAAATCCCACATACTTGGTGATGAAATTCACAGAGAAATTTTTCGATTTCAGGGCTGGAACTGAATAAAACTCGTGGCGTTCTTGAACTAGGGCTTGGTCGACTCTTTCTCCTTCTTTCCGTTCAACTTGATGAATTTTTGGAGATTGAGTTGGCTAGGGTAAGTTCTAATTAAGTTACTAGGCTAAAACTGACCAAAACTACGTTGTTTAGGGGTTAAATGACGTAGTTTAGGGGTCCAACGCATGAGGAAAAGACCAAACGACCCCTGACTTAAAATATACTGAAGCCACTTATGGACTGATTGACGGTCTGTGGACTAATCCACGATCCGTCTTGTTAGTCCGTCGATCATCCTTAAAGGATGGGTTCTGGGGGTCCTGAGGGTCTCGACTAAGGCTGGGCACCGGATTGGACCGAAACCACCGGATCGAAACGAGACAGTTTGATCGGTTTGTTGACTGATACCTGGATGAATCGGATCGAAATTACCGGGATAGATACTAGGTTCCGTCCCATCCCACTATATACTGAGATGAAACCGGAACGGACCGAAATGGAACGAGATGGGATAAACGGGACGACACATATAGCTATTTCAAAAAATAATAATTTTTTTTAGTTATTTTGATTTTTTGAATTACGAAAATATGAATGTTTATATATTTTTCTAAGTTTAAATTAATTGTTTTGAAATTTAAGTTTTGAATTTATAATGTAATTTTACTTAAGTTTATTTTAAAGATATTTTTTTTAACTTTTACTTATTAAATTTGCAAGTTCAAGTTTAATAAAGTTTTTTTGTTTTAAAGTTTTTGAGCTTAAGTTTTCAAGATTTGAAATTTTGAAGTTTATAAGTTATTACTTATTAATATGTTATAAGTTATACTTATAACTTGTAATTTAAATAACTTAAGTTTGTAATTTTAAAAAATTAAATAAAAATAAGGATAAAACAATGACACAAATTAAAAAAATATCAATCAAATCCAATTTTTTTTTTGAAAATATGCATATATATAAATTATAAAATATAAAATATAAATTAATTAATGAAAAAAATTAACCGAAATCGGAAAAAATCGGGACAAACCAGTACCGATACACCGGTATCAAATGGTGATACCGTTTCGTTCTGAGTACCGATTCACGGTGTCCCATTTCATCCCGAAGACTACCGGACCGGAATGGTACCAGAACGGTGCCGGACCGATACCAGTACAACCAGTCCGGTGCCCAGCCTTAGTCTCGACTTACGGACTGATCGATAATCTGTGGACTAATCCACAATCCATCCTGTCAGTCCGTCGATCGACTTCAAATAATGGGTTTTGGGGGGTCCGGAGGGTCTCGACCTATATATGGACTGATCCACGATCCGTCCAGTCAATCCATCGATCGACTTCAGATGATGGGTTCTGGGGAGTCCTGAGGGTCTCGACCTACGGAGTGATCGACGATTCGTGGACTGATCCACGATCCGTCCTGTCAGTCTGTCGATCGACTTCAGAGGATGGGTTCTGGGGAGGGTTGCAGGTGACCATCCACGAACCACCAGGATGGACCATGGGTTATCCTACGGTCCGTGGGTGGCAACCGTCGATTGCACCTACAACTTCTGGAAATTTGTTGATTTGGTCTGTTTTCGAATACGGGTGTTACAACCAGTGAGTACCACTACACCATTATCCTCTTATTTAATTAATAATTTCATAAGATTTGATTCAATTCATCACTTAACTGAGTACCTATCTATGAAGTCAATCTGCTACATGACCTGGTATGTTGTTATTCCTCCATTGATTAATTTTTCTTTACAACCTCTTACCATATGCCAGTCTTGTGTAAAGCCTTCATTGATTGTTTGTTGCTTTAGTCATACAAAACTTGTTTTGGTATTTTCTTATGTGTAAATTTGGAATTTGTAGTTTTTCCATTTGCAAGATTCTTCTTCCTTCATTTGGTACATGTTCAATATTTGCATATTTAGTATGATTTGTACCTGCAAAAGAAAAAAACTATGTTAGAAAAAAAATCTGAGACTTTGTTCCCTTTTCTTAATATGTGAGTTACCTCCACCAAATTAGGAACCTTATCTTTTAGACAATTGATTTTTTTCACCTTCATTGATATGGTCCAAGAGACTTCCCACACTCTATTAATTATGTTCTTAAGAGCTAATGAATTTGTTTCCAAAGTAATTGACAGTAACTTCCAAGTTACATAGAATTCAAGCCCCATTCTGATTTCTATTACTTTAGCCTCGCCTCAAGTACTGACCCTTCCCACGTTGTTCTTGTCTCAGCATATACAAACTCTCCATTGTCATTCCTCACGCAAAAGCACTAGACATAGGCCAGAGTTGCCTTTACATGCCCCATTAAAATTACATTTGAAATTATCCTTGTTTGAGGCATTCCAAGTAACAATTTTAGTGATTAGGATCAATGTATACTCCTCCAAATATTGAACAATAAAAGGCCAATTTATAGGAACATTATTTAGCAATGGATACTTAGTAACAGTAAACAAATAATTGTTTATGTCAATCTTTGATAATAAACAATAAACAGACATCCTCCCTCCATGATATACACCATTCATTCTTTTTCATATGTGTCAAATCACCATGGTAGGTAAGATATTAAAAATAGTCTTCAATTTTGAACCACAATCAGCTTGCCACCACTTAAGAATGTTAATCTTCAACTGATTAAAAGGATCTTGAACCTCAACTGCAGCAACCAACTAATTCCCTACCATTTTTGAATAAGGATAATCACAAAATAGACTATGAAAAGTCTCTAGAACAATTGTATTGCAACAATAACATGTCACATTCTCCACCACCCTTACTTACATTAAAAAAAATGTTTCTAGTAAACAGTTTTTAACAGTACTGTCAAACAAGATCTTAAATCTCCCCCAAATAATCCTCAAGTAAATTCGTATGTATCAAATTACAAGGAAAATTTGCACATCTATATAAATTCCCATGAAATAATTCACATGAATATCCATAAGTATGTTTTCATGTGGATTTTCTTTAATTACTCAAAGATTTATTTCGATTTTCTTGTCGTATATGCCTAGAAATTTTGCATGCGAAAATATTATCTGAGAATATTTTTTTCAAGAAATTTGGAGATAAATTTTTGCGCATAATCATGGTGAGTTTACATGCAGAATTTCCTGGAAAAGTTCTGTTACGCCCCAAACTCAAGGGGCGCAACTGGCTCCTAATGCCAAAACTCAGGGTCAAGCCGACCATGCTGAACTATTTGCTACTAGAGCATGACAGCCACAAACAGTCAAGAAAACAAACAAGTATATATCTCGACTTAAAATTTAGCCCTCGACCAGCAAGGACACTTTAAACAGATCCATAAAAGAAACAACTATTCCCAAGAATTCATATAAAGAAATAGTCAACTGGCACAGAAGTCCTGATTGGGCCGTCGTGGCCACCATGAACTCTATACCGAAACTGAAAGCAGCCATAGCATAGCTATAAACCACACACACTAGTCTGCAAGCCTCTAAGAGTAGTAAAGATTGGCGGGACAGGGCCCCAGGCTACCCATGAAAATATATACAACAAAAGCTAACAAACCTCCCAACTCTGGCAGCTCCGGAGGGAAGGGCTAGCCAACCAGATAAAAGTCAATCTTGCTGCTGAGGAGGTCTACTCGATCGTCTGTCAGGACCTGAATGCAGCGCCCCCAAGGCAATGAAGCGTTAGTACAAAATAATGTACAGAGTATGAAAGACAATAGACTATGAGGAGGTACCCTGATATACTGGAATAATATGATAAATAAATCAAGAATAAGATAAGTGTACTGACCTGCTCCTAAATCTAAACTTATCAAAAATAATAAAACAACAACCTAACCAAGCCCCCATAAGCTCGACAGGTACAAACAACACATAAGACCACCTACCCAGGCCCCCATAAGCCAGAAGGTGCCAATTAGTCTATATACCCCTATCGATAGTCCCCTAGCCCCGTAGGCAGTCACATAGCCCTCTTAGGCAATAGTATAGCCCCGTAGGCAGCACATAGCTCTTTTAGGCATCAATATAGCATATAAGCAACTCATAGCCCTCTTAGGCAACAACATGGCCCCGTAGGTAACTCATAGCCCTTCTAGGAGTCAATATAGCCCTGTAGGCAACTCATAGCCCTACTAGGTGTCAATATAGCCCTGCATGCAACTCATAGCCCTTCTAGACATCAACATAGCCCTGTCGGCAGAACATAGCCCATCTAGGCATAGATCACATTCTTGCAACTAACCACAATAGCCCAAAGGTAACAATAACAATCCAACAGTTAAAAGCGAGCAATTTAGTTATAAGCAACCTATACAAATAGCCTCTAAGTCGTTTCCAACATAAGAATGCTACTACTGAATAAGAATTCCGATAAGAGAGGATTATACCCACTTGAGCAGCCAACAATCAACAATAATGGCTACAAGTATAACAACGATAACAACTTAATTACATTGCTCCTAAGCTTTAAGGAAACATGCCGTAAGAAGAAAATAACCTTAACATACCTTTTTCGCTAAATTCACGTGGCCTAACGACTTTTACTGATAACTCCCTC
Source organism: Solanum stenotomum (assembly GCF_019186545.1). NCBI lineage: Eukaryota > Viridiplantae > Streptophyta > Magnoliopsida > Solanales > Solanaceae > Solanum > Solanum stenotomum. Next base: position 41,978,831 of record NC_064290.1, read on the forward strand.
AATACTACAACAAGATAGGACCATAATCAACACACAAAAATAAAAGATACCATGACAATATGATAAAAAAATATATATTTCAATTGCAAATTGTTATTTGCTGCTTATAAAAGTTAAAGTCGATGAAAGAAGGGTCTTACCTCGATCTTAGGTTTGTAATATGCCTCAAAACCTTCAAATATATTCAAACCCTTGTTGTCCCAACACTAAAGTGCGATATGCTACGAAATCAATAAAACAAATTATACCACGATGATGAGCGCAACGCGTAGAACAACTTTCGTCAAGGACTTAAGTCGAGAAAATCTATACTTCACTTGATCCTAGAAATGGGTTTCTCTAATTTCTCTGGTTCTTGGCTTAAAAATGAAGAAAAAGTTCGAAGAATAAGATATATGCAACATTCCACCGACCTAGGGCCCCACCTCATATGCCTGCTTGTGCAGTCCCACGAAATCGCGAATATCTCTCTATTCTGAAGTCGTATGAACAAACGGTTTGATGCGTTGGAAACTAGACTCGTAGACCTTCGATTCGATAGGTCGTGGGCCCCATAACTCTTTATTGATTGGGAGAAAACCTCCAAGACATTTGACCCAAATTTTAGAGAAATCTTTAAGAAGAAACTTACGATAACTTCCGCCAACTTTTATTTTGCCACTTACCTAACTTCAAGACTTGAGATGCAACACTTGAACACTTAAAATAGGACATACCACATCATTCTTAATTTATTACCCATCCTCCTTGTCTTTCCATGGAGATACGAGTAATTTTAGATGTTTCGAGAAGTCAAGGTGTTACAAGTTCAATCCGCATGTAGAAATTGTAATATGTAGATTTTTATGTTTTCGCATAAAAATCTATAGGTAATATTTGCGGAAAAAAATCATAGGTAAAATCTCTAGGTAATTAACATTTTTCTAGTAGTAGAAATTAAACAAATAAAAAATGGAACTAATAACCTAATTAAAAAAAATCTAAATCATAACCAAATCATTAAATCAACAATTCATTACTGATAAACTAATTTAAAAACTCGATTCGACTTATCAATTTCAATTTGATTTTGCATAACGCTAAGCAAAATAATACATACCTTGCACAACGATAGGAACACTACTCTTCATTGATAATTAATGTGTCAATCAGAAATATGCTAGAATTTGGACTAGAACGTATTCTGAAATTATCTATCAAGTATTATTATATTCATCGATGAAATTTGTAATTTTAGTTGATCATTGAATTTGCCGCAGTTAGCGAAAGTCTAAAAGATACTACTTATGAATTTTTTTGTTAGACCAGTAAATACATTCAAAAATGAAAATTTGTTTCGTATCTTATAATGCCTAGTTATTAACTTTGGAATATCATATATGATAGAAATTGCCCATACATTTTGATCATTAATATCATTTTATCTCAATTTATATATTAACTTTTTTACTACGCCACTCGAATATTCCAAAATGTTTGGTACTATTTTATTAAGGTGTTATCTAAAAAAAAAAGGATAATTAAGAAATTTAAATATTTTAAAGTTTATTAAATATTTTAAAACTTGTATATCCCATTAAAATTTGAAATGATATGATAATTATTAAAGTGTGGTATTTAAGTAAATTTGTTTGTATCATCATATTATTTTTTCTCCTAATAGTATATGATATATATTATTTTTATATTTTTTAAAATTACATATTTTTAAAAAAAGTTACTTGTAAAGTTTAGATTGACAACTTGATATAAAAATAATCACATTTATATCTCATAAATTAAATTCATAAAAATCAGTTTGTATACGAGATAAGGTGAAATATCTCAAAATTAAACATGTCATAAAATTTATATTATATTTAATAGACGATATAAATTTATCTCAAAATAAATTAATATAACATTATAAACTTTATTTCAAACTTAATACTAAAATATTTTTATTTAACTTAATATTATTTGTCTCATCAAATAAATGAGATATATTAATCCATAAATTATAATTTCAAAATCATAATAATCTAGTGGGTGTACCAAATATAGTAAATTGGTAAAAATCATTCTAATGAAGTTTTGGTGATGTGGGGTTGTCTTAAACGGAAAGAAGAAGAAAATAATTTGGTATTTTATAGTATATTATATTATATACTCCTTTTATATTTTTCGCTTATTTTTTTAGGCGGTTTCAGAACAAAACACATTTCTATATTATATAACTTAATTTTAAAATAGGATTTAATGATTTATAGTTACAGATAATCTTTTATTTATTTTAAATCACAAATTTAAATTTTGGTGTCAAGTCGAACTAACAAAACAAGAGACGGTAGAAGAAAGTGAAAAAGTTTATTTTAATATAATTAATTAATTAATATGATTTGAATATGAATATGAATAAATAAAGGTGAATTGGGGAAAAAAAGAAAGAGAAAAGGGTATATTGTATTGATCGAGAAGATTGTGAATTGGTGAAATTTAGGGGGTATGATGACGTCTTCTACTAGTGAGAAGCCATTAGTGGAGTTGACGAAGGGCGTTAATGGCCTTGAAAAAGTGATTCTCCGGGAGGTTCGCGGCAGTTCTGCCGAGGTACCACCAAGCATTTTCGTTATTCTTAATGTCATTGAGATCTTTACCCATTTTGTTAGAGATCTTTACTTTTTCCGTGTATTTGGGTTTCTGGGTCATTTTGAAAAAATTATGATTTCGAGTTACATGTTTGATTGATTTCTTGAATCGTTAGATTTATGTGAAGTTTTGCTTTTATGTGTAGGGTTAGGTATGGGGCAAGTAGGTACAGGGATCTGAATCCATGTAGCATGGTGATTGCCATTGTTTGAAATGCTAATGTGGTTTATTTTGCATTGTTTTAGTTTCTGAAAGTGGATGCATCACTAGAAACCCATAATATTATACTTAATAACTCCCTTTTCAGCCACCTGGAGTGGCTGATATTTTCAAATAGTTGACTATTGTATTTGAGTATTTTATTCTTGATGATTGGTGTTGAACATTGTTGGATGTACTTTCAAAATAGAAAGTGAAAGGGATTAAACCTCTCAAATCTCTAGGAGAGCGAGAGTGTGATGAAACAGATCTGTACCCCATGATAAGTTCTTGCATTTGAAGATTTCATTGATCAACGACCTCGCTCCTTGTGCATGCTTTTACATATGTAGCTGTCATTGACTTAAAATTTTTCCTTATCCAAAAAAAAAATAAAGTAGCCGACTCACATTAGTCTGTGAAGAGTAGCCATAATTTGCCTGATTTTCCCTTCATTTCTTAGTTCTTACTACTGACTCGGTCAACAGAATCAGGTTTTCTTTTTGGGAGAATGTCAAGCATTATAAGGTTAAAAAAAGAAAAGAAAATGTCAAGCATTATGTTTCTTTTTTTGGGTGGAGTGTTGGTATTATTTACCTGTTTACAAGATGCAAAATTTGAAGTTTCTATGAAGCTCTTTTTTGTCTTCAACATGTCATTATATTATTTTTATGTTTTTGGCATTTAGTTTAGTTATCAATATCCCTTCTTAAGTGTCCTCCTTTGTAGGTGTATCTCTATGGCGGTCAGGTGACGTCTTGGAAGAATGATCTCAGAGAGGAATTGCTCTTTGTTAGTAGCAAGGTACTTTTCATTGTTATCTTCTTGGTGGAATTCTATCCGAGCTAGTTAGAAAAATGAATTTTCTGTTAGTTTCCAATGTATTCTGATCCCTACTTTTAAAATACTTATGGATCAATTCCTATGGCAATGTTTTGGTTGGTGAAGGGAAAAGTTATTTTAAAAATTCCTGGATTGTATTGTTACATGGAAATTTTTTCATCCTCTTCCGGTTGTGAGCTTAAAGAGTTTCCTCCCTTTGCTGACCAAACTATCTTTTTATTTGTTATATGGTATCAATAGCACATGGTTCGTTGAGTGTTTAACATTTAGTTCTTGTGTTGGTTGAACATGCTGAAAAGATAAATGACTAGTTTACTAGGGTTTTCAAATCTGGAGACCTTGCTTCTACAACCTTAGTGCAAATGTGAGCAACTGTATTAGTTACCCTCATCTCAAAAAAAAATGTGAGCAACTGTATTCTGTTTATAGAAGTACTCCCCCCCTGAATGGGACAAGGGATTTCAATAGGGCATGTACGTTTTGCAGATTAGGGAACATAAACAGTAGCCTATGTCTTGGAAAAATTCCTTACCTATTTTTTGCTATGTTACACTGATCCTCCAAAGCCTCTTGCCGAAACCATGTCAATCCAGCACAAATTACCTAACTAAGTAAAGTTATTGCTACTTTGGGAATGAAAAGGTGGTATTCTATGTCTCTATCACAACAAGACAAGTAAAGGTGGTGGACCACTGTTTTCCTGGGGAGGGGAGTTGTTATCCTCATGTGTGTTGTATATATATTCACACGAAGTATCATAATACGCTTCTACTGTATGACAGTATGAGATACCCTTATGGAATACTATGACTTGTTTATACTTGCTTTAGTCCATTGAATTTTCAGTTATTTACTTCTATACACACTATACAGTTCTTAGTCCTGTCTTAGCACATGTACTCCTATTATCCTTGGATATTTAGCTGATGACAAATCCGACTTCTATATCTTCACCTATATTTATTGCACCTGCTATTGTTGATACTATACTAGTCAGATAATGGTGGACTTTCTTAGAGTTCTTGTTGAATTCAATCTTCTTGCTTTTTGAATGAGATGGTAGTTGTGTATAGTTTGAATGCCTTCTTTGTTTCATTTGTATAACACCCTTTGTTGGGTGGCATATCCTTTGTACTCATTCTAGTACAAGTCCCCCCCCCCCCTCTTTTTGTTTTGTTTTGATCTTTAAGTTTTCTGTTTGTTTAACCAAAGTGGGGTAAAAGAATATTTAAATCCTTGTTATTGAGATTTGAACTTTCTTTTCTTGATTCTTTAATGCTGGCTATAGAACCATTTACTGCAACAAACTTCACTTGGTAAATTGTCATATGTTTTTTGTTGGATATGAGCCTTTTTCATGGTATAATTGGATGAACATGAAGATATAGATTCATAATCGTATTACTTTCTAATCCACTACACCTTCGCAGGCCATCTTCAAGCCTCCAAAAGCAATTCGTGGGGGTATTCCTATATGTTTCCCACAGGTATTTGATTTTGAAGCATCTTCATGGTTTTTCTAGTGGTTGCTCATTTTGGTAAAACATAGGCTGTTTTCTTTGCAGTTCGCAAATCGTGGCCCTCTTGAGTCGCATGGATTTGCCCGAAACAGGTTTTGGAGCATTGACAAAGATCCACCTCCATTTCCTGCATCTACTTCTTCTAGGGCTTTTGTTGACTTGATACTGAAACCGTCTGAGGAGGACTTGAAAATTTGGCCTCACAGGCATGGATGAATACTGTTAATACACATATTAATCTTTTATTAGGTTTTATTGTTACTTTCTTCTTACATGGATCAATAATCATTTTTAGTTTTGAGTTTCGGCTGCGGGTAGCTTTGAGTCCTGCTGGAGATTTGATGTTGACGTCTCGTATTAGAAACACCAGCACTGATGGAAAGCCTTTTGCATTTACATTTGCGTATCACACCTACTTCTCTGTTTCAGACATCAGGTATGGTTACCCTGTGGTTTTATCATTTTCTTCTTGTTTCCTCCGAATCCTAGGAAGTTCACAAACTTAATTGCAGTTAAAATGATTGATATATTGTGATGATAAATAATATTTCCTTTGTATTTCCAAGAAAAATCATGCTTGGTAATGAAAAGATTCAGTTGTGAATTACTAAATATTTTCACTAGTGAAAATATGAAAGGATTAGACTTTCTAATATGAGGTGTCTTTTTCTCTTTCACCCTCACTTATAGGATTGACAAAGGGGACAAAAATATGAGTGAGTGTCTTGTGTACATGTCTTTTGCTTATTATTACTATTATTATAACTTGCACAAATTTTGGTTGATTTAGGTTTAATATAAATATTGTACCTTTTGAAGTAAATAAGAGTTTTATTTATGTATATAGCAAAGCACCAAGTTAATGCAGGACTTTAAAAATAGGGTAACCCCCACGTTCAAAACATATTACTGTTGTAACGAGCTAATGAGTTAAGCATCTATACTTCAGAATATTTACAGGTGTAGCTTTACCCTCAATGCCTCTGGTCCAACTTTCCATATCACCCAGCAAACACAAGCTGGACTTGATCTAAGTACTTGCTTTACTTTTTCTCATAGTATCACATTTCATAAACACTAGTAATACATTAAACACTATTAGTACATTATACAACCAGATGGCTCACCAAGTAGAGGTTGGCAATCTCAAGGATACCCACTTCATCGAGTGAGTCAATCTTGTCTCAAATAGTATCCCATGTCTTACAATGTCCACTCTACATGGAGCAAGTTCTCATCGACAAAGATGAGGTTGGAATTAATAAAGACCAAATCTTCTGCTCTTTGTGGTGTTATTTTGTTTCTTTTTCCTAGTGAACATAATCTGTAGTCCAACTTCTATAATAACATGATAGCTGAGTTGAGCTGAACTAGAAGCTAAAATTTGGTGTGTAGGTGCATGTATGACCGTCCATGGCCGTAAAGTCATTGGATCCACCAATGTTTTACTAACAATACATTCATACTTAAAGGAGCTCCTTTGTTTGTTGGAAATTAGCACATTTTATCTCTAATTTATTCCGTTAAGAGGTTCTTTAAATCATCTCTTAAAATGCACATGCTTCTGGTTTGTATCATCATCTAGTTTTTCTAAAAGTGGACAGTGCCAAAAAAGAATTTGTCTGTAATGGAGAGGAAAGAAGCTAAACGCATGGTTCTTCCGGACGAAGTGCACAATTTGATAATTATGAAAAATTCTTTATTGGTAGAAATTTGAATGAACGTGTGTGTGAATATAATTACGGTGACTGGGTACATGGGGATATGGTACTCTAGGAATGAAGGAAGAAAGGGTATTTTAAATTTCGATTTAGTTTATGATTTTATTTTAGCTCTATAGAAATGGTGCTAATCAGTTGGATAATATTATGAGGAACGACATTACTAAGCTTGTTAAATTGCCAAGAGTCATTGGTGAAGAAGTGACTAACTAGTGTTTTAGTAAACTTTCGTGAGCCTTGAACTAGATTAGCTAATGCCCCTTTACCTGTCCAGTTGTCCCACCAAAAGTTAGAATTGTTAGCTTGAATCTTTCCCGAGAATGTGAGGCTCAACTTTTTTCTTGATTTTCATCAAACTTTTCTAAGCATTAGAATCAACAGAAGTAGGATTTTTTTTCACGGGGTGAGCTCTTTTACAAGTCTTTATTTGGTGGCAATAACAGGTCTATAAAAATTTCATTTATAAAAGCTTTAACAAGTCCCTTTAGGAGGATTCATAGCCGAGAGTGTATATAAGGGCATAGAATCTACTCTCTAGTCCGCGCTTGATAAGAACCATTCTTCCTCCGTAAGAGAACGTCCTGCTTTGCCAACATTCAATTTTTTTTTTACAATTTTTGCCAACATGCCGTCAAAATAACAAATCTTTTTTCTTCCACTGTAAATGAGAAATCCCAAGTTAGGTTAAAGGAAAGCTTTTGTCCCTGTAACCCATCATTCTTCTCATTTTATTGATTTTATGAGGAGCTGTGTTAGGCAGTGATGAAAAAGCTTTTATAGACCTGTAATTGACTTATTGTCACCACTGAAAATCACTATACTTTCTCATACTCTTGTCCAAACTTTCTTTCAAGGAAAAAGCCTTACCAAATACTATACCCATACTCTTGACCAGATGTTTTCTCA